>NC_022015.1:10305050-10334812 GCF_000317375.1 Microtus ochrogaster
CAGTCTGAGGTGCTGTCTGCGGATGTAGTCTGAGGATGCAGTCTGAGGATGTAGTCTGAGGTGCAGTCTGAAGATGTAGTCTGAGGTGCAGTCTGAAGCAATCAGTCAGAGAAGGCAGCCTGAAGGACAGAATCACCCATTTGGTCTGAGGATTCGATAGAGGTACAAGGTGTCTCTAGTGACTGGCTGCACTGTTTCTCTGATGTCTCAGCTTTTGCCCCCTAATACCTGACTCTGGGTTTTTATTAAGAACAATTAGAATTCACACAACATCCATGCTTGGGGGACCCCTGACCCCAAATCGTTGTAGCAGCTTCAGAAAGCAGGTCATGAGGGGATGGAGTTGACTCTACTGCTTATTTATAGATGCTGAAGCCTGAATATCTAAGCAGTATCATGTCCTGAAATATACACTGTAAGTGGATATTTCTCTCCTACCCACCTATTCCGAAATACCCGGCGGCCACTTCCCAAATAATTGACTCAGAGGCTTAATATTACTTATAAATGCTTGGCTGATAGCTCAGGCTTCTTACTAGCTGACTCTTACATTTTAAATTAACCCATGTTCCTTATTTACACTCTGCCACATGGTGGTACCTTTATTAGCATGACACCTTTGTCTTCTGATCCCTCTGTGTCTGCTGGTGACTCCTGACTCCACCCTTCTCCTTCCCATCATCCTTAGTTTGGTCACCCTGCTTATACTTCCTGCCTGGCTACTGGCCAGTCAGCGTTTTATTAAAACAATTCAAGTAACAAATCTTTACAGTGTACAAGAGGATTATTACACAGCGATACGTTGAATTTTTCCCTTAACTACTTAAGACCATAAACCAGCCATAATAATATACACCTATAATCCTAGCACTCAGGAGGCTCAGGCAGGGGGAAATCATGACTGCAAGTATATAGACTTGAGCAAGACTATATTTCAAAGACTACAGAGCAAGACCCTTTCCAAAAACCAATTAGTTACTTGATGCCAAAAAGAAAAAAAAATGTCAGCTTGAGGAGCACATGAAGATTTGCTGCCCCTGACCTTGGAGACAAAGCATTAGGAATTTTTACACAGCATTTTCCCCAGTACTGGACAGAATAAGTTACAGAAAGAATTTCTCCCCCTGCCTTCTTTTTTTGAGGCAGGGTTTCTCTGTAGCTTTGGAGCCTTTCCTGGAACTAGCTCTTGTAGACCAGGCTGGCCTTGAACTCACAGAAATCCACCTGTCTCTGCATCCCTAGTGCTGAGACTGAAAGTGTATGCCACCATGACACCATTTGGGTTTCCTTCTCTCTGACCACAGCTTCAAGGGCTCAGTGGTCACTGGGCTCCATGCATGGGCCACAGTGGAATGGGAAGAGTTAGGAACATCATGGCGGCAGGTGGTGGTGGGGGGCTGCTTCATCTCATGGTGCACAGGATGGGAAGTTAGAAACCAGATATCCCCTTTGAAATCAAACCCCAGGGGCCTACTTCCTTCCACCTAGGACCACTAACCTCCTAGAATAGTGAGACCAACTTGGAACCCTGACATATGAACCATCGGAGGACATTTTATATTCCAACAGTGAAGGCACATAGATCCCTGGTCTGTTGAGCCGGCAGGTCTGAGTGGACTATATACTCAAATTTAGGGCTAAGAATAAACTTCTATTTTGTTCAAAGCAAAATAATAAGGACAGTAAAAAGAATCAGGGTGCTGGGTAGTTGGGGTGCAGTCCCAGCACAGTACTGGGTGCTGGGATCAGCAGCTGATTTCTAAGCCTTGTGTGTCTCAGCCTCAGGTAAAGCCCTATCGTGCCACTGTAATCACATCTGTCCGCCTCACTTGCCTGCCTTGTCCCAGCAGCATCCTACCTGGTCCTCTGCTCCTGACCCCCAAACTCCTGACCCAGCACCGGAGTGGCTTTTCTACACCCTGATCAAACCACACAGGCCTCTGTTCTGAAACTGGAGAGGGCTTTTTCTTTGGGCTTCCAGCTCACAGAAAACCACATGGAGACTTACTATTATGAAATTAAGCTCTTATAACTTAAATTAACCCATTTCTATTCATCTATGCGTTGCCATGTGCCTTGTGGCTGTTACCTCTCCTCCTGCATGTCTTGTTCTCTCTATGTCTGCTGGTGACTTCACCTTTCCTTCTTCCCAGAGTGCTCTGCCCCCACAAGTCCCACCTAACCTCTTCCTGCCTAGCTGTTGGCCATTCAGCTCTTTATTAACCAGCCACAGTGACATGTCTCCACACCGTGCAAAGGAACAGTCCACAACAGGAACTTGTCACGCTTTCTGTGTTTAGAATAAAATCCCCAAACCTGGTCCCCATAGTCTCTGCGACCCTGCTGAAAGTGGCGCCTGTCATTTCGAGTCCTCTCTGTGCCCCTCCTCTCTTCTCCACACTCCCTGTCCTCCATTCCTCTGTCACATTCCCGTCTTTAGGCTTGCTGCCCCCTTCCCTTGCTCTTCCCCGTTTACTTATTTTTTTCTGTTGCTAGGATAAAACACTGATCAAGGACAACTTCCAGGTCACACTCCATCACTGAGTGAACTCGGAACACGGAGGCAGGAACTGATCTAGGACCATGGGGGATGCTGCCTGCTGCCTTGCTCTCCATGGCTTGCTTGCCCTGTTTTCTTAAACAGTACACACAGTAGACTGGAGCCCCTGACATCATTCATTAATCAACAAAATTTCCCCATAGGCCAATCTGATGGAGGCTCTCTTAGAGACATCAGGACCAAAGCAATTCTGATAAAAGGAAGCATTTAACTGGGGGCCTGCTTACAGCTTCAGATGTTAGTTCATTATCCTCCAGGAGGGGAGCAGGGGGCACACAAGCAGACATTGTGCTGGAGAAGTAGCTGAGCTACATCCTGATCCCCAGGCAGAAAAAAAAAAAAAAGAATAGCATTGGGCCTGGGTGTTTGAAACCTCGTAGTCCTTCCCAGGTGACTCTTCCTCCAACAAGGCCACACCTCCTAATTCTTTCAAAGAGTTCGACTCCCTGGTGACTAAACTTTTCAATATAGAGCCAATGGGGGTCACAGTTATTCAAATGACCTCAGAGGCAATTCCACAGTTAAGGTTCCCTCTTCCTCGATGATTCTAGCCTGTGTCACATTGACAAGAAGCAAACCATCCTTACTGTTCTCTCTCTGTGCCGTTCCCTCCTTTACCCTTACCATTCCCCTGACAAGTGACTCATAGCTCACTCCCTCACTTTCTCCACATCCTTACTCAGGGACATCTCCCTTAACCCTGCCCACGCGACCCTAGGACAGCAATCCCACCGTTCTCTGCTCCCACACCCCACTTTATTTTTCTCCCAAACATCACTCACCCCCTGCTCTATGAAACAGTGGTCTCTCTACCCCCTTGGAATCAACAAACTGTGTGCTGAAAATGTTTAAAATTTTCATCTGGGACTAGGGAGATGGGTAAAGCACTTGCTTCAAAATCATGAAGATCTGAGTTCAAATCTCCACAAACCCTTAAAAAGGCAGGCATGGCGGCGTGCATCTCAATTCAGTGCTCCTCCAGCGGAAGGAGAGAGCTGTTGTCTGATGTTGTCCTCCGCCCTCTACCCACACCACATGCTGTGGCTGCACGGGATGTGGAATATGTGTCATCTTTGTCCTCCTGAAGGGAGCTACAGACTCAGACCTATGTCTGTTCACTAATGTAGCCCTGGCTCCCAGAACAGTGTCCAAGACATGGTAATCTATGATGAATATGGTCAGGCATTTGCTTAATGGCGGGTTACATTCTGCGAGAAGCTTTGCTTAGCAATCTGGTTGTTTCGAGAACATCACAGGCTATACTTGCACGCACTAAGGGTATCATCATCCATGGGACCACCGGAGTTCATTCTGGAATAAAGCTTGCCGCTCTTGACTGTATTTGCTGAGTGTTTCAGTCTCCTGTGTCTGCGGTGAAATCATGACACACTGTATGACTTAAAACCACCCAGGTCTCATCTCTCAGTGCTGTGGTTTGAGTGTGAAATGGCCACACAGAATAAGGTTTGATCACTTGGTCTCTAGCTGCTGTGCTGTCTGCGGAAGCCATGGGACCTTGGCACGGGAGACATGACTGCAAGAAGCCAGTCACAGGGTGGGGGTGAGGGTGCCTCTGAGGGTTATGCCCTGTCCGCACCCCACCAGAGCTCTCTGCTTCCTGATCCACCTGGATGTGAACAAGTCTATTCCCATCCCCCATGCCTTCCCTACCATGCTAGACTGTGCCACAGACAGACTCTAAGCCACAAGCCAAAATAAGATCTTCCTTCCTGTACTGGTTACTGTTCTGCGGCTGTGACAAAGACAACCTATGAAAGGAAGGGTTTATTAGGAACTGTGGGCCCTAAGGGATAAGAGTCCATCACCAGCACAGCAGAGAGGCGTGGAAGGAGGCAGGTGTGGAGGGCACCAAGTGCTGACAGATAAGCACTGGAGAAACCAGGAATGTTAGTCATGCAGAATTGTCCTCTCGATGGAGACAACCTGTTTTCCACCCAGAAGGCGAGGAGTAGGTGAAGTTAAGACTTGGTAACCTTTGCTATCTGTTGAGACAGGCTCCACCCAGATCCCCCCAGAATGTTTATTCCAGACTCTCCCTCCCTAGACCTTTATCTTTGGCCTTGTTTCTCAGGCAATAGAACCGATCCTTAGGTGAGATGTCACTTGTACTGACCTTTACACTTTCTCCAGAGCCCAGCCCTTGAGCTATAAAGCCCATCTTCACGGTAGAGGTCACTTTTGTAAGAGAATTTCAATGTAGTCACGCCTCAAGCTTTATCGTGCACATAAGATTGGGATAGTTGTCACTAGGAAACTCTTTTCCAAAACTCTATTGGACTTAAATGTGTCTGAAATAAACTGGCTGGTGTCAAACTCCTGAAGTTGGAACCAGCACTCAGCTAACTAAATCATCCTGAACCGGCTTGGCTTTCCTTCTCACTCCGTGTGGATGGAGTAGATGTTTCCCTCCCACTGTGACGCTTACAGGGACCTCACAGGCAGATACGGCAGCAGGGACAGCTGGAGGGCTCATGTCTCAAACCAAAAGGCAGAGAGAGAGCATTGGAAATGGAACAAAGCTTTTGAAACCTCAGAGTCTACTCCCAGTGGCATACTTCCCCCAGCAAGGCCACACACCTCCTAAACCTACCCAAAAAGTGTCACCAACTGGGGACCAAGTATTTTGATGCCCGAGAATATGGAGGGCATCACACTCTCCACGGTCCCTTAAGTGGCTTGTTGTGCATCCTGTCACAGCAACAAGGACACAATGAATGTCTGTACTTCCAGTTCTGTGGAACAGAATTTGGAAATCGAGGTGTCAGTAGGGCTGGGCTCAATTCCAAGAAGAGCACCCTTCCTGTCTCTTCTACCTCCTGATGTTCCAGGCACTCCAGGTTTGTGGCTGTAAAACTCCAGCCCCTGCCTATGCCCACACATGGACCTCTCCTCTGAGACTCTGTCTCCTTTCCTGTTTCTTTTCTTTTCTTTCAAGACAGGGCTTCTCTGCAGCCCTGGCTGTCCTGGAACTCACTCTCCAGGTCTCTTAGACCAGGCTGTCCTCAAACTCACAAAAATCCATCTACTTCTGTCTCCTGGGTGCTTGTGATTAAAGATGTGCACCACTACCACCACCCTGCTCCTTTTCCTGTTTCTTATAAGGACTCAGATTTTTATTTTGTGTCTACATGGGTAATCCCCTGGACTTCATCAAGAGGTGATTAAGAGTTTTTAATTCAAAAATCTTTAATTACATCTGCAAAAATTATATTCTTTTTCCAAATAAGGTAATACTCAGGGGTGGGCATGTGGTTTGTTTTTTTTTAGGAATGTGAGGGCCAGTCTTCGCTGTCAACTTGTCTGCATTTATAATCACCAAAGAGATGTAACTCTAGGTCCATCTGTGAGAGTGTTTCTAGAGCGGTTCAGCGAAGAGGGAAGATCTGCCCAGAATGTAGGCAGCACCATCCTGTGGGGTGGTGTCCTAGACTGCAGAAGAAACAAACAAACAAACAAACGTGGGGAAGGAAGCCAACCCAGAGCCAGCAATCACCTCTGTCTGCTACCCAATCCACCCGCACGAGAACAAGCAGCCTCCTGCCACCACTGTGCCTTCCAATTGTGAGCCCAAACCAACTCTTCCTCCTTTAAGATGCTTTTGGGTGGTATCTGGTCACAATGAAGAGAGTATGGAATGCATCGGCCACCTGTACTCAGCCAGCTGTGCTGAGTGATGCTGGGTTCCTGCTGCGGTTCTTGGCCCCTGTTTCTTCAGAGCATTTCTGGAATTGGAAGCTCAGAGCTTGGAGCTTGGAGCATCCGCAGTTGGTATGGACTACATACAACTTCATCCATTGCTTCCTTCACTGCCCACATCTTCCATACCACCGTGGGTTCTCAAGTGTGCCGGGCAGCAGGGAACTGGAAAGAAAACGAAGCATCCTGAGGTTACAGAATAGAAAGGTCCACTCCAGAAAAGAACCCATTCCTTAGACTCCAGATAATCTTTTCTTAGAAAAGTCTCCGTTAGAGTTGGTCCTGAAGGTGTAGGTGTGAGAGAACCCACCCTGAGGACATGAAAGCAGGAGCAATGGCCCCACCCCTTGCTCATCCCTGCAAGGGGTGAACTAGCCAAGCCATGCAGGAAAGCTCACCATGGTGGGACAGGGAGAGCTGGCAGGCTGACCAACCCTGCAGCTACCCAGGCCCAGAACTAAGGCTGTGTGTTGACCCACCCCAACATCCACCCCATCTGTACTCCTGGAGCACAAGGTGGGAGTCGGGTGGGGCAGACCCCGGACTGCAGGATCCCTGCCACACAGGGCAGCAGGGGGATGTCCAGGAAGAGTCCCAGGGAGGGCCCAGTGGTCGATGCTGTAGCAGAGACCAGGAACCTCAAGTCAGACCAATTATTCTTTGCGATGAACGCCTACGTGTGAAAATGTATAGACAAAGGGGTTTACTGCGTGTCTCTCTGCGTTACACCGCAGCTTCCATTACGGGATTCTCCATTTTTCCTCCTCACCCCCCACCTTCTTCTCTTAAATTTTGTTCTGTTTTTTTGGGGGGAGGTGGGGAGGCAGGTGAGAGCGGAAGACATGATGTGGAGACATGATGTGAAAAACACAAAGAATAAATAAAATGAAAATTAAAAAATAAGTGAAGTAAGCAAAGTTTTAAAAAATATCTCCATTAATGTTTAACACAAGATAAAGGGCCCACCCGGATCTTAACAGCCCAGCTCACCTCCCTCTATCTCCTGACTGCAGAAAGGGGGAAGAGAAAGAAGTGACAGGAGGGCCAGGAGCAGCGACAGGCGGTCAGCTTAATGGACAGGTCTGTGGATCTGTGCCAGGTGCCTCCTGGCCCATGCTGAGCGTCATCTCCTGAACCGTCTGAGCCTGCAGTGAGGCTGGTGCCATTTCCTGTTTAGAGAAAGTGAAACTGAGAGAGGGTAACAGATTTGTTCCTGGCCACACATCAGGCACGCCTGATTCCCCAGCAAGGTTCTTACCCTTTGGCCTCTATTGCCTGGCATGTTGTTTGAGAAGCAAAGGAGCATCCTGGGAAGGCAGGTTTTGGTCCATCTCCCTCACTATGTACGAGATGAGGATCTGGAAGGCGGAATCTCTGCTGCTTTGTCTCAGTACTCCTACAGCTTTGGCCACACTAGGTACTTGAGGGTCTTATTGAATGAGTTCACAGGACTGTGAGCAGAGAGACCAGCTCAGGGGAGGGAAACAATCACGGTCAGGGAACACGTGACATCTGAGGAAGAGGATGGCGGCTCTGTTGTGTGGGACTCTGCAGTTTTTAAGTGGCCACTGAGGCTCTGTCCAGCAGCCATTTGTTCCAGCCCTTCTTCCAGGCCCACATTCTGTGCTGTGGGAACACCAGCTCAAGATGGCGTCTTCCTGAGGCCCCCACCTGCAGCAGCCCTGACTCTGTAAGCTGTTCCCTGGTGGGACCTGGGCCGACCGTTCCCTTGGTAGTCCCCTGTGTGGATTTGGAGCCTACTGGAGCCTTCACTCAGCATCTTTTCCTATACACTTTCCTGTGACTCTCAGACTGTATGTGATAAGTGACACACGTTTGTTTTTTTAAGTTATCTGCAGAGCTGGGGATGTGACTCAGTGGAATGCTAGTCTAGCTTGCCCGAGGCCCTAGGTTTGATCCCTAGCACCACACAAACGAGGCCTGGTGGTGCACATCTGCAATCCCACCACTCAGGAACTGAGCAGGAGGATCAAAAGTTCAAGGTTATCCTTAGTTACATAGAGTTCAAGGCTAGCCTGGAACACGTGAGACCCTGTCTCAAAAGCATACACCACACCAAAAACATCACACACACACACACACCCTACTCTGTCCCTGCAGAGGGAAGAGCCAGTTGGTGACATTTGTATGGCTGTCCAGGGATGGTGAGTTAATGCAGGTTGTTCAAGATTCACAGGCCTGGCCCAGAGAAGCCAGTGAAAATAGGACCTGACACATAATACCACCAACCATGATCCATAAACAGATGAACAATTAAGTATCTTGTCTTAGTTAGGGTTTTATTGCTGTGAAGAGATGCCATGAACAGGGCAACTCTTATAAAGGAGAACATTTAATTGGGCCTGGCTTACAGGTTCAGAGGGTCAGTCCGTTATCATCACGGTGGGAAGCATGACAGCACGCAAGCAGTCGTGGAGCTGGAGAGGCGGCTGAGAGTTCTACACCTGGATCAGCAGACAGCAGAAAGAAAGAGAGACACGACACAGGACTAACTTGCACTTTTGAAACTTCAAAGCCAATGATGTGCTCTTTCCAACAAGGCTACACCTACCCCAACGAAGCCCACCTCCTAATAGTGCCACTCCCTGTATGTCTCCGGGCGTCATTTTCATTCAAACCAACCCGTTTGGCTCAACCCAATCTTCTCTCTTAATGAGTCTGAGCAACAGGACAGCGGAGCCCTGGGGAAGCCGGATTGAGAAATAAACAGACGTTTTAAACATCAGACACTCTGGAACAGGCAAAAAAGCCTTCCAGGAGCAGAAACCACGTGAGTCAGGAGGAAGGAAGAACTAGCCCACTAGGGAGGGGAAGACTGAAAATGGCGGGTCCTAGCTGGCCAGCAGACAGGAGGGAACAGAGCTGTTGTGAGGCCTCCAGCTTCTGGGACTCAAGGTTGAAAGAACAGCTGTCGCCTCTGTTCCCAGGATCCCTCGAATTCCCTGCGGGGCCTGAGGTCATAGACTGAGGCTCTTCCCCGGAGCGCAGATTTGGGGAGGAGGAGGGGCATGGCGGGGGAGGGGCAGGGCATGGGATAAAAAGTCCTTTCCGGTTCCCTTGGAAGCAGACCACAAGCTACACTCACCTGCAAATGTTTCCTTGGAAAGAGAGCCCAGGAAACCTTTGCAGCAAACTAAGCCCGGGTCCCCTGCTGTTCACAGAGACTGCCTGGAGCTCAGTTCCTTCCCGCCCCTGGATAGACAGACAGTCCCAACAGAACACTCTCGGCAAGTCTGGACCGTTGATTGGCACCTGGTGAAGGAAGTGCTCGGTTTGGGACAGGAGAGGGTGGCTGCCGAGTCTTTCCAGCTGTGCGTGAGAGTAGCGTGAGCGGTCCTTAGAGGTGCCCTGCCTGAGAAACAGGACAGTCGTCACGATCCATGAGTGCAATTGGGCCCGATGGACCTGGAGGGACGGCTGAGCTGGTCTGGGTCCAAGAGTTCCTTCGACCCACTGAATCCACTTTGGAAGGACCGATTGCAGCCAGGATGGAGAGGGGCACCCGCTAGTGCAGCGTCCCAAAGAAGCTGGTTTGACTTTTAGCTTGTCTGAAGTGTGGGGAGAAGATTGAGCACATGAGACCGGAGAGCTAGTGTCATGAACCACGTGCGCCACCACGTCTGGCTAGGATGTCTTCAGGGCAGATGTCAGGAGACTAACAGACAGTAAGGACATGTTCTTTGCGACTGCAAGTAGAGGCTCACTAGCCCCCCCAGCTTGTCCTTTAAATGGTTTTCCTGTGGCATCTTCTTCCTTCCATCCCCCCCCCCCCAACAACATCAGAAAACATACCCAGAAGGCCAGCAAGATGGCTGAGAGAGGAAAGGTGCTTGCCAGCAAGCCCAAGGACCGGAGTTCAATTCCTGGAATCCACACTGTAGAAGGAGGGAGCCATGCCCCCTACCTCGTCCTCTGACTTCTAGACTTACGCTGTGGCACATGTGAGTCTCGTCCCCCAACAAACAACACAATAAACAAACAAACAAACATATAAAATATCCTTTAGAAAGAAAGAAGGGAAACAAACCTAGGAGCTGGGGAGGTGGCTCGGTGGATAAGAGTGAGCAGTTGCTACACAAACATGAGGCCTGAGTTGATTCCCCAGTACCCACACAAGCCCGTGATCCCACCACTGTGTAGGGAGGAGACAGGAGGTCCCTGGGACTTGCTGGCCACCAGGTTCAGTGAGAGACCCTGTCTCAGGGGAATGAGGTGAGGAGCGGTTGGGTAAGATCCCCACTGTCTTCCTATAGCCTCCATGGGCGTGCACCATGTACTCTCTCCCCAGACCACATGAGAAGCAAGAAAAGAAAGGAAGAAAGAGAAACCCATACTGGAGGAGGGCTGGTCTTTCCTCTGGGGCCTGTTGAGAAACAGGAAATTCTTTCGGAGGTTTCATGAATTAGTCACATGGTCACAGGGGACAGCAGAGGAGGCTGGGAAGTGTAGTAATCGCCCTAGATGCCGTGGATCCTGCTGAAATGCATGCTATGGCTATGAGAAATGATGAGAACAAACACAGAAGGGCAACCCCCAGGCTGTGCCCCAGCCGGGCGCCAACAGAATCCTGGCACTCTAGTTCCGGTTTACTGTGACTCACAGCTGCTGATAAGCGCTTGCCTTTACAAGGAGGTTGTAAGATCTCTGCTTTAAAGTTTCAGTTTGTGGATTTTTAGCTGATGTAGTTAAGAGCACTTTTTTTTTTGAAGACTGTCTTGCTATGTAGTCCAGCTGGTGTCAACCTTTGAACTTCTGCTCCTTCTGCCTCAGCCTCTGAAGTGTGGGGTTACAGGGTTTGAGAGCAGGAACTGTCTATTTGTTTTGTTTTGATATTTTTCCACTTACAGATAGGATTTCATGTAGCCCAGACTAGCCTAGAACTTCCTGTCCTCCTGACTCCACCTCCTAAGCGCTAGGATTATGGGTGTACACTACCATATCCATCAATCTCTCTCCCCTCTTCCTCTTGTATTATCTACCTATCTGTCTGTATATCACCTGTCTATCCATCCATCTATCCATCCATCCATTTATCTCCTCACTCTGTAGCCTGAGATAGCCCAGTACTCTGCAGACCTTCTGCTCAGTCTTCCAGGTGCTGAGATTCCAGATGTGAGCTCCTTCACCCAGCTCTCATGTCTGTCATACAGGCCCTCAACCGCTGGCCAGTAGGTGGAGTGGAGTGAAGGAGAAAAAATGAGCCCTGTCTCAGAAGTCCAGCAGAGTAGGCCTGGGTCAGTACGCAGCCTTCCCCTAGAGAATGCTCTCCCTGAGCTGCCCTTTAGAGACCACTGCTGTGAGTTCTGCTGCCAACATCAGTTAAAGGAAAGCTTTGGTCAGGCTAAGATGCAGAGCCAAGAGAGCGCTAATGAGTCTGGCGTAAGTGGGTACCAATAAAGTGGTACTCTATGAATCAAGGCCATGAGAACTTCAGTGCAAACCCCACACAATTAGAGGCTAACTCATGAGCTCCAGCTCTTTGACTTTGAACCATTTTATGAACACCAAGTTCCCACTGACATTGTCTGGTGACGTCATGGTGAGACTCCTCACAGCCATTAAATTTCTCACCAGAAGTCTAAGAGGGCCGAAGAAACTCAGAAGGGAGTGGGATACAAAACCACAGAGCCCTCAAAGCCATTGGGCATGAAGTTTACAAAAGTGAGCATGTCAGATACAAGACCCCCCTTCCCTGTCTGCTAGCGGCACTGGGAGTAGAATGAAGCCGGCTGGAGCATTTCCTCAGCGGCAGCCAGAGCTTTAATAGGTAGTAACACATGATGGATGTAGCTTGTTCTGCCCTTCCATGCAGAACAGACTTACAAAGTAGCATCTGTCTTCATCTCTACTTTACAGGTGGGAAAACTGAGGCACGGGGACGCTGTGTTCGCTGCCTAGGACCTATAGCCTGAAGCGACTGAGCTGGAATTTGAACCCAGGTCTCCATACTAACGCTTTTTATCACCCTGCGCATTGCTTCACATTTGTTGTTCCCAGATTCCCTGTCTCCTGTCTGGTGACATCTTTCATGATCTGCAGCAAAAAATAAGACATAGGAAGAGAAATTTCCTAAGGTTCCGTTTACTGTGGAGTCTTGTCTCACATGGCAGGGACATTTCCAAGGACAGCCCTTGGAAAAAGAAAACCGTATTAAGTTCAAATTGCCTCACTCTGAGGACAGAGCAGTCTGCGTCACTCATGCATCAGAACCACCGAGCAGCTGGCTTCAGTCTTGTGCGGTCATTGCGGACCAGTTTCACTTCTAACTTCCATGAACACATGGTGGGATGCAGCGGGATGCAGCGGGATGCAGGCTGCAGTGTTGGAGGGTGACTAGGATGGACAAATGGGTGCAGAGAAGGAAGGACAGAAGACGGAAGACAAAATGAGCATGATGAGATACGACGCTGAGCTCCCGGTGGCTCATACACAGGACTGACAGTGTGGCTCTCTCAGTTTCTCTGCACGTTTGGGAGATTTTTTTTTTTAATGTAATGTTGATAGAGAAACAACACACTTAAGACGCTCTTTGGAAGCTGCTGGAACTCATTCTCTCGTTGGCCATAGCAGTCAAATTCTCTTGTGTCAAAACCAAATCCTCACTTGTTAGGCATCTGGCGATCCCAAGGGACCAAGCGGTGTGAGTAATTCGCAGCTGCTCTGGAAGTGGTGGAACTTTAAGAGGCCGGCCTAGCGGGAGGTCACGAGGTCCACTGAGGGTGCATTACCTCCTCCTCTCTGGAAAGGGCCTTGTAATTTATCTTAAGCACAAACACATGGCAGAGAGAACGGAGGAGAATGGGGGAAAGAAAGTGTGTGTGTGTGTGTGTGTGTGTGTGTGTGTGTGTGTGTGTGTGTGTGTGTGTGTAAAAGAGAGACAATGAGGAGGGAGGGAGCTAGGGAGGGAGAGAAAGAGAGAGAGAAATGATCACAGGAAGCCCTTGTTAGAATCCACTGAGCGATGAACCCTCACAGTGAGAATGGCCAGCGCTGGAGTCTTCTGACTCCCTCTCCTGTCACCACCTGTCATCTACTGTGTGTTGTCTGGTGGCAGAGCCTGTAAGAGGCGGGGTCTTGACTTAGTTCCCCTTTCTGTTGCTATGGTAAGAGACTTGGACAGAAGCAACTTAACTAAGGGTTTATTGGGACTGGGGTTCAGTCCTCACGAGGGAAGTCAGTGCCTTCCCTGAGGGAACAAGTCTGCAGGTCACAGGGCATCCTCCCAGGGGACCACAGTCCTTGGCATGATGTCACCAAAGGATAATGTGGGTCTTCCTACCCAGTCTAGAAATTCCCCCCCAGACACAACCTCAGGCCAACCTGTAGCACAAATAATAAAAACCCAGAGACAGTCATTGGGGTTCAAGCTGAAGATCAGAAAAGCAAAGCAACCAATCACTAGAGAGATCTTACCTCTTCTAAGACTCAGACAAACAAAAGGGGCGATCCTTCAGTGCTCCCCACCAACCTCAGACTCCACACTCCACTGAGTTCCTGTCTCTTCCCTTTCTATCCCTCTGTCCGCCCAGCCATATCGCTCCTGTCTCCACCTCCCTAGTGCTGGAATTAAACCTGTGTGATTCC
Source organism: Microtus ochrogaster (assembly GCF_000317375.1). Lineage (NCBI taxonomy): Eukaryota > Metazoa > Chordata > Mammalia > Rodentia > Cricetidae > Microtus > Microtus ochrogaster. Next base: position 10,318,933 of record NC_022015.1, read on the forward strand.
AAGTGCTGGGATCACCTTTGTGTGAGCTCTCTTTCTCTTTTAGACAGAGTCAATCTTGTGTAGTCCAGGGTGAAGTTGAACTCACAGATCTGTCTCCCGAGTCCTGGGATTAAAGGAGTGTATCACCACTGCCTGGCCTGTATGGCTTACAAGTATGGCTGCTTTGCCCTCTGATCGTCAGGCAAGCTTTATTTATTAAATCACAAATAATATACCACTATAACAACCTAACCTAGACAGACCCCTCACTGGCTCCTCTTCTAGGTGATTCCAGTCTGCCGAGTAAACCATCAATATTAACTATCAAGGCCCAGCAGAGCAATTTAAGGCTATAAAATGGCCTGAATCCCCCCCATCCCTCCCTCTCTCTTCCTTCATGGCCACAAAGTAAGCAGTTCTGACCTGTCACAAGCTCACACTGCGATGTATGGCCACAGGCCTGGAACAGCTGGAAAGTGAGTCAAGAGAAACATTGTCTAAGTTGATTGTCTCTGGTCTTGGTTACTGCAAAGGGAAGTGGGCTCACAGGTGACTAATAATGGTTTCCAGTTTCCTTCGCCGGGTCCCTGGAAACAACTTCTCACGAAGAAATTGGGTGCTAAGTCCAAACCCTGGGAACAACTCAGCCAGCAACATAAGTTCCTGAGGGGCCCCACAACTGTGATTTCTAGGTATGTTGGATAGTTATATGTCAACTTGACACAAGCTAAAATCGTCTGGGGGAGGGAACCACAATTAAGAAAATGCTCCCATAAGAATGGGCCATAGGCCCAGCAGTGGTGATGCACGCCTTTAATCCCAGCACTCGAGAGGCAGAGACAGGTGGATCTCTGTGAGTTTGAGGTCAGCTTGGTCTACAGAATGAGTTCCAGGACAGCCAAGGCTACATAGAAAAAAAAACCTTGTCTCAAAAAACAAAACAAGACAAAATCAAACAAGCAAAAAGATTGGGCTATAGGGAAGCCTGCAGGGCATTTTCTTAGTGATTGATGGGGGAGGGCCCAGTCCATTGTGGGTGGAGCCATCACTGGGCTGATGGTCCTGGGATCCATAAGAAAGCAGGTTGACCAAGTCATGAGGAGCAAGTAAATAAACAGCACCCCCCTCCCATGGCTATACTGCATCAGCTCCTGCCTCCAGGTCCCAGGCCTGTTTGAATTCCCATCCTGACTTCCTTCTTTGATGATGAACTATGATGCAGAAGCATAAGCCCAATAAATCCTCCTCTCCAACTTGCTCTTTGGCCATAATGTTTCATCACAGCAATAAAAACCCTGACTATAACATAGGGAATTATTTCAAGGCACCTGACGAGCTTTGAGCCTCTGTCCACCCTGTCCCCAGTGACCTAGGCTGAGTGCACACACTCGCTTGCTCCTATACATGTGCTTTTCCTGGAATGTTTGAATCTATTGCAATTCCAAACATTTTCACTGGAGCAACTGTCTTACCCTGTCACAGACAAACACTGTTTCTTCATTCTCCAGTACCAACCTCTCTCATGATCGCTCCTGAAGTCCTTGCCCCTTCTCTATGCCCTCCCAGTGTCTGATTGTACTATAGGGTTAGTGGGAATCAGATGCCCGCTACTGACAGTCACAATGTCGAGCTTGCTCAGGGCCACTTAAGGTTCCCGGAGCCTAAGTACCTTGTCTGTCACTCCCAGCTCCAGCAATTAGCTTGAAAAATGCTGCTTTGTGCACCTTACTCTTGAACACAGAAGCCCCGCAGGTTCCCTCCTTTGTGGAGGGTTAACTGTGAGGAAGAAGAGGGGCGGTTGGCTGTCTTTTTATAGTCCTCCGCAAAGGTCAGGCTTTGCTTTGCCGCCGAAAATGGCCCACACCATACTGTGTGCACAAAAGGGACAGATTATCAGCCTGCCTACCCGTCAGGCCTGTGCTGAGTACATAATCTGCCTGCTTTTTCTTGGGCAAAACCACCTAAGGTTCAATTTGATGAGTTTTATTTCTGTCCTTGCGTGAAGGGTTGTCCCAACACCAATCTCCTTTAGAAGGCAGTATTAGCCAGCTTTCCACGAGAACCATAAAAAAAATACCTGGAACAGACAGTTTACAAGGTCAAAAGGTTAGCTCAGGCTCAAGATTTTAGAGTTTCAGACCATGGCCAGCTGGTGCTCATTCCTTTCAAATCTGTGGCAAGAAGCACATCCTGGTAGGAACATAGGAGAGCAGAAATGATCACCTGGTTCAGGGTAGATGGTGGGGTAGTGTAATGAAAGGAGAGAGGGTGTGTGTTTGTGTGTATGTGTGTGTGTGTGTGTTGTCTTCTCTAAGGACACACCCCCAAAGACAGCCTCTAGCTAGGCTTCACCCCTTAAAGGTCCCTTTGTGCCTGGAAATTAAACTGGTGTAGAGTAAATATTTGAGGACTTATATCCAAACCTTAGTAGAGACCAGGAATGACACCTGCTCATCAGACATCTTGGAGACCCAATGTGTTGTGGAATATTACTTTAACTACGTAAAGGTGTGTTGCATTTATTGATGCTGCATTTGTTTAATTATGTAAAGATGTGTTGCTCTTTCATCTTGCCTGCTTAAGATACCTGATCGGTCTAATAAAAAGCTGAACAGCCAATAGGTAAGCAGTAGAGGGATAGGAGGGGCTGGTGGACAGACAGAATAAGTAGGAGGAGAAATCTAGGCTCAGGGAACAAGAAAGAACTAGGGAGAATGAAGCACAATTCTAATTAGTCCTAATAATAAAAAACCTGGAGTCAGATATAGGGGAAAAACTGAAAGACCAGAGAAGTAAGGACCAGCCACAGTCAACCTCTTATCTCTCCAACTCCTCAGACCAAAAAGGGGCAAGATCCTGTCTCCACCAGCCTTATCACTTCCTGTCTGTCTGTACAGACCTCCAGACCTCTATGGTTAATTAGTGGCTAGCTCCACCCTCTGATCTCCAGGCAAACTTTATTTGTGAGAACACAAACAAAATATTACAACAGGAGAAAAAGAGGTAGATGCCCAGGGCCAGAAGCCGGGCAGCAGCCAGTCAGCCAACTAGACACAGAGGAAACAGGAAAGTAAGGCATACAGAATAAAAGAAAGGTAAAAAATCTCAAGGCAAAACGTAGATAAAGAGAAACAGATTCAAATGAGAGCTAAGAGAAGGCTGCAGATTCATAACTAATAACAAATCTCTGTGTCATGATTTGGGATCTGGTCTGAAGCCCCAAAACAAGCCTGATACACCAAGTTGTGTCATACACTGTATGAAATGGGTATCTGAGCTGCATGAGGAAGGTATCACATGTGAACTGACTTCGGCGACCCTCAGCCACGTGGAGGAACAGAGGACAGCCTATGCACCCAGAGTTTCCTAAGAGGACATCCTCGTACAATGGAGGACTTTGGCTCACGGACAGGCTGGCAGATGGTTCCCTTCAGCATTGTGCCTGAACACACACTGCCCGATACCTCCAAAGTGTCATCCTCCCTTACAGATTCTTGGAGCACACTCGGTTAACAAAACAAAGACCTCATTATCATTCAGATGATGTTTCCAGTCTAGGAGATTATACATGGGCAATGAAATTTATTTTCCAGACTCAGATTTGATAGTGAGAAATTGATTGCAAGGATAATTGAATTGGGACAACAGACAGAGATCACAACTGCCCCACACAAATCATGGTGAGTACATATGTGGATGTTCATGTACACACATGTGGATGCATGTATATGCGTGCGTGCATGAACGTGTAATGCCCCAACATGCAAATGAATTAGTAACTTTTGCATTGCTGTGATAAAAATCAAAACACCCCACAGAAACGACTCACAGAAGATTCTTCCAGCTCATGGTGGTGGAGAATCCACAGTGTCTGTAGTGGGCTCTCTGATGCTGAGAGCATGAGATGCTGGTTTCCACAGCATGGTGGGTCAAGAAGCAGCAAGGAAGGCCAGAACCAGCCAGAGGCCCAGGCAGCCTCCACAGTCTTTAGGTACCACCATAAGCTGGGGACTGAGAGCTTGGCCCATGAGCCTGCAGAGGACATTTCAGATTTAGGGGTGCTAGAACCCCCAAAGTCACTCCCCTCTCATTGCCTCCTGGATGCCACAGTGTGAACTACTTCTTTGCCACCTGCTCCCTGTCACAGACCCCACAGGGTGGAGCCAGGTACAATAGTGAGTTTGCTGCGACTGAGGGCTAAATTTAACCTCTCCTCTATTTAATGGTTTGGAGGGTTTTGTCACAGACAGAAAGACAACATTGGGGGCCACCCTCTCCATCTTCCCCATAATCGAGGCCTGATTTGGAGTAATGGCCTCTTACAGGACACTTTCTGATCTTTTTCTGTGGACACCATTGTACCCCTCAAACACTTAACCTGGGCAACAGCAGCTTTCTCTTCACCTACGCACGTAGATGCAAAACACATTTTAGGATCCTGGACCATTGGCCAATACCCAAACTTTCTGTCCTAATTTCACATTCAGGAACTCTCTTGCTAATTCAAAGATTTCCATAGTCTTCTGATGCGTTGGTGAAGCCACTGGAAAATGGAGCGATTCTGGAAGGACATGGGACAGTGACTTTCTGGGTTGAGAAGGACCCTTCAAACCCTTTCTACCTGCCAGGGAAACAGAATTAAAAATCAATGCAATTGAGATAATATTTCAGGTTTTGTTGTGGTTGTTTCTTTTTTCGAGACAAAGTTTCTCTGCATAACAGCCCTGGTTGTCCTGGAACTCACAGAGATACACCTACCTCTGCCTCCTGAGTGTTGGGATTAAAGGTGGTGCTACCATCATCCAGTGGTAATATTTCAGTTTTAAAGATGAATTCATCCCAAGAGTGGGTTGCAGGCAGAGTATGTGGGAGGTGGTGAACTTGGCTTCTGGTTAGATCAGTGAGTGTTTCTCAACCTTTCTAATGCTGTGACCCTTTAATATAGTTCCTTATGGTGTGATGACCTCAACCATAAAATTATTTTTGTTGCTACTTCATAACTAATTTTGCTACTCTTGTGAATCATAATGTAAATATTTTTGGAGGTAGAGGTTCACCAAAGGAGTTGTATGTAGCATGAACCATAAAGATATATATTATATATATATTATGTTGATATATATCAATTTTATTAAGAGGTGATATGAGAAAAACAGACTCACAAAGCTGGGTCCAAGGGTCCTGGGAACTGGACACATGTTATTTCATACCGCCTGAACCAGTCACCACAACCAAGAAAACACACAACCTCTGTCTCCCTCTTTTTAAGAGATCACATCACAGATAAGAAGCCATGTCCTAAGGATGGTACCCCAAAGCTATTGGCAGAATGAATTCCCACAGCATTTCCCCATTTTGTCTAAATAAGAAGGTTCTAAACCTAATACAAAACTATATACAATAAGAACAATTATCAAGTATTGTCCATAAGAAGGAAAGGGTAATAACACAAAAATAAAACTACAATCAACAAGAACAACATCAAGCAAAAACCACATACTAAATGTTCAGGTTATAGATGGCTGTTCTATCCTGAAGAGTCTGAGTCTTGTACCTAATATGCGTTAGCTGAGATATGAGAGGATAGTAGCTGTGACTATCTAGTCTTCAACATTATCAAAGACCTGGGAAGGAAAATTATATTACCTGAGTAAGCAGGAAGTGTAAGCAAATGACTTCCAAAAGATGCAGGAAATGACAGAAACAGCTGACTACCTGGGTAGTCATCCAAAGTCTCTCTGCAACGTTGGGGCAACCAACTTTGGCTATAGGCCTAGGATATCTGACAGAGCATTTTCAGAAGCAGGAAAATTTGAAAGACTGTTCTACCCTGTCTTGGCAAGGTTCAGCAGTCACTTAACCTTGTATCCTGCTTGTCCAGATTGGACTGCGTACTTACTGTCAGCAGTCAAGGCGAGGGAAGTTCTTTGTCCAATAGGCCAGTTTTTCCAAGAAGAAAACAAACTATATAAGGAGTATCTCTGGTGCCCGTTATTCTCTTGGAAGTAGATTGGTGCTGCCAGGAGCAGTTGTGTCTCACATCAACAGAATTCTAAATTAGTAAAACATTTAAATGCCATATTCTATATGTCTTTAAAGTATTTGAAGATTACCTGTCTATGCAGAGTACATCTCTATGCATCTAGAGAACCTAACATAAGTATGACAAACATGGGTGACTGTTAACCTATAATTTTTAGTAACCTATATAGCTTAAAGACTAAAGCTTCATATTATAAAAGTAGATAGTCTACAAACATGTGTACAACATAAGGACAATGATCTTAAAATTGTAACAATATATAAAAATATCTTTTTTAAAACATTGATTTTTTTAATCAGAGGTGTAAATGTATAGTGCAAGATGACAAAATCCTTAATTTATATCAATATTCAAAATATCTTGAGCAAAAGTAAAAACATACATATAGTAATGCAAAAATATTTTACATTTGTGAGCAAAAATATTATAACCCAATAGGTACATACACAATATGACAAATATAATTTTGAATTTATATCAATATACAAATTATCTTGGACACTAATACAAAAATAGTTTTACATATGTGTTAATATACAAGAATCTATACCAGTGTAAATTGTCTAAAACTAATAGTTGCTAAAATAGTTTACAAGTAGATACACACTAATCTACCTTATTATCCTATCTATTCCCCTTTTTTCTATACCAAATGAGATTCCTAAGTATAATTATTATTATTCTGCCCCCAACCCTACAATAACTTATAACCAACACTGAGAACAAAAAGCATCCATCCCATCTGTAGTTTACCTGAGCTAATGGGAGCTCACCAACTCCAGCCAGATTGTGAAGGAACAAGCATAGGATCAAACCAGTCCTGCTGAATGTGGCTGACAGCTGGGGCAGACTGAGGGGCCACTGACAGTGGCACCAGGATTTATCCCTACTGCATGTACTGGCTTTGGGGGATCCTATTCTTTTTGGATGTATAACTTGCTCAGCTTAGATATAGTAGGAAGGGCCTTGAACCTTCCACAATGCAATGTGCCTTACCCTCTCTGAGGCTTAGATGGGGTGGGATGGGAGGGTATGTGAAGGGAATGGGAGGAGGGGAGGGAATAGGAACTTGGATTGGTATTTTTTTCTAAATCTAATAAATTAAAAAAAAACACTTTTTTTTTTTTACCCCAAACCAGTCACTTCCCTTGATTTCCTATATCTGCCCTGTATTTTGATCCCATTGGTGGTCATTCTGCTGAGGCTCACATCTGACTCAGGTTTCCTATAAGGCCTGTGGCCAGAGGTTCCAGGGACTTAGAACCAATAGAAAGGAGAGGAGATAAGAGGAACAGAGGGAGAGGGAGAAGAGAAAGAGTAGGAAAGATGAGGGTGGAGAGAAAGGAGAGAGAAGAGAGAGCATAGGGAGAGACAAGAAGAGAGAAAAGAGAGAAAGAGTATAGAGAGAGAGGAGGAGGAGAAACAAACAGAAGAGAGAGAGAGAATGGGCACATGGTAGGTAGGTAGGTAGATAGGCATAAAGATAGATGAATACATAGGTGATAGAGGACTTTATAGATGATAGGTAGATAAATAAACAGTAGATAGGTGATAGACAGTAGATATATGATTGATAGATGATACGCAATAGATAGATGCATTGATACATAGATACATAAATACATAGATGCATAGATTAATTTATTAGAAGAAAAGGGTTTGTGCAGTTGCAGAGGCTCAAAAAGGTTCCTAGGAGAGCAGCTCACGGAGATACAGTGTGCACAGAAGGTTCTAGAAGCAGGAGAGCCAATGTGACAAGACAGTCCCCCATTTACAATGCTTAGACTTGAAAACCTTCACCTCTATGATGTTGCAGAAGCCACTCCCAGTGAGTTCTGTGTCTAGAGCACTGAGTATGGGTCTTTTCCCAGGCAATAAGATGGGATGTGATTGTCTCTTGAAAGGCTGGGCACTGTTATCGAGTGAAGCTCCCTGTCAGCAATGTATCCATGATGAGGTACAGGAGACTCACTGTGAAGTGCTGTGCTGCTAAGATGCTTGGGAAGTGAGGTAAATGAGCACACTTTCTTTCTGTAATTAGTTATTTATTCTTATTTCATGTGCATTGGTGTTTTGCTTGCATGTATGTCTGTGAGGGTGTAAGATCTCCTGGAAATGGAGTTACAGACAGTTGTGAGCTGCCATGTGGTGCTGGGAACTGACCCTGGGTTCTCTGGAAGAGAAGTCAGTGCTCTTAACTGCTGAGCTCGATCTCCAGCAATGAACACACTTTCTACATATGGTATTTTCAGTTTTTAGTGGGATTCACAGGCTGCCACTCCATCAGAAATGGAGGATCATTCAAGATAAGCCAATGTTTTGATACTTTGAACCCCAAAGACCACATAGACAGCTGGCCCAGCCCTCGGGAAGCCAGGCAGGTGGCATGCTCTCTTATTCAGATTTTATGGTCTACAGGAACTTCAGCTGGTGGGGTAAGGCCTATCTGCTGTACTCAGCTCAACTGTTCACACTGGTCAGTCACATCCAGAAACTCCCTCCTAGGAACACACATGCATCAATCAAATATCATGGCACCTCATGGGCTACTCAAGCTAACATATAAAATGAACCACCCAGGTCCTTGGGCTGGGGAGCATCTTTCAGTAAAGTCAGGACCTTGGCAGGAAGGGGAAGCACATTCAAGAGATGAGACCTAAAGAAGGTGAGACCTGGAGGAGGTGAGATCTGGAGGAGGTGAGACCTGGAGGAGGTGAGACCTGGAGGAGGAGAGACCTGGAGGAGGTGAGACCTGGAGGAGGAGAGACCTGGAGGAGGTGAGATCTGGAGGAGGTGAGACCTGGAGGAGGTGAGATCTGGAGGAGGTGAGGCCTGGAGGAAGAGAGACCTGGAGGAGGAGAGACCTGGAGGAGGTGAGACCTGGAGGAGGAGAGACCTGGAGGGAGGTGAGACCTGGAGGAGGTGAGACCTGGAGGAGGAGAGACCTGGAGGAGGAGAGACCTGAAGGAGGTGAGACCTGAAGGAGGAGAGACCTGGAGGAGGAGAGACCTGGAGGGAGGTGAGACCTGGAGGGAGGTGAAACGTGGAGGAGGAGAGACCTGGAGGAGGAGAGACCTGGAGGGAGGTGAAACGTGGAGGAGGAGAGACCTGGAGGAGGTAAGACCTGGAGGGAGGTGAAACGTGGAGGAGGAGAGACCTGGAGGGAGGTGAAATGTGGAAGAGGTGAGATCGGAATGGAAGGGAAGAGTGGGAGCATAAAAGAGAGAAAAGGAGTGAAGAGAGAGAAAGATAAGAGAGAGCATTGGAATGGTGAATTCAGGATCCTCGGCTGTGAATGTCAATTCTACTGTCTGCTTGATGGGATTGATGTCTAGACTAGGGAAGCATGCCTCCCTGTATCTGAGGGTATTTCCAGAGACTAATTAAACTAGATCATGAGGGCTCTGGTCCAATCCATGGATTAACATGATGGATTCAGGACGGGGTGACATCAGAGAGGAGGTGGAAAGCAGGAGGTGGGACCTAGTCCGAGGAAGGAGGTCTCTGGGGGGTGGGTTGGGGGTTATATGCTGTCCTAGCTCCTTCTCCTTCCTGGCCACCACAGTGAGAACTGCTCACCGCTCACTACCCCCACGAGGGACTGACTGCTGAAACCGTGAGGCAAAGTAAGCCTATCCTCCCTTAGTGGGCATCCAGGGCGTAACTCAGGGAGAGGGATGAGCACACTGACTCAGGCACACATCAAGCCGTACCCGAAAAAGGAACCTCTGGGTTCTTCCTTTGGTAGAGCTCTTAACTTCCAATTAGGTGTGAAGGTCAGATTCGGTGACCCTTCTAACTGGTGTATGTGAATTCACATTCTGAAATTATTTTATTCCACAGCCTTAGAACAATAATTAGACTTAATTATTTTTAATTGCTATGTGACCTTATTTAAACACACACACAAATACCACCAGCGAGCAAGCATCTCAACATAATTTTTTCATCATTGAGAGGAAGCAACTTGGGAGTTGGCACTGAAAATACCAAGCAAAAGCTGTCCCCTCTCCCAGCAGAAAGAGCCCAGGGGAGCAGCATGGCTTCTCACGATAGTCTCCACCTGTGAAGACACAGGGCTGGGAATGTGTTTCCAGCTGCTGAGGTGTCAAAGGGCTGGAGAAAAACTGCAAAAACAGGTCCCTCCTTACCAGAAAGCGGTGGGGAGAGCAGGACAGTGGAAACCTTGCCTCAGCCAAGAAAGCAAGCTGCAAAGCAGAGGGAATGCATCCTCGGAGGGCAGACTGAGGCGAGGCGGTCCTGGAACCAACCTTTACCTCCCAACCTGGCCTGCGGCCACTTCTAAGCTCCCACATGGGGTTTTGAAATATATTCATCCTGAGGCCTGGCCTGGGAGCCTCTGCTTCAATACGCAGAGGGGAACTCTGTCGTTTTTGCCTTAAGTTGATTCTAATATGCCAGCTTAGTTAAAAACCAAAGATGAGGGGCTAGAGAGATGGCTCAGAGGTTTAAAGCACTGACTGCTCTTCCAAAGGTCCTGAGTTCAAATCCCAGCAACCACATGGTGGCTTACAACCATCTGTAATGAGATCTGGTGCCCTCTTCTGGCCTGCAGGCATACATGGGGGCTGAATACTGTGTATATAATAAATAAGTAAATCTTTAAAAAAAAAAAAAACAAAGATGAAGCATTTGAAATTTTGTGTAACCTTAGAAAGATGACTGAACTCATTTCTTAAAGGTAGATGCAGTGGTTAGTATTGTCAATAATTTCCAGAGTCACCCAGGAGACAGGGCTCTGGGCATGCCTGTGTGGTTAGGGGAGCTTTAGTCAGGGTTAGCCTCTGGGCATGCTTAGGAGGGAGTGTCTAGATTGAGGTGGAAGAAACTTCCTCAACTCTAGGAATGGAATCTTCCATGGATTGGGGTCCTGCACTGACTCAGGAGAGTGAGCAGCAAGCAGCAGCTCTCTGTTCATGACTTCAGGCATGATGTGACCAGCCACCTCCAGCTCCTGCTGCCGGGCCTTCCCCACCATGATGGACTATATCATTGAGGATTCAAACTATATTTTGGGGTAGAGGGACAGAGCTTTGCAGTCTGTCCTGGAACTAGCTTCACCCTGTTTCCAACTCCCCCTCCCCACATACACACAGGGTTTTGCTGTAGTTTTAGAGCCTGTCCTGGAACTAGCTCTAGTAGACCAGGCTGGCCTCGAACTCACAGAGATCCACCTGCCTCTGCCTCCCAAGTATTGGGATTAAAGGTGTGTGCCATCACTGCCCAGCTCGGCAGGATATTTTTATCAGCACAGAGAAAGTACCTAAGACGCACAGTAGCACAAAGAATTGAGAAATTCTCAGAAACAAAACAATAAAACACAGCAGGAAAAAAAAAAAACCAAAAGCATTTGGGAAGAGAAAGGTTGAGACACGGTTGTGGGACTGGCAGGTTTGGCCACCCCTGGGCTTGGGCTTGGGTACTGATGGGCCAGCGGACTGATCATCCTCCTTTCCTTCAGACTCTCCCGGGATGTTCCCAGTTGCTCTCCAGCTCAGTGGGGTCATTTCGGACTTACAGCTATTTGTGTCCTCCACTTTGTTTGAGTCCGCCTATTTGTTTACCTTAGATTCCTTTACAAATGTGGACTGCTGAGTTCAGCTCCAGGTGCTGAGACATAGCGAGAAAGCAAGTAACAAACAGGCGAGGTGCGGAGTGGGGTGAGGTGGGGGGGGGCAACAGGGGAACGAGGGGGACGGACGGACAGGGGAGATGAGGATTTCAGGTAAGCTATAAGGACGGTGGGAGTTACAGAGACAAGCATCAGAGTGGAGGGTCGCTGAAGCCAGCTATGGGACAAAGTTTATGTGAGAGTCCGGATGTGCGGGAGAGCAGAAACCATCGGATGCGGTCTGGCGCTGGAACCTGGCACGCCAACTGGCCGATCCCATATTCTCATCTCTCCCTTTTCTGAAAAAGCAAATGAAACCACCAGGACAGGACACATAAGCCATGTGGGCAGCGCCGCATGGACCACGACAGCTCACCCTCCCATCTGGCAAGGCTCAGGCGAAGCATTCGGGGAGGCTCTTCTTTTGCAGCAGAGATCAAAGGATGGATTGCCAGGACAAGTAATCCACTTTGTGGCGGTTCCCTGTCTCTCCCAGGTGCCTTCACCCAAGCCATCTGGAACCTCCTGCCGGCTGCCACAGTTCCGCCTCGGGCCCCGCTCGGTGTGCGCGCGCCCTCTGGAGGCCACTGGCGTGGCGGACAGTCCCCGGGGAGGCGTCCAGGCGTGGTCCTTTGGGGCTGTGGTGTAGGCAAAGGGCCCTTGGGCTGCAGACAGACCTGCTGTAAAAGGCCGACTTTATGTATTTACTCATTGATTTCACTTTCCCCGAGTAGGCTAGGCCCTGCTTCCTTTCCCTCGAACCAAGGACTAAGCCTTGTTATGGAGGTGTTTGTAAGGTCCTCAAAGAGAGTGGGGTCTCCAACAGAGTTAAACCCTTGCACCACAGGCGCTGAATGCGTAGTTCCAAAGCTCCACAGCAAGGCCACCAGCAAAACCAACAAAACCCCACCGTGAGCTACAAGTTCAAATGGTCCCCTGAAGGAACAGGACCAGGAAGAAGAGAAGTAGGTTCACAGAGAGCCTGTGGTGGCGCTGACAGCCTCCACCCAGATTGGTACCGCCATTCCACCTAAGTCTAGTGTGGTCTACCAAGGAATCATGGGAGCACCGACAATTCATAGGTGGCTGTACCACGGAGAAAAGTCTCTCCTGAAGTAAACATACCAAACAGAAACTACTAAGGAACCTGTGGAGGTCCTGACCCCCACTTGTCCAATATGCAGATTCTGACAGGGGTGAGGGAGCACCCCCATCCCGCACTTGCCACCTTCTCTCAGCTTGGTCCCACTGTTGTGTAGAATGAGGAGGGAACAGGGGCATGCAGAGCAGCCTAGCTCAGCGGCTGTGGAAGCACAGGTCTTGCAGGGACAGCTCCTTCATCATCTGGGCATCAGCCCTGGATTCTGACCAACTTTAAATCATATTTCCCTGAAAGGTCAGAGAGGCAAAGAAAGGAAAAGACAGGGGAACACTGTGGCTATGGGAGGACACATGGATTAATGACAAGAGGGGGCGTCAGAACCTCCCTGGCCTTGTTCTAGAAGCTCTCAGAAGCATCGAGCACCGGCCCTTCGTTTTGAGGGGAGGCTAAACAAGCAGCAGCTGACTGTAAAATCCCTCCATGTGGCTAAGACATCTGGCATTGATATTGGAAGGCCAAAGCCGGCACTGGCGTCTCAGAGGACACTCTCCACACCTCTGCCCAGCGCTGGAGGAGCAGAGACCAGAGGACTTGGAGTCACATGACCTGCCAGTCCAGCTGAATCCGCCGGCTCCAGGTTCAGTGAGAGACCTGTCTCCCAGACTAAGGCAGAGAGCTACAGACCAGAGCACAGCCTGTGCACAGCCACCAGTACACAGACACCTCTCACAGCAACCACCCCACCCACAAACACATAAGCCATGCAGTCTGTTAATGGCCTGGATTAAAACTTGCTTTCAAATACAGCATAGAAGTGTACATTTTATTTTTATTTCTATGGGAGAAAATCTACACTGTTGAACTCAGTATCAGTGGGGTTAACTATATGCACAAGCTTGAACAACAGGCACCACCAATTCTAGAACATCCCTATGATACCCCCCCTCAAGCAACCCATATCTATTGGGGGTTACTTCTTTCTTCCCATCCTCTACTCCAGCCTCAAGAAGTCACTAATTTCCCCTCTGTGCCCGTGACTGGCCTGTTCCGGACATTTCATACAAATGACGTCATCACTAGCCTTCGGATCTGGCTTCACTCCCTGAACATGTGTTGGGAGTTGTCATTAATGTGACATTGCCACTTGGACCAGTTTTAAACCAACAGTTCAGGGTATTGACACCAGCGTCCCTTCTCCAGGGCTCTTCTCATTCTTCTGTACTGAACCCCTGTAGCCAAGCATGTTTTAAGGCTCAGCCATGTTACTGCAGGGACTGCTACCTCATTTCTTCGGATGGCTGAATAACACTCCATCTTCTGTAGAGACCACTCATCACCTAGTTCATCAGCTGATGGGCATTTGAGGTGTTAGGTGTTGTGCTGCCATGGACAGCCACGTACACGCGTGTGAACATGTTTTCATTTCTGTTGACTTAACCTGGGGTGAGTTAACTCCATGACTAAGGAATTGCCAGACTGCTTCCCTAAGTAGTGGCACCAGTGACCTCGTGTCTAGCAGTACCCGAGGGCTGCAGCTTCTCTGCATCCTCACCAAGGCTTCCTATTGGATTTCCCTTACGACCAATGATCACAAACATCCTTTCTTAGCTGATCATCCATACAAACCTGTCTCCTCTGGAAAAATGTCTATTCAAATCCCTTGCCTGATTTTCAATTGAGCTACTTCTTTTTATTGAGTTATAGGTGTTCTTTGTGTGTTCCTTTTGAGGGGAAAGGGGGCTCAAAGCAGGGTCCCTCTACATAGGCCTGGATGTCCTAGAACTTGATCTATAGACCAGGCTGGCCTTGAACTCAGAGATCTGCCTGCCTCTGTCTCTGGGTGCTGAAAATAAAAGGCAAGCCCAACACCACCACCACACCTGGCTCCTGCAAAGAAGCATCTGATCAAATAGATAATCTGTAAACACCTTTCCTATCCTACATTTTTTTCAGTGTCTTGACTTTGATGGCATGGGTATTTAGTTTTGATGGTGTCTAGTGACTTGGATCTCATTGTTTTGTGGTAGTGTTGTAGGATTCAAACCCAGGGCCTGATACACATTAGACAGTGCTCTGCCCCTGACCTGCCCCCCCAGCCCTCTGCTCTTCCTTGTCCACTTGTGCTTCTGACGTCATAGCTAAGAAAGATGCCCCGATTCAAAGTCACATACAGGTGTATTTGCTTCTCAGAGCCTTGCATTTGGGCACCACCAGATGATCTGTAAGCTGTCTATGGCACACTTTCTTGACTGGTGATTGATTGGTGGAGGGGTTCATTGTAGATGGTGCCATCCCTGGACTGATAGTCCTGGGCTCTATAAGAAAGCAGGCCAGGGCTGGAGAGATGGCTCAGTGGTTAAGAGCATTGCCTGCTCTTTCAAAGGTCCTGAGTTCAATTCCCAACAACTACATGGTGGCTCACAACCATCTGGTGCCCTCTTCTGGCCTACAGACATACACACAGACAGAATATTGTATACATAATAAATAAATATTTTTTTAAAAAGCAGGCTGAAAATGCCATGAGGAAAAAGTCAGTAAGGGGTGTTCATCCTTGGCTTCTGTACCAGTTCTTGCCTCCAGGTTCTCACCAGGAGTTCTCTTAAAGATGGACTGTGATTGGGATGTGTAAGCCAAATCAACTCTTTCCTCCTCAGGTGGCTTGTGGTTGTGTCTTATTGCAGCAGTAGAAAGGAAGCTAAAACACATGAAGATGTTTAGAATATTGTAACTTAATTTCAATTTATGCTGTAATGATCAAACTCTTTGAGACAGTCTCACTATGTAGCCCTTAGCTGGCCAGTACTTACCACGTGACCAGGTCAGCCTCAAACTCACAGAGATCCATCTGCCTCTGCCTTCTGAGTGCTGGGATTACATGTGTGCATCATATGTGCATCATATGTGTGTCACTGCACCTGGCTTCAAATTCATTCTTTACATATGGAAGTCCAGCTGGTATGTTAAAAAACACAGAAAAATACCTCTGTTGGTCCTTGATGACATGAATTGTCGGGGTCTAGCCTCAACGGAATTTGCCTGTTCCAGGGTAGGAGCATGAGGATTAGAGTTATTAAGCAGAAGGAACAGAGATACGAGAAAAATAAAAGACAGAAACACAGAA
>NC_022015.1:10334968-10341937 GCF_000317375.1 Microtus ochrogaster
GAGGACGAGGACGAGGAGGACGAGGAGGAGGAGGAGAAGGAGGAGGCAACGGACTTCATTACTGATATAAGGAATAGGCCAAGAATCCTGCAGGCAGCCACTTCCTGGAACCTCCAGCCAATCTCCTTGAAGGAGCAGGAATAGTTTTGAATTCTCTGACCTTTGGGCAAGGTGGAGCGAATCCATCTCCATACTCAAAATACTAATTATCCACACCCTAGGTCAGGAGCTCCGCCACACCTGCTGTCAACAGCTTTGAAGGAGCAAGAATAAGCTCAAGTTCTCTGGCCTTAGTCAAGGTGGAATGGGCGCACATCCACGGACCCTGGCAAGGAATCCCCACTGAATCTCTGCTGAGACACAGGGGTCTCCAGTGAGCGGTTATTTGAAAGCGGTTGTTAACACAGAAGGGCTGGTTCTTCATTCAGTCCCATTCGGTGTTCACTGAGCACCTGTTCTGCATGACTCAAAGACCCGGATCTCACAGAGGCAGATACCGTAAGGGTCTCGCATAGCCTTATCGCCCAGGGCCAGGCACGGGGAAGGACTGGCGGGGTTGGTCTTGTGAGCTTGGCTGGATTGAGAAGCCCCAGTTAGTGGAGCTCTTTCTGGAAGTGTCTGTGAGAGCATTTCAGGAACATCAGACAAGGATGATTAAACCTCTGATGGACTCATAACATGACCATACTGAGGATGTGGAAAAATAGGAGGCAGGGCCTCCACGGAAGAAGTGGCTTGCAGAGGGCGTGCCCTTGGACTGTCTTCCCCCTACCCATCCAGTTTCCCTCCCTTGGCTTCCTGTCCGCGGTGGGGACACTTCCCTTCTCCACCACAGTGCATGGGCCGAGCCACCGTAGACTGAAAACACCAGATAAAATCTTTAATTTATTCTCACAGAGATTTTGGTCACAGAGACAGAAACTGGCCACTATACTGGGTGCCTTCAAGGGTGGAGATGGAGTCTGAACTTGAGTGGGGGGTGGTGAGGGATTTGATAACCACTGTCTGGGGGAAAAGGCAGTCTACGTAGTGGGCACAGGCATTGTGAAGAGCATCAGACTGGCCTTTGCCTGGCATTTGTGCGAAGGGCAAGGAGTCTGGAGCTGAGTGAGACTGGGATGGGCCCCAGAAGGTTGGGCGGGAAGTTCTGAGCTGCACTGTGGCCTGAGCTGGCTTATTACTGCTCATCATGATGCTACCAGTGAATTGCAGGAGGACAAAAATACGAAGGAGGCATCTGGAAGCATCTAGACAAAAGAGGGAAGAGAGTGGCTGGGCCCCAGTTGCAAAATGGAAGGTGCTAGAAGAGTTTTTACATAGTGATACCACACCCATGACAAACAGAAGTGACAAAGGCACGAGGCAGGGGTGACTGCAGTAACCCAAACACGAGACGACAGGCATCACTGTTAGCTACCGTGGAGATTACTGGGGGAGCAGACTTGGTAACACTGGGAGGCAAGGGGTTCAGCTTGGGAAAACTCAGCCTGAAAATTCTTACCAAACTTCCAAATGGAGGCATTGGATAGGCAGCTGGAAAATGGGAGGCCAGGACAAATACTCACAATGAGACAGCCAGAGAAGAGGGTAGACAGGAGGCCAAGGGTGTACCTGGAGCTTGTGATGTTAAGAGATAGAGGTCAAAAGTTAAGTTATGGCTCAAATAAAATGCTGCAGGTCCCCGAGTGGCTGCAGCAGGCAGCGGGTTCCAAGACCACACCGCAGCTCCCTGAAGTGGTGGCAGGCAGCAGGCAGTGGGTCCTGAGAGCAGCCAGTCCCAGGCAGGGGCAGCGCAGTTCCCCAAGTGGCTGCAGTGGGCCACGAGTCCCAGGCAGGGAGCTGCATGGTGGGGTGGGTGAGAGACCTCGACGGGGCAGCGAGTCCCACAAGGAGAGAGACAGATGGGCACACCACAAGACCACACCACAGGTCTCCAAAGGCACCTGGTCCTAGGCAGGGAACCACATGGCAGGCAAGAGACAGACATGGATAGGCACACCATGCAGAGTGAGGTTGGATATTTATTTAGTGGGTTATGAAGGAGAAAGGGGAGAAGGGGAGAAGAGCAGAGAGAGAGACAGAGAGGGGAGGGCTGCAGGCAGGAAGGAAGATCTGCCTACCTTGGCAGTGGATGGGGAGAAAGTGGGCGGGGCTTGTCTCTTAAAGGGACAGGACAGACCATTACAGAAAGAGCAAGCCAGGAGAGGCTTCTGAGTGGTTTGCAGGTCTACTATTTTCATATTTCATCACCTGCTTAAAACATGGCCCTTAGCATGTCTTCAGTTTCCCTCCCTCCCCCTACTGTGTACTAGGACAACCTATCTTACCCAGGAGAGAAAGAAAATGGCCACTAATTAAAGTCTAGACACAGCAGTAACCTGAGCTCAGCTTTGACAGCTACACCAAACTATACCACAAACTTCTGATGGTAATTCACACGGAAGAATTACTGCCATCTTTACCCTTCTTTTCAGGTTTAATTTATTACTAGTACTTGGTGACAAAGTTAAGATCATCTTTGCTGTTTTTTTTTCTCTTTATTTTTATTCCCGTGTATGTGTGTTCTGGTCCTGAGTGTAAGAAGAGGGTGTTTGATCCCCTGGAGCTGGAGCTATTGATGGTTGTGAGCTGCTCAGTATGGATGCAGGAACTGAACTGGGGTCCTCTGGAAGAGCAGCAAGTGCTCTTAACTGTTAAGCCATCTCTCCAGCCCCTTGTTTTGTTTTCTTGATAGAGGGTCTCACTATGGACCCCACCTTGGCCCTACATTTGTAATTCTCCTGCCTCAGCCTCCCGAGTACTAAATCCATTGACCTGCAGAAAAGAGATTGCAGAGTGTTGGTGGAAACATCTGATGTCCACTGTCCTTCAAAGCCAGAGCCATTGCAGCAAACCCCATCTCGCCACGGGTGCTGATGAGGGAAGCCAAGCTAGGAAACCACTGATCCTGGGATCGCCTAACTAGGTCAGACTTTTGGTCTATAAACTTCTCGTTCTCGCTGCATCACTCAGACTGACCTGACTCCCACCTCAGTCCTAAGGAAGCTCCAGAGGGCACTCAGCTGTGAGGGGAGGACCACTGATCTTTTTACTGCCTTTTCAGTTTTAGATTTTGTATTTGATAGAGTCTTGCTAAGTAGCCTTGACTGACCTGAAATGCACATGTTGACCAGACTGGCCTCCAACTCACAGGGATCTACCTCCCTCTGCCTCCCACATCCTGGGATTACAGGTGTGCACTACCACACTCAGCTTGACTCTGGTTTGTTTCTTTGTTTTTTAATTGAAAGTTTTTTGATCCTGTATTTTTAATATATTTTGAAACTTTAACAAATTATAAAACAATTCACAAAAGTACTAAATTTTAGTCAGAATGGTTTATTTGGGGACAGCAGACCTTATGGAAATTACGAT
The DNA here is from genome assembly GCF_000317375.1 of Microtus ochrogaster. NCBI lineage: Eukaryota > Metazoa > Chordata > Mammalia > Rodentia > Cricetidae > Microtus > Microtus ochrogaster. The sequence goes on from NC_022015.1 coordinate 10,338,383, forward strand.
AATTCAATTTGCAAATAATCCACAAGTCTGTATTTTACTGTGGTTGTCTGATGTGGCTGGGTGTCACGCATGCTGTCCTGGAACTTGTGCTAAGGATAAATAACCTCAGACTCCTACTGATCCCCTTGCCTCCACCTCTCAAGTGCTGGGGTGAGGGGCCTGCACCACCACACCCAACTTCAGTATAGTTTTGATTGGGGTAGTGCCATTCTGTCTCAGTTTGTGGGGCTGCTATTAAAATACGGCCAGCTGGGGAGCTTGTAAACAATAAAAACCTCGCTTTCAGTTCTGCAGTCTGTGAAGTCTATGATCAAGGCGCCAACAGGTTGGTGTCCTGTGATGCCTGTGTCCCCACAGACAGTGGCTTTTGTGGCACAACATGGAAGGGACTGTGGGTCTCCCTAAGGGTACTAATCCCACTCCTCAGGGCTCTGCCCCCTCATCTACCCACCTCCCAGCCTCCTCTCTCTTACAGTACCCCTCTCAGGTGAGAGACTCTGGGTGAGGGCTTTCCAGAGACGTAGCTATTCAGACCCCAGAGCTTGGCTGTGCCATGCAGAATTCAGAAAATGCAGTCACATCCTGGATGGACTTCCCAGTCTTGCTGAACCCATCTTAAACATCCTCGTGTTTTAAAGGGCTGTTTGTTACCTGCGAACTCAACTTATTGTCCTCTTAAAGATTCCTGCAGCAGGGTTAAGAGTACCTGCTGCTAAGCAGAAGACCCGAGTTCGGTTCCCAGCTCAAAACTGCCTGTAATTCCAGCTCCAGGGGATCCAACACTTTCCCCTGGCCTCCACAGACACCCAGACACATGTACGCACACACATAAATAAAAATAAAATAAATATTAAGAAAAAGGATCCCTGCTAACTAATGAATGATGGGTTCTTGATACCTTAGGCCGAAATTAACTAAAGATCGCAGGAAAACCAGCGGCATGTGCTGTAAGGTGAGCAGAGCTGGCCACCCTCACAGTAGAGGAAAACCCAGGAAAACAGTGTCAAAGGGGTTCTTGGATTTTTGTTGTTTATTATGTTGTTGTTGTTGTTTGTTTTTGAGAAAGGGTTTTTCTGTGTAATAGCTGCCTTGGAACTCACTCTGTATGTAAACCAGGCTGGCCTCAAACTCACAGAGATTCATCTGCCTCTACCACCTGAGTACTGGATTAAAGGTATGTGCCCCCACCACCCAGTGCCAAAGAGTTTTATTAGTGGGGAAAAAAAAGACAAAAAAAAAAACCCAACCACCTCTCATAGTTTATTAACAAAAAAAGCACACAGTGATAATTGTACAGTTCCTCCTCTGCAATTGCCATTCCTTAAGTGACCATCTTTTCTAGAAATGGGTCATCGGACATGCTTTAAAACCGTTCTGATAAATATATCGCTGCACTGCATCCAGCCTGGATAACCCTCTTCAACAAGGCATACGCCGGAGCCTGTGGAGAACAAAGGGCTGCAATGTAGCTGGGTGGCAGAGGGCTCGTCTATCCACAGCACCCTGAGTTTGGTCTGCAGCACTTCAGAGGGGAAATCAGCAAACAGCGCACGAGGTAAGCTCACCAACAGAGCACTTGCCTAGCAAGGCCCTGGGTTCAACCCCAGCACCTGAACAACCAACAACCAAACCACACCTGGTGCATCTAGATGTCAGACTTGGCTTCACTGCTAGGGCAGGGTTTGGGCTCCTCTGGACAAAAACAGGATCTGGGAAATCCTTTGATTGGAAACCTGCTAGAAGCATCTATGGCCACTGAAACTCCTTGGGCTATAACAGTAGGACATAGGAGCCTCATTGGACCAAGGCTGGGCTTCTGTGCTTCCTGTCCAGGAGCTGGCTCCCTGACCTTTGGCCTTATTTTCAAACGTCTCTTTCTGGGAACAGAAACCTCTGGCCCCTCCACCTTTAAAATAATCCCCAAGCATCACCAGCCACAGTCCATCCCTACCAGCTCTGCATCGTGGTCCAGGCCCGTGTCGTGGTGCTCAAGCTCCTCATCCCGAAACTTCTTGATGACCTGGAAAAGAAAAGGAACTCAAGCGGAAGCCAGTCAGCACTCTAGGTCACCTGCTGCTCATCCTATGTCCAGGCCAGAGATTCGCGTCCTCGTCTATAGGTGAGGGTCACGTGCTTTTCCTACGAAAGGGCCAGCATTCACTCTGCCGTTCTAGTGGGGAGAGCAACCTTGCAAAAGTAAACCATGGTGTGGTTCTAGTAGGATTTATTTATGAAACAAGCTTGGCTGCAGGCTGCTGTTTGCCAACTGCTGATTTAGGTTTTAAAAATTACATTGTGGCCTTAGTGAGTGTTCTACTGCTGTGAGGAGACACCATGACCAAGGCAACCCTTGTAACTATAAAAGAAAGCATATAATTGGGAGTTGGCCTGCAGTTTCAGAGTTTAGTCCATTATCATCATGGCAGGGAATACAGCAACGCTTACGGTGCTGGAGGAGTAGCTGAGAGCTATATCCTGATTTGCAGGCCAAGAGAGAAACTCTGGGCCTGGCCTGACTTTTGAAATCTTAAAGCCCACCCCGAGTGACACATTTTCTCCAGCATGGCTATACCTCCTAATTCCTCTCAAATAACGCCACTCCCTGATGACTAAGCATTCACATATATGAGCCTGTGGGGGCCATTCTTAGTCAAACCACCACATGGCCAAACACAGTGATGCATCCTGACAACCCAATTCTTGGAAGCAGGGGGACCAAGAGTCAAGACCAACCTGGTCTATAGACAGAGACTTTGTCTCGAAAACAAAACAAACAAAATCCAAACAAACAAACTACTACTGTGTGTGTGTGTGTGTGTGTGTGTGTGTGCACGCACGCGCGCGTGTGGAAGGATGGTGCTGAGGCAGGGGGATCCCTTGTACCCACCAAATAAAGAGCAAGCAGCCTGGCTGAGTTCCCTCTTCCTGTAGGCAATGACCTGAGGTGCTCTAGCACTTCGGTAACTCAGCCTAAAGACTTCATCATCATTTTATTTTATTTCGGATATTATAATTTAATTACATTTCTCCCTTCCCTTTACTCCCTCCAAACTTTCCCATACACTGTCCATGCTCTCCTTCCAATTTATGGTCTCTTTATTTCAGTAATTGTTATTGTATGCATATATTTGTTTGCATATACATATTTAAATATAACCTGCTGGGTCTATATAATGCTACCTGTATGTATGCTTTCAGGGCTAACCTTGTGGCACTGGACAACCAATGGATGTGCTCTCCCCTGAAGAAGGCTACCTCTCCCGTCTCAGCTTCCCTCCATTGCCTACGGTTCTCTGTTCAGTTTAGCATGTTAGCTGGTGTCTCCCGTGTACAGTATGAATTGTTTGCAGGGAGCCGGACAAGATTGCCATTACAAGATGGCGCCACATCCTGTCTTGTTGGTTATGAACAACTCCATATTTGGCTTATGCCTTTGAGACCTGCGTGTCCCCCGCTTCCCGCATGCGTGGTGGATAATGGTCCCTAGGCCTATCCCGAAGTAGTCTGGTGTCAGCTGATGGTGGCAGCCAATCACAGGGCGACCCATGTGCCAAT
>NC_022015.1:10342604-10344000 GCF_000317375.1 Microtus ochrogaster
TGTGTGTGTGTGTGTGTGTGTGTGTGTGTGTGTGTGTGTGTGTGTAATTCTTTATTGATTCTTTAGTAATTTCACACCGTGTATCCCAATCCCACTCACCTCCCAGTCCCTCCATATCTGTCCCTCAGCCCTGAAGTGTCGTCCTGGAAAAGAACCTCCCCCTCCATCTCCTCCGCCTCTCCAACACCTCTTCCTTTGTCCTAGTGGCACTGGGAGCTGTGGAGTGTCATGCTGTATAGCCTTTTGTCCAATCAGCTCCACCTGCAAATGTTCACTGCGGTCAGTAGTCTGGTTCAAGGCCTCTGGCGCACAATCATCATTGGACTCTTACCAAAACTCCTTTGGACATCCTGATGTTGCCCTGAGTCATGGAGATCCTGCAGCTATCTTTCTGTAGGACCAGTCCCTTCACACACTCCAGCACTTCATAGATGGGGTAGATGTTAGGGTGGGCCAACACAAGGCCCAGGATGGGAGTGTGGGTGGGACCATCTCTCCTGAGAATTGGAGTGGCAGGGAGCTTTCCCATGAGGGTCAAGGACAGCTATCCCCAGGTCAGTGAAGGGCGGGCCAGTATTTCAACATGCATGGCTTGTATGGCCTTATATCTAGGGACATTTAATGGCACCCAATATCTGCCCTCTGGTTATCAGTAGTACCAGCTAAGACTAATACTGGACATTTCGGTGTTCCCACGGATGCTCTGAAACAGTCACCCCAAGCTGAGAAGCAGTTTACACTCACTATTAGATGCCAGTCTCAACATTCTTTTTGAATGTATTTTTGTTTTATTTGGTTAGTCTGGTTTTTTTGTTGTTGTTGTTGTTGTTTTTGTTTTTGTTTTGTTTTGTTTTTTGTTTTTTTTTTGAGACAAGACCTCACTATGAAACCCAACTAAGTTAGTCTGGAACTTACTGTGTGACTGTGTAACAAGGCTGGTTTCTATTCTCAACCCTGCTGCCTCTGCCACCTTAATGTTGAGGTTGCAGGTATGCACCACCAGGCAGGCTCAGTGAGCTTTGGTCCTTCTGCTCAGAGCCTAGAACGTTACACTGGGTTCTTTGCTCTTCTTCCTTTTTTTCCCCCCTTTGGGGTGGGGGCTCAGACAGGGTTTCTCTATGTTAGAGCCCTGGCTGTCCTGGAACTTGCTCTGTAGACCAAGCTGGCCTTGCACTCAGAGATCTGCCTCTGTCTCACAAGTGCTGAGATTAAGGAGTGGGAGACCATGCCCACCACTCAAGTTGATCTCAGATTAGCATCACCAGGAGAGCGTGTGTATGATAACTCCACTATCTAGTGTCCCCTGGGTGTCTGATAACTGCACCATCTAGTGCCCTGTGTGTATGATAACTGCACTATCTAGTGTCCCTGTGTGTCATAACTGCACTATCTAGTG
>NC_022015.1:10345170-10355291 GCF_000317375.1 Microtus ochrogaster
GAATAAAAGTAACACATATACAGAAGGACATTCGACATCAGAAAATAATGGAAAATAACTATGTCCTGAAAACACACGGACTGTTCTCAACAGGAAGCAGGACGGCAAATGTGTGGTATCCTCCTGGGTATCCTCCTGGCATGGGGGATTCTCAGTGGCCTGGACATGCTTCAAGGTAGAGAGGCACAGATGCACAGGTGCAGGGCGACATGCAGATGTACATCATCTTACATGTGGGATGAGCTCCGGGAACTGGGACGTCTGTGGGGAATCTGAAGCTACCACATGCCAGGCATGGCCCCAATAGCTCTATCTGAGCTTGTTTATCCCCCAACCAAACCCAGTGAGTTAGGGGTTTTACCAGGCTGGTATGCACACAGGAAAATGGAAACCTTTTGGGTCACAGATGGTAAGAACTGTAAAGGGAGCCTGGATCCCTGGGACTGAAGACCCCTCTCTCCAGCAGTCTGTGCGTGTCTACGGTCACATCCTGGCATGTGGAGCATTCCCCTCAAGAAGGCATTTGCAGCTTTTCCTAATACCAGACAGTCATATCACAGGTACACTTGGTTCCCACACTCAGTTTCTTTCTCTCTTTTACATGTCCTCTCTCCCCATTCTTTCTTTCTGACCCGAGACTTTCTATGTAGCCCAGGCTGGCCTCAAACTCACAGAGAGATGGTTGCCTCTATCCCAAGTGCTGGGACTAAAGGAATGCACCAGCACACCTAGCCACGTCCAGTTTAGATCTGAGCTTTTCCAAACAGAACATACGCTCTTTGTTTCCCAGGATCTCCCTTTGGAACATGCAGGCAGAGGTGATTACCGCAGGCTTCAGATTCTCTGCCAGGGCAACAGGTCAGGTTGAGACTTAGGGAAGAGCCCACCTGAATGACAGGGCCAACACTGGACCGGCCCAGCACAGCCATCTGCCCTGCATAGATGCGGTTTGCTCCATATTCACCAGCGTGATCCACCCGAATTATTCGATCCACAGCGGCCCGGTTAATATTGTCTAAGGTCATTCCTGAACTGTGAAACCTGACGACAATGGCTCTTCCATAGGCTGCAATGAAAACGCAAGGAACAAGCCTTCATTATCCACACAGAACATTAATGTCCTTTTTATTATAAAAAATTTACCTCTCTCTCTCTCTCTCTCTCTCTCTCTCTCTCTCTCTCTCTCTCTGTGTGTGTGTGTGTGTGTGTGTGTGCGTGCGTGTGTTCACATGCATGTGGCAGTCAGAGGATAACTTGCAGGGGTCATTTCCCTCCCTCCTCCACATGGGGCCCAGGGATGGAACTCAGGCCCTTATGCTTGGCAGTAAGCACCTTTACCACTGAGTCATCTCACTGGCTTGTAGTCCTTTTGCAGACAGAATGAAAGATGGGTTAGAACCAAGGTCATAAGCAAGCCCTGAGGGCCTCACATGCCTGTCAATGCATTCTTTGTCATATGCAATGCTCAAACCCCAAAGATTTCACATAAAGAACAGGGCTTATGGCTTCACTTTACGCACATGGTCATCTGGGAAAGCCAAAGCCTGTCCTCACCAGGCAGCTCATGTGACCCCTGCAGGGAAAGGCTCTCCCTTCCCAAGCTGTATAGCACAAAGCAAGCCATGACACTCTTCCTCAGTCTTCCTGGGAAGCAGGCCCATGCTGATAGCCTGAAAAGGCTCTGGGAGCAAAATCTGGTAGCCCAGGTTGGGATTTAGAAATCCTTTTAATACATCGGTTCCATGGACAGGTGACAGCTTAGGTTTATCTATAATAGTGACATTTCATTTGAATTTTAGTAAATAAAGTTTGCCTGAGGATTAGAAAAATAAAACAGTCACATTTGGCCAGCTTTACAGACCAGGCAATGATACCCACCTTTAATCCCAGTAGCTTGCCAGGCGATAGTGGTACACACCCTTAATTCCAGAACCAGAGAGGATTATATAAAAAAAAAAAAAAATTTGCCTGAGGCTGTTTAGCCACCAGCCCAGGCCAGAGCTGGGATTGGAATTTCAGCTCTGGGAATTAAAACTCCACCTGGGGTCAGGAGAAGCACTAGGACCCCAACTCCCATCTGCCCTGGCTTAGCTTCCATGTAAAGATGGAAAATACACAGAGAATCTGGAGACTGCATGTTATTATGTTGTCTTTGAATTGTTTGACTGCTGAGGAAAGAGCAACAGCTGCTGAAGACATTTGATTATAAGTGTTGCTGGATTAATCCAAGCTATATATTTTGAAAATGCCTTGACTTCAAAATTTAAGTCAAAAGACATGTTACTTTGGACAAGAGGTTTTGCTTTTGTTTTCACAGGAAGTGAGAGACTGCATTCATTCTGGGTTAAGAAAAATGAGGTTTGATCAAGAAAGACCCCCTGAAAAAACTCCAATAGGAGCAGATGGCCCAGATGATCCAGTGTTTCAGAGGACCTTTGTCTCAGTTTCCTTTGTGTTCTGCATCCAGAACAGCCTCAAGACTGCTATCTGAGATGATCCAGCCTCACAAAATACTCCAGTCAGGACTTGATCATAATCCTAAATTTTCTTTGGGTCCTCATAAGGTTATCAGTGCCCCAATCAGCAGGAAGTAGTCTAGAAAACTATGCTCACATAAAATAAATTATTCATGTTTGTCTTTGTTTCTTGTGCTAGTTACAAGTTGTTATAGATAATGATCAGAAAAAATCTAAACAAAGGAAATTAGATTCAAGGTTCTTGGTTTGAAAAGAAAAAAGGGGGGATATAGATAGAATAAAAGAGTAGATTACTGAATCTATTCTTAAAAAAGGGAGAATACAGATAAAATAGAAAGGTAGATTATTGGATCTACTTTTAAAAAGTAACTACTAGTATTACATTGTATTGAATTCTTGTATATTGTATAAAAATTTTGTATATTGATATAAATTTAACATTAATTTTGTTAAAACATACTGTACATACACTTCTAATCTTGTTCAAGGTATTGTACCTATACAGCTCATTTAACAACATAATGCAAATCTCTAGTCCTTTAAAATTATTATTGCCAACAGTTTAGGGAAATAAGGAAATGCAGGTTAGTAATTAGTCATCTATTATAATCAAACTCGTAGTCACATTAAGTATGGTTTCAAAGTCAAACAAAGACATATTTTAGATAGGTCATCTTCAAACACTTCAGAGATCTACAGAATATAGCATTTAATATGTTTTAATAAACATAGGCTCTTTTTTATGACAATGAAACATGTCTGCTCCTGGCAGCACAAATGTACTTCAGAGAAGATAATGGGCAGTGAAGAAACTCCACACGGAGTTTATTTTCTTTGTGGCAAAAGTAAATCACTGGGCAAGAAAATGCTCTTGCCTCGACTGCTGACAGTATGCTGTTCTACTCAGACAAGCAGGACACAAAACAAAGTGATTGCCAAACACTGTCAAGACAAGGAGGGACAGTCCTCAGAATATCCTGCTTCACAAAAAAAAAGTCTGTCGAATATCCTAGGCCTCTAGGCCAAAGATGGATGCCCCAACATTGCAGAGGAACTTTGGGTGACTGTTCAGGCAGTCAGCTGTTTCTGCCATTACTCACATTTTTTGGAAGTCGCTTGTTTGCACTTCCTGCTTACTCAATTAATATTATTTCCTTCTTGGGTCTCTAAAGGAGTTGAAGACTAGATAGTTATAGTTTTTCTTGTTACCTGATGCAGAAAACAAGTTATGATAGAAAGTAAATTAGGTATAAGACTTTGGACTCACCAAGATAGGATAGATAGGGAGTATTTTCTCTAAATTTGTCTAATGCAAATGGACTAGACATTGTTGATGTATTTATTGCCTGTATACATTGCATATAGTTATTGTACTTATTGAATATAGTTTTTCTTATATTAGTTATAGTCTTCTTTTTATTTTAGACAAAAAAGGAAATGTAGTGGCATTTCATTTGTATTTTAATAAATAAAGCTTGCCTGAGGATCAGAAAAGCAAAACAGTCACACTGGCCAGCCTTACAGACCAGGCAGCAATGACACACACCTTTAATCCCAGTAGCCATACTAGCTTGCCATAGAAACCAGGCAATAGTGGTGAATGCCCTCAGTCCCAGAACTAGAGAGGATTATACTGAGACAGCTCTCAGTCCTTGTCTTATTCTAAGGTTTCCTGGAGGCAGGATCACCACTTTCGGACTGAGGTCAAAATAAGAGCCAGTGGCTGGCTGCATTGTTTTTCTGGTCTTCAGGTTGAACCAAGCATCTGTCTCTGAGTTTTTACTAATTGTGCTACATTTGTCCTCACAAACTGAACTCTTCTTTAAAATGTAAATTCTTTTGAGGGACCTGAATAGGAAACATTTCCATTACACTCTCCAAGTCCTAGATGAGAGGATCTCAGATGTGCATCCCTCTGAGAAGGGTCTTGGTAGTAAGGTGTGTTCACCTCATATGAAAACAGAAACCCACAGGTCATCTGGTTTGTCAGTCTGTCTAGGTTGGCATTACTTAAAGTGTCACAGACTCTTGGTTTGCCATGACTACCATGTTTTTGGAAGATACCTTTACCTTGGCTAACTTCAGCGTCCAGAAAACAGGTGAAAAGGTTCATCTGGGACACATTTTCGACTCTTTCATTAAGAAGGCCCAAGGTCTCTAGGACACAAGGCCTTAGGGCAGGCATGGTGAATATGGCATGTCTATATGTCAGAGTCCTGAACATGAGCTTTGCTGCCAAGTAGAATTTTAAATGTGCTTATTCATTACGGTGCTGGAGTTCATCAAGACCAGGGCTTGACGCACTCAGGGGAAATAGTCAACCACTGAGCTATCTCCACAGTCCTGGGACAAAGAGCACACGGTATACAGAGGAGGATGAACCCTGCAGGAGTGGAACCAGCTTTGGTCTACTGGGCATGACATGCTCCACCTCACTCAGCACACTGACTCTAGACACTGAACACAGCCCAGAAGCCTCACAGGCTTCTGCCAAGTGCAAAGCACCACTCCTGACTGCCCTCAGAAAGGGTCTCTATGGGCGTGGCCCAGGTTTCACGGGAGAACAACGGAACACAATCAAAGTGACCTGCTGTGTTTCTTCAATTTCAAGGGCCCAAACTTCTGGCCAACTTGCCTCCTTAAAGAAAGTGGAATCTGGAGACAGAATTGATCAGCCAGCTCTACTTCACAACACAATCTTGTCTGCTTGTTCTCTTATTTGTTTTCAAAGAAAGAAAGAGGCAACCCTTTCAAAAAGTTACTGAGAAACAGCAAGGCACTGAGTAGCTGGGCCGAGTTCACACAGCTGGCTTTTGAGGAGTGAGAAGTAGGAGTGTATTTCTACTAAGAACACACTGCACTGCTCTCTAATCTCACTTCTCCTCTAGACCCAAGCACTCAATAAAGGCTGAGACAGGAGCATGAAGACTGTGTTTGGCTTTTATCTAACCAAATCCATATAGATATTTCAGTTCCAGCATCAGCAGGCAGAGGCAGGCAGAACTCGTGAGTTTGAGGACAGGCTGGTGAAACAGCGAGTTCCAGGTCAGCCAGAGCTACAGAGTGAGATACTGCCTCAAAGTCAAAACAGAAACCTACCCAATAACAAGGCTATTTTCCTTTTTAAGGAGAAACATATACTTAAGGTTTTTTATTATCATGAGGCTAAATGAGACAAAGGAAGTCAAGTGACTTCATAAATGAAAACAAATGGCTTTTGTTTGTTTTGTTTTTTGTTTGTTTGTTTTTTCAAGACAGGGTTTCTGTGTAGCCTTAGCTGTCCTGAAAACTTACTCTGTAGAACAGGCTGACCTTGAACTCATGGAGACCTGCCTATCTCTGTCTTCTAAGTGCTGGGATTAAAAGTGTGTGTCACACTGTCAGGTTAAATGATTCTTATTGTTACCTGCTCGCTAGGTTAACAAGAAGCCTTATAATTCACATCCCTGAGTCATGACTGCCTTGTTACCCACTTTAAAATAAAACAGAAGCTCAGTGCTAGAAGCTTTCAAATGTCCTGTTCCAAAAGAGGTGCCTGGGATTTAAGTGGTTTATGGAATAAGTAACATAGTAAGAGGTTCTTAAAATTTCTCTTCTAATCCATTTCTCATCAAGGAAAATATCTCTATTTATAGTTTTTTATTTTTTTAAAGATTTATTTATTTATTATGTATACCCACACACCAGAAAAGGGCAGCAGATCTCATTACAGGTGGTTGTGAGCCATCATGTGGTTGCTGGGAATTGAACTCATGACCTCTGGAAGAGCAGTCAGAGCTCTTAACCACTGAGCCATCTCTCCAGCCCTCTCTATTTATAGTTGACATCTCTTAAATGTACCCAAACACTTGCTAAGCACTCTTTTTTTTTTTTTTTCAGAAAGAAAAATAGACTTAGGGGCAAACTTTGGTAGCACATTCAACACTATCTAATAAAGTCTCATATCTTATCATGGTGGTGGTGGTGTGTGTGATTATTCGTCCTTACTGTTTACCATAAACATCTGGTTTCGATGAAACTATTTAATAGGTCATAGTTACACAAAAACACATCTCAAAACTGCAAACAGTGTTGCCATCAGAGCCGGAAATCTGCATTTCTAACAGGTTAATGCTGCCAATGGAGAAAGGCCGGGTGGAGACTCCAGTTAGGTACTGCAGGACTCGCAAGTACCAGCACTGACGTCACGTCCCGGGCGGGTAATCGCTTCGTTCCCCACCCGCCCCACGCATCCTGCGCAAATCCACCTGTTCCTGTCAATCATCTCGACGTGAGCTAAAACTCCACCCCCATGTCGCGCGCCTGTGACGCAATGGACGTCTCCCCGGTGACATCCGTGACCTCCCCTTCAGATATCCCCGGCCTGGAGCCCCGCGCTGGGCCCACGACCTCGAGTGGCCGGTACCTGAGAAGGGCCTCCGGACGCCAGTGCGCAAGCGCCACGTGGAAGCAGCCGCTATCGCCCTCGTGCCGCTCATCGCCGGTGACAACGCCACCAAGGCCTAAGCGCCCGCGCCAGTTGTGCTTTCGGCTCACGGTGATGACGCATGGGTGCGGCGGGCCTGGGAAACGCCCCTGGACCCGGGGTTCCACCTAATTGGCTGGAAATTGCGATGCAAGAACTCTATTGGGTGTGCTGCCTGCCAATCATTGCGGCGTCTGAAGGGGCCCTAGTTGGTTTTAGGGATGAGGATGAGGGGTTTCTCTGCAGGGGCGACCCAGGTGCATTGCTCATTGTGTCGCCTGGGTCACTGTTGGGGCCTTTGTTTCCCCCGCCTTAACGGAGATATTTTTTTCTCTATTTGAAGCCTCTCTACACCTAAAATTCAGTAGAAATTACCTGCTAAAACACACCAGTGTTTGGTGTAATTGTGGGCCGGACAGCTCCTTCCACAGTATTTCCTGTCCCTTCTCAGTCTTTGTTTGTTTGTTTGTTTGTTTTTGAGATTTGTTTTATACACTGTTCTTCATACTTCACTGGCTTGTTCCTGGCCGTGTGTATTGGTGCACACTGGTGATGGAGAAGACTGTGTGTTGAGGGAAGGAAAATTTAACAACATACACTAAACTTTTAAAAGTGCGTATCCACTAATATGACAGCTAGGAGCTAGCCAATAGAAATAAGTTTTCAAGTTAGTCATGTATATGAGACAAAAATGCCTGAAGATATACATCAATTATTACAGGTGCTGCCAGAGGCTGTGGTTTTAAGGGAACTTCGGGTTGCACCCTTGTTTTTCATGTATATTTGATGCATACTGTAAAATAATTGAAGCTACTAAGCTATATAACGATAGTGTTCAAATTAGTATACTACAGCAACTTAAAATTAAGATGAACCCCCGTACTCGACAGTAGTGACAGAGAAGGTGTGGAAACAGCCCCGTGTAATGAATGCTCAGCCTAAATCAGGCTCCCCAGACCTGCACATGTTCAAAACCTTTGCCATGTATTGATTGCACTTCTAGATAGGTCCTGAAGAGAAAAAAAAATGTTGAGATGTACTACATCCTAGGTATTATGAAAAATTTTGGAAGTAAATTGTTCAAAATTGGAGCAGAGAGATGGCTCAGAGGTTAAGATGCTTCCTGGTCTTGCAGAACCTGGGTTTGGTTCCCAGCACCCATAACAGGAGGCTAGTAGCTGCCTGTAACTCCAGCTCCACAGTGTCGGGCACCCTCCTCTGGACTCTGCAGGCACCCGCAGACAAATACACATTTTAAAAATAAATGTTTCCATCAAGAGAATGCAAAAAACAAAAACAAAAACACTGATCCATGAACACAGTTAGCAGCAGCTCCCTAAAATGTATGTAATGATTTCTTTTCTAAGTTCAGATCTGATGGGGTAACTCAGGCTTGCCTCAGATTGGTGATATGGCTACTTCAGCCCCCGAAACTCAGAGGTGTCTATCAGTACAATGAACTGTGACAGAACTTTGGTTAAAATGGCAAAGCACTGCCGTGGACAAAGTGAAAATACTACAGTAGCTTTCCTTCTCTCCCTCCCTCCCTCTGTGCTTTACAGTCTCACCGACAGCCAGTTAGAGCTTGCTGTGTAGTCAGGCTGGCCTTGAAGACTTCGAAGTTTGCCTGCCTCAACTTGCTGCTAACTCTGCACTTCATTAAAAAAAAAAAAAAGTTGTGTGCTTATGAGTAATTTTACTTTCTTTCCTCTGTAGTTTTCAATGGTCTCATACTTTCTATGCTAAGTATTTTTATGTTTCCAAAGGGGAACAAAGAGTATGTGCTTCCCTAGTCAAATTCTGAAATATAAAAGCTGTACTGTAGATGTGAGGGGACTGTCCCAGAAGGTGAAGGCACCTGCCCACAGTTACACAGCAAAGGGACATCCCTGTATCAAGCACTTCTCACACTCTGGTCAGGCTTCTGGGAAAGCCACACTCTACAGAGTATAAAGATATGTTCGGAAGTTCTCCCAGGGGCAGACCTTGCGCCACCCTGGAAAAAATGAATTCTTTTCTTTCCAAATATTTAGTGGCTAGCTGCCCGTCAGGTGTCCAGCTGTGAGATCTTATTTGTGAACTTAAGAGTAAACGCAAACTAAACACCTGCCTGACTGGATTCTCCTCTTCACTGGGGTGGGAACATTTTGTGACTGCAAGAACCTGCAACTCTGCCTCTAAAAAGAAGAAGAGGGAAAAATGGAAATGTTTGCCAAGGCTTTTCAAGTTCAATCTTCCAGGGTTTGTACAGGGGGAGAATGACAAAACCCACCTCAAGTGCCCACTAGTGGTTGCGTGGTTACGGGAAGTGTGTATGGCTGCTGAAATGCTACACAGCCATTAAAAAGAAGTACATAGCTACTTGCACAGAACTTCAAGATATTAAGAAAAAATTCAGAGATATGTATTCATAACACATACCCAACACATATATTTCTACTTCATTATTTATTATATCTTTATAGAACAAACACAACAGTGGATTTTTTTATGGTGCTAAGGTATAAAAGGCTTAAAATATCTTTGTCGTTGAAGTTTAAAGCACACCAACATGCTTTTCTTTGGCTTCGGGAAAACCAAGAAGTGATAAAACTCATCCAACACATCCAACAGATGTCAGAATGCTACTTCCTCTAACTGCAGTGAGAAGAGCATCTTTACAGAATATTGCAATTGTCCTCATCACCCGGTTCTTGACGATGAGCTTTTGTAGGTTCAAGTGCACACAATCACACTTAAAACTTTCAAGACACTGTGTAATCAGTAGTTTAACACACCTGTTAGAGCCACGCATTAAAAACCATACCGACGTTGCCTGGTTACTAAAGTTATCAAAACATTCAAGTAAGAGGTATGGACATTAGCAGCGATCACTAAAGCTAATATACTAGTTGGCATATTTTGGTATCCGTTTTATAACCAAGAAAACAGTATACTGTCCATTTTACCCATCATCCGTACAAACAGGAAAGTAGATCATCGCAGGGGCACGGTGAGTGACGAAAATATTATATGAAGGCACTAGGCTAAATGCCAACAGTTAGAATTTGTAAAATGAGGATGGAATGAACTTTGGTTTATTCAAAATGCCTGTTGTTAGGGTTAAAAACTTAGATCTTTAAATATAAGAAAACGTTAAGAAATACACATTCTCACGGGTACAAAAATATCCCATGTTG
>NC_022015.1:10355391-10380641 GCF_000317375.1 Microtus ochrogaster
AGAGAGAGAGAGAGAGAGAGAGAGAGAGAGAGAGAGAGAGAGAGAGAGGACACACACAAAGCACGCTTTATACATATAGAGATGTGTTCACCATGACAAGTTTGCTTTCCTTCCAGAGCAAGAAGCCAATCATTTCTGAGAAACAAGGCAGTGGTCAGAGGAGGGAGATCCTTCTTGGCAGCTTTCTAAAACCATGAATCTAATTTTAAATGTCAGAAAAGGTTAGGAGCCAGTGAAAAACCGAAGCTTCAAACTGTCTGTCACAGGACTCGTAGCACCCTGACAGACTTTCAGGTAAAAGGTGAACGAATTAGGCACTGTTAAAAGGGCCAGCTTTGGAAGACACATGATGAGGTATTCATTAAATACAGTTTTTACCGTAGCAGAGATCGCAAGAGATGCTCTGTTTCTGTAACGTTTTATAAAAACAAAGGTACACACATCCAAAGTTTTAAGTGCAGGCAAACAAAGCCTAGCCCTTTGAAATGTGTAGTTAAGCAATCAGAACCCAACCTATGTTTGTATTGTGTGCTGTTCTTATCAACAGACTAGGCCATGGATCTACATCTGAAATCACACATATAACCCCCAAGCCTTACCCACGGCTTCAATACCAAACAGAACACTGTAGCCTGGCTCTGAAACATTTGGTTTCCTTCAGGAATGAAGAAGTCCATGCAAGGGAGAGGAATGACATTTGGAAAACAGAGAGGAACTGTCCATCCACCTTGCAAGGTTTTACCCTCCTTCAATTCTATCATCAAATCGCAGAACTTGCAGGCAGGTAGAATCAGAAGGCTGGTGGCTAGCCAGCCAGCTAAGGTCACCTTTCCCCTGAGGAGTGAACAAGGCTGCGGGAAAGGCTTGGAGAGGTGAGAAGCAGGGGCTACAACCTGCCTCAGTCTCCCACTCAAGGGCGATCCTGACGGGGGCAGAAATTCAAGTGTGGTCCGGGCACACAGCAGGAGCTGCCAGGATGATATTTCCACATTCTTATCAGCTGTTCCAAGCCTTTAGCACCTAACGATGCATGTTCGTTTGAAAAATGAAGTCAGGTTGAATTTTAAGTCACCAGTGGCATTTGAGAGGTTACTCACTCAACCTGGAAAGGTTTCCAAAGAAACCGCCCAGCTTTGGAGATGGGGGAACTCAGTTTTACTTTAAAAAACAACACATACAAACCTTTTTTAAAGATACAAAAGTCTAAACAAAAATAAATAAATAAATAAAAATCTCCTTCTCTGGTGTCAATAATAAAGCCCGAGCAACTTGAGAAGTCAGTGTTCTGGTAGAGTCCTTAGGGAGCCATGGCTCTCCAGGGGTTAGCCTGGTTGGCTAAGTCACTGAAAGCCCTAAAGTCTAGAAAAACACATTTTAACAGTTCCACTCAGGTGGACTTTGTAGGGTCTCCAGGGCCCCACGCTGAGAAGCTGCAGGCAGCGTCTTGCTCAAGCCGGCTGGCTCCGCACATCCCTTTGAGCTTCGGTTAGTTTCTGGATAAGATAACGCTTGTCACGACTCTCCTGAAAAAGAGAAGCGGGTTCTAAGTCTGTCTCATATGTTTAGGAATGTGGGAAGCTATTTCTCTCTAGTGAGTCTCTAGTCAGACTCCAGGTAAGGGATTCCAGCCATTGGAATGCCGCCGTGACTTCCAGGCTGGCCTGTCTCCCTCACCGGAGGTCCCACCACAGCCCCTTGTCCACGGGGCAGCTGGAGATCTAGAAACACGCATGGGCTGAGTGCCTGGCATGCACACAGCCTGGGTTCCAGCCCCAGCATTGCCTAAACTGGGTGTGGTGGTCCACACCTGTAACTCCCACCCTCAGGAGGTGGGTATAGGAAGATCAAAAGTTCAAGGCCATCCTTGACTACACTGAGTTTGGGACTGGGGCTACAAAGATGTAGTCTCAGACAATTTAACCAAATACTAAGCAAAACCGAAACCTTTTGAATTTGCCAGGCAATGCAGTGACCTCTGGCTAATGTCAAAGAATCATCTTGCCCCCTGTCCTTCATGGCCCTCCAACCATATACCCCCATTCTTCTGTCTCCCCAAAGTGCCTGGCTTATTCCCACATGGGGTCCTTCCATCCCTCTAAGGACCTCTAATAACTGGCGCCTGCCATCATTCCTGTCTCACCTCTGACGTCACCTCCGACAGGCCTCTCACAGCCATTGGCTGCTGTAGCCTTGGCTCCTCCATCCTGGCACATACCTAGCTCTTATGATCGTCACAGAAATTAGTTCACTGTGTGTACACGCCCTTACAGATGTGTTTGTGCTCGTGTGGAGGTGGGGGAGCACGTGTGCACGGATGTGCACCTTCACGGGGCAGTCACAAGTCAACCTCAGGTACCATTCCTCAAGTGGGGTTGGTGAGGCAGGGGTGGTATTTGTTTTAAAATTATCTTCAGATGTGTTTATGGGCATCAGTGTTTTGCCTGACGGTGTGTATATGCACCTGTGCAGGCCTGCTGCCTGCAGAATGTCAAAAGAGGGCATCAGATCCCCTGGAACTGGAGCTATGGATGACTGGGAGTCACCACATGGGTGCTGAGAATTGAACTCGGGTCCTCTGCAAGAGCAACTAGTGCTCCTAACCACTGAGTCATCTCTAGAGTTCCCTGGCCACCATGTTTGGAGACAGAGTTTCTTAATTAGACCAGCAACTTGCCTGAGGTTAGGCCTCCTGGCCAGTCAGCCTAGAGATCTGCTTCCCTGTGCTGGGCCTACACATGTAGGCCGTGATGCCTGCAGCCTTCTACTGGATGCCTGGGTGGAGCTCAGGTCCACATGCCTGTACAGCAGCACTTCACACACCGGGCTACCTCCCCACCCCAAATATATCGCTTCTCTCACTCTTTAATGCTTCTGCCTCTCTGGCACAGTACTAGATGAACCAGCTGAGTGAATAAATGAATGAATGAACCAGGTGAATGAATGAAACTAGAGATGGCTGCTTTATCTTTTCCCCTTTATCTGAAACAAGGTCTTAGTGGTGTGGAACTCACTGTGTAGACCAGGTTTATGTGAAACTTGTGACCTGCCCGCCTCGGCCTCCTGAGTGCTAGGACTACAGGCCTGTGCCATCATGCCCAGAGTCCTGGTTTAATGTCCCTGGCCCTGACCCTCTGGGTCTGTGCTTTCTTACCAGGGACAGCTGCTCTCGGAGCTGGACAACTACCCGCTTGTGTGCTCCAGCCAGTGCGATGAAGTAGAACATGACCAGGCTGCAAGACAAGACAGACAGGTTGTGAGGGAGCCTGCATTACCAGAACGTCATTAAAAACCACCCAAACACTCACAGGGAGGTTGTATTATCTGCAGGTCAACAAAAACCACCCCAGGTCTGCAGGATGCTAAGAACCACCCAACACTCATCGGGGAGCTGTGACACCTGGAGGCCACTAAAATACAAAATACACTGATTATTTCATTTGAATTATGTTTTCTCTGGTTCTAAAAAAGAGCTAAGCGGGCCAGCCCTCCTATCTCCTAAACATATGGCCGACGGCCGGAGAGACACCTGGAGGCAGGAGAGTCTGACTTAGAAGTCTTTATTCTCTGCTAATTACAAAGTTGCTAATGCTCCTCCCCTGACTGCTGAGTGGCGGCGAGAAGAGGGAAAAGCCCAGAAAGTCAGTTAAGGGTGTCGGTAATTGGCTGGGAATGCTCACTTGGTGGGCACTCAGACCTCAGTTTCCTCATCTGGGAGATGGATAAAGGAAAACTCGGTGACAAGGACTAAAAGCCATTAACAGCTTCCTGTCTACAGCTCTGGGGCTCAGACGGGGTCACGTTATAGTGGACAGAGGGCAAGAACCCATTTCATAGGGAAGCCAGTCTCACCTCGTTCCTGTCCATGTCCCCAGACAGGGCTGATCAAATCAGCACCAAATAACCAGGAGACGTAGAGAGTCTACAAGTCTCTTCAAGCCAGGGGTCTCCAAGGACAGCAAAGGCAGAGCAGATGTCCACCACCAGGGGGCACCAGGTGGACTATTAACCCATTGCTGCGGGAACTCAGCTCCTTGGGAAGTCCAGCTGAGCATCCCTAAATCATCTTATCAATCTCAGCTGGAGTGGGAGTCCCCTTTTCATGGGCATTTTTTAAGCTGCTTCCTAGAGTGGGCTTTTACTGGACTAATGATGTCATAATAGTTCATTGTTGCTTAGACAAGGTGGAGGCAGAGTTCAAGTGCAAGCTCCTCTCTAGGGCTCCTCTGTCGCCCACTGATCCATTATTTTTTTTTTTCATAGACTGTGAGATTTAGACAACCCGGGTACCAGCGATGTTAGAAATAGACCGTGTTTACTGGGCTTTTATAATCAGGCACACGGGGCTCGGGCCTTACGAGTGTAAACTTCCTGAGTCTAGTCAACATCCCCCTGAAAGAGTAAATATTATTATGCCATTTTAAAAATATTATTATTTCCATTTATCATGGAAAAGTGAGGCTCAGAGAAGCTCAGTAACTTGTCAAGCCTAACATGTGACACTCCGGGGTATTCCCAAAGGCCCACGTGCTAAAAGTGCGGCTCCCAGCCAGTGGTGCCATCAGGAGATGGGCTCTAGCAAGAGGAAGGTAGTTCAATGGGGTGTGTCCTTGACGGGTATTGAAACCCAGGTCCTTTCCTGTTTCTTTGCTTCCCAGTGGGCATGAAGTGAACGGGCCTACTGTACCATGTGTTCCCACCGAAGGGACTCTGGCCAGCTCGAGCGTAGTGGGTATGCCTCTGGCAGGGCTTGACCTTTTCTCCCATTCCCTCTGCCTTGCTAAAAACCATTAGCTTACATCCCTAAAGCTACCACCAAGGCCCATTTCCTTAGTAGGCCACTTCCTCCTCCTGAGACTGACTACCAAGGTCCAGTTAGCAAAGTCCAGCAATCAAAAGCCCCTTTTGGTTCACCTAATTAACATGCCCAATTAAAATTAAACACCTCTTCTTCCCCACCCCTGCTCATCTACACCTGAGACAGGTGGAAGAGCTGGTCCTGAGATCAGAAGGGCAGAACAGCTACCCCTCCCTGCCACCAGCTGCAACACTGGAGAGAGAGAAGGCCCCGCAACTCGCATGCGTAGCTTTATTGCACTCCACTGGTGGAGGTGTGGGTGGGCCAGCCCCAAAGTTGCGAGCATGGGAGAGCTTGTCCCCATCACTTATCTGTCATGTGGCAGCATGGGTTGGGGAGAGATGGCCAGCAATCCCCCCACCATGTGCGTGCACACACACACACACACACGCACGCACGCACGCACGCACACACGCACACGCACACACACACGCACACGCACACGCACGCACGCACACGCGCTGGCCTCGAGGCCATAAGAGTGGGAGAGCTAGTTCGACCCTCATCAGCTGCAGCCCCTACACCACGCCTGGGCAACACGGTGGAAGTGGCTCTAAGGGTGTAGGTGTGGGGAGATCTAACCCTGAGGATGGGAAAGCAGGAGAGCTGGTTGTGCCTGCCCCTTGCTTATCTCTGCAAGGGGTGAACTCTCCGAGGCAATGAAGGAGAGCTCACTCTGGGGGTGAAGACAAGGGAGAGCTAGTGGGCTGATCAACCCTACAATTACCCAGAACCTGAACCACCCCATCTGTGATCTGCTGGAGCACGTGAAGGGACCGGTCCTGCAGACCCAAAGCTTCTGGGTTTCCACAACACAGGGCAACAACAGGATAACCAAGGGGAGTCCCAGTGAGGGCCCAGCATTGATAGTGTAGCAGAAAGAGGAGGCCTTGAACAAGACCAATGACTCTTTGCAATGAATACTTGCAAGTAAAGATATATGGATAAAAGGGTTTACTGTGTGACTCACTGTGCCACATTGCAGCTTCTATGATGAGATTTCTTTCCCTTCTACTTTGTTTTCTTTTTTCTCTTAAATTTATTTATTATTATTATTAATTTTGGTAGGGGGAAGTTGCAAGGACAGAGGGTGGCTACATAGGGATGGGGAAATGAATGGGATGAGGTGCATGGTGTAAAAAATACAAAGAATAAATAAAAAGAAAAAAAAGCAAACATTAAACACCCTATCCTAACACAGGGTTTTCCCCTTTTTCCTTTATAAACTGCCATTTTCCTATGGGCCATCCTATCTTCCTCCTATCCTGTCTCCTGTCTCTCCAGAGGTCTCTTATTCCCTGCCCTTTGTTAGGCAATCATGGTCTTTGGGCTGAGAACTTGGTCTTGGGGTCCTGAGCTGACACTTTTCCTTTAACCCACCATGCTGTACTCGGCCACTACAGGGCCAAAGGCAACAGGGCCACATGACCATGGAATACAGAATGTGAACCCCTGAGCCAGGATAAAGCTCCTCTCCTTCTAAACTGAGTCTCTTGGCATTTTGTCCCAGCAACAGAAAGCATTCTAACACCCACCCTCCAATTCCCAGGTGAGAGCGGACATACTGGTCTGGCCTGGCTGTCACTCACCAGATGATCATGAAGAAAGGCACGGCAAAGGCTTCTGACGTGACGCCATGGATCAGAGTCTGCAGCGAGCTGGGGAAGGTGCTCACCGTCTGGGGGATGACCTCCCAGGTGGTGTTGAAGTTGGTGAACGGCCCACAGGCTTTCGAAGAAGGGATGCTGCCAAGACAGAGAGGGTGGGATGGCAGCCTGGGCTGAGAGGTCTGCCCAGGCATGGCCAGAATAGTTATTTGCAATAGCCTACAGGGAGCTCCCAAGTCCAGGAGTTTTTGGAGGGTTATGTTTGGAAATGCTGACCCTGAGATTCCATCAGGTCTCTAGGTCTAACTTTCCATTTGCAGGACATTCAAGGCAGAAATGTAAGGTTAACATCACAGAATGAACATACTAGACAACCGTGTATTCCCCAGTCTTTTAATTCAAAGCAGAGAGAAGGGCTGGAAGTCCTCAAAGAATCAAAGAGGACTGTAAGGCATGATGGCTGAGCACAATCGGGGACATGGGAAAGGCTGCTGCTTTAAAACAAACCGCGAAGACTGTGCTGGGATAGCTGAGAAATTTGAAACTGACAGAAATAATTAGCAATGTTTCCTCTGTGTGCATGTGTGTGTGTGCATATGCACGTGTACACAAATGCATGTGACATGTACGTGTGTGTGTGTGTGTGTGTGTGTGCATGTGTTTGTCTGTCAGTGCCTGGAGGCAGAGGTCAACACCAGTGTCTTCCTGTTTTAAAGCAGGGCTTCTCAATCAACACTGGACCTGGGACTTGTCCTTTTGACCAGTCTGGCTGGCCAGTGAGCCCTGGGAGCTGTCTGTGTCTATTCCTCCAGCTATCTTCTGCCTCCTCCCCAGCCCTGGGGTTAAAAAGTAGCCAGGCTAAAAAAAAAAAAAAAAAAAAGCAATGGAAAACCAAAAAAGGTAGATGAAGAAGCCAGCAGGGACCCTCTGTGGGCTCTAGAAAAGCCCATGAAGAATGTTACAGGTTCTTGTCCATAAAGAGATAGAAGTCACAAAAGAAAGGAGCAGTTTAGAAAATTAAGATATGGGGACTCAGAGGTTAAGAGCACTGACTGTTCTGAGTTCAATTCCCAGCAACCACATGGTGACTCGTGGTCATCTATGGTGAGATCTGGTAACCTCTTCTGGCATGCAAGCATACATGGAAGGAATGTTGTATACATAATAAATAAACAAATCTTTAAAAAAAAAAGAAAAGAAAATGAAGATATACTTACCGAGACATGCTAATTGTTAGTGGTATAATTGCTAAGCACAGCCCAATCAGCAACACCAGCAGGAAGAAGAAGTTAGAATTGGATGCTCTGAACTGCTTTGGGGAGGGTCTGCAGGTGTGAAGAAGACTCAGCTATGGAACAAAGGAGAAAGGAAACAATTAGAGCCCTGAGTCGTAGGGTCCCACGCTGTAGTCTAGCCCTGCCAGGGTACAATCATGCAGACATCAAAGAGAAGAATGCTCGGTGCAGATTCCAGTTGGGGAAATTCATGGTGATGACATAAGAAGAATGGACCAAAACACAGTGATGCTATAACTGATGAACAGAGGGAATACTCCAGAAGGAATGTTGAAGCTGACAGTGGGGGCTCCTTAAAGTGGATCTGAAAGATGTACTGCACACAGCACTTTAGAGTGACCTGTGGGACACAATGCATATTCACAGGGATTCAAATATCCAGAAGTGAATCTACAGTGATCTATGCCAACTAAGGGGATATTTTGCTTGAACATTTTACAAGCGCATAATCTTTCCCATGTGTTAGAAATAAATATTTACACTGAGGGGATGGAGATTTGAAGGTAATATCAAGTAAAAAGGGAGGGAACGAAAAAAATAAAGGCATACTGTTTCTAATAGGACAGACAAACAAACATCGCCACCTGCATTTCTGGCTAGGACATGAAACCTGTCTGAATTCCATCAGAACCAGAACAACTTGTGAGCTTACTTCTAGGGACGAGTCAGACTACAGCAGGGCGGACCTGGAACCTGTGTCCCCTAGGCCGGTGACCCATTTCACTCACCTGCCCTTCACTGCACGGCACATGGGAGCTCACTAACTAGCCAGCGTTTTCCTGTGACTCCGTCCACCACCCTATCTCCTCTAATGATGTCCTGCTAATTGACGTTTCCAAATGAAGACATGAGAACACTGGCCAAAGGCTAAGGCACCCAGAATAAAGTCTGGCCCAGAATAAAGTGAGGTCCCACTCACAGGGTGGGCAACCGTACTCAGTTGACAGCAAGTTACACCTGACTCTAACATTCTGGAGACATGCCCACTCTGTGTGACCTGGGGCCAGTTAGCCCTCTGAGTCTCTGCATTCTCTTTCATAAAACATTAGTGGCTATTCCAGGGCTGGAGGTAAGCACTACAGATAGGAAGTGGGGGCACTGGGGGGCACGGACTAATATTATCTGCTATTGTCAGCATCAGCATGATGAATGCTATTATTTCCATTTTTTAATTGCCAGGTAATCAACAAATTTTCAACTTGGTGGGTGGCACAGACTTGCCTAACATGCTCAACGTTCTGGGTTCAAGTGCCAGCACTTAAAAAAATGAACTAATTAAAAATAAATCTTTGCCTTATTAACAAAGAAAACGGTAGAAGGGTGGTGATTACTATGCTTGCTTTATTGTTTGGTAAGTATGGGGGCTGGTGAGACGGCTCAGTACCTAAGAGCGTGTACTGCTCTTACAAAGGACCAGAGTTAGTTCCCAGCACCCACACCAGGCAGCTCCAATTCCCTGTAACTCACCTGAAAACCTAACACCTCTGCCATCTACCACACATGTATATGTGTGAGACACACACTCACAGAGAGAGAGAATTAAAAATAATGAAAAGAAATCATTAAAAAGATCTGTCTTCATTTTAAAAAATAACAAACATGGCTTACTTTATGATTATGAAGAAACTAGTAAGTTCAGACCAGCCAGTCACCTTCAGGGCCACTTGCAGTCACCCATGGAGCATCTGATCCTGTCACAATGCATGGGGATCACGAGTTGGGCCAGTCACTACGCCCTGAAAAGTTACGCATTGACTCCAAAATTACAAAACAGAAATCAAGAAATCCTTGGCTAAATGTCATGGAAATAGACCACTCTTGTTGAATTCCTAGCTGAGACTCAGTTCAGTCAGTCACAATCAGTCACAATTACATCATAGCAACGAACCAATTCTTAAATGTGCTTGAGAAAGTTGTCAAAACAAAACAAAAATGATGTGTAAGCCCAGCACTTGGGAGGTCAAGGCAGAAGACCAGGAATTTGAGGCTAGTCAGAGATACACAGCAAAAAAGAGCTAAAAAGTTACTGGAAATCTTTTCTCAGAATAAACACATATTACAGGGCTGGAGAGATGGCTCAGTGGTTAAGAGCATTGCCTGCTCTTCCAAAGGTCCTGAGTTCAATTCCCGGCAACCACATGGTGGCTCACAACCATCTGTAAAGAGGTCTGGTGCCCTCTTCCGGCCTGCAGACATACACACAGACAGAATATTGTATACATGATAGATAAATAAATAAAATAAATATTAAAAAAATAAATAAATAAACACATATTAAAGAAACGATATTGCATGAGGCCCTGGGTTGGAGGGACATGTAATTACGATGTGTCTCAGGGGCTAAGGAAGGACTCAGATGGGGCTGGGGGATACAGTTCCAGGCTATACCACTGGCCTGGCATGCTGGAGGGCACTGGGTTCCTGTCCACAGATTTGCAAGAGCAAAGCAACAGAACGAGCAGTACAGGGTGGGAGCCCCGTGTCTCTCCTCACCTCTTTCACGTAAAAGGTGATAATGAATTTCAAGGTGGCGATGGCAGGGAGGAGCGGGGAGAAGAAGGCTCCAATCCAGCAGATGGTCTGTCCATACACGATACCCAAGACATTGTCTGGGATGGCAAATTCCTGCTGTCCCCAGCACTGGATCAGCTTCGAGGATGCACAGTAGGTCACCAGGAGCCTGGAAACAAACTAGACACATTCTTACCTGATCCTACCAGTGCCCCTAAGGCTACAGAGCCATAGCCACCAACCAACATCATTTCCAAGACAAGTTTGAGAAAGAGAAAGAGAGAGAGAGAGAGAGAGAGAGAGAGAGAGTTGTATATATGAGAGTGTCCACATGTTTGTGCATGCAGGTGTGTGAATGTACCTGCAGAGGCCAGAGAGTGACATCAGATGCCTCCCTCGGATGTGTTCCACCTTGTGTTTTGAGGCAGACTCTCTTACTGAGCCTTACTGATTAGGCTGAAGGAGTTAGTCATTGAGCCCCAGGTACCCTTCCTTCTCCAACTCTACAATGCTGGGATTACAGGCACAAGCAGCCACTCCACGCTTTTATGTAGGTGCTGGAGTGACGGAGATCTGGATCCAGGTCCTCGTGTTTGTGCAGCAACTGCTTTTACTGTGGAATTAATCACTTCCTCGGCCCAGTGTTTCTTTTTTATTAAGAAGAAAATGTATCTATGCATGTTTTTATGTGTGTATGTGCTCACGCATGCAGACGTGTAATAGCACATGTGTGGACACCAGAGGACAACGTGTAGAAGTCAGTTCTCTCTTTCCACAGTGTGGGTCCAGTGAACAACCTTAGGTGGATGAGGATAGGTGACCACTGCCTTTACCCTCTGAGACAGCCTGCTGGCCCCTACTTTAACTTTTCTGGTATCTACCTTTAGGGTTCACTGGACTTCTAGATAATTCCAGACTGGACTTCTAGATAATTCTGCATCTGAATGAACTGCTTGGGTTGCCCAGGATGGTCTAGATCTCAGGATGCTCCTGCCCCAACCTCCTGACTGCTAGAATGATTGATAGGCCTGCCTCATCACACCCTGGGTGCCTTGACCGTGTGGCGAGCAGAGATTCACTTCAGACTCCTGGGAGGACAGTGACAGCAGTGGTGGGGATCATGTCCTGTTGAGCTCTGCGCCACAGTGCTCTCCCTGTTTTGGTGTGTGTTACTGTGATGTTTGAAAGAAAATGGCCTCTATAAAGCAGTGTCACTAATAGGAGGTGTGACTTTGTTGGAATAGGTATGGCCTTATTGGAGGAAATGTGTGGGGGTGGGATTTGAGGTCTCAGTTGCTTAAGCTACGCCTGGTGTCACAAACTCCTCCTGCTGCCTGTGGATCACGATGTAAACTCTCAGTTCCTAGTCCAGCCCCACGTCTGCCTGCGCCCCACCATGTCCCACCATGATGACAATGGACTGAACCTGTGAACTGTAAGCCAGCCCCAGTTAAATGTTTTCCTTTGTAAGAGTTGCCATGGTCACGGTGTCTCTTCACAGCAACAGAAACCCTAACTAAGTCAGTTCTCTTGCTTATTCTCAGAGAAAGGCTCAGATGGCCCTGCTCTCGTCCCTTCCTTGACTCAGGTGAGAAACTCAGTGTCTTGTGACTGAGAGAAATAACTTGCTCAAAGTCACAAGATCAGCAAGAAGATGGTGTGAATCCAGATCCAGAAGCTGCATCCAGCGTGTCTGCCCTGGCAGGGCCTTGGCTGCATAGTGCAGGAAGTCTACACCAGGAGGCCTTGTGAAGGGAGGCACCATCTCTATCCCGGGTACCAGGGTACCACCTAAAGATGTGGGTAGCTGAGGCTCCTATGGTGTCAACAGCCTAGGGCCATTTGAAAGTCAGCAGACATCAATGGTTCCTCAGTGACTGTGGAGTCACCCGGCGTTTGTGGGGAGCAGCTATGTCGAGAGCTTCCGGTCATAGAATTGGGGTGGCAAGGGCTTCCACACTTACTTCCTAGGGAAGTCCACGAACAGTGTCACTGCCAAGATGATGATGAAGTCGAAGATCATCAGCTTGTACATTTCCTGTCCCACCTGTGTCTCCCAGCACTGAAATCAAGACGTGGAGACACAATAACAGACCCACTCCCAGCGCAGAAAGCCAGCCTTCTGTATCCTCAACCATCTCCACATCCCCATCCTGCTGCCCCTAAGGTCCCGCACAGACTTCAGCATCCAAGCCCTTGACCATGCCCAGCTTGGGGTCAGACCTGCCTTGAAGCTGGGAGTCAAGGCCATGGCTCACCGGGTAGAGCTTCTGGTTGTAGCCGCAGAGTTCACAGGGGTTGTCACCGCAGGACGTGATCTTGGAGCCCAGCGTGAACACCAGCACGCAGATGGTGGCCAGCCGCATGAAGACACACCTTGGGGAAGAGGCACGGGGAAGAGAAGGCGTCAGGCTGGACTTCCGTGGACCCTACATTGAGGTCCATGTAAGCAAACCTGAACTACACAGTTTCTGCTGGGAAGCAGATGGTAGGAAACTGACTTAAGACCAGTGAGTTGTACACTTTAAATGATCAAATGGTAACTTGATGTTATACATATTTTACAACAAGTGTTACAGTATTATTAATTTTTATTATTTATATGCATATGTAGGTGTTTGTGTATGGCTATGTGCACATGCACACAAGTGGCCATGGAGGCCAGAAGGGGACATCAAATCCCCTTGATTACAGGCTTTTACAGGTTACAAGCTGTTAGAAGCCACCTGCTGTGGGTGCTAGGACCTAAACTCAGATCTTCTGCAAGCGCACCTAACCACTGAGCCATCTCTCCAGCCTCTACAAGTCCTAAGGCAGGAAAAGGCAAGGCATGGTGGCACACAGATGATGAGTTCAAGGTCAGCCTGTGCCACAGTGAGACCCTGATTCAGAAAGGAGGAAGGAGGGAGGAAGGTACAGAGACAGAGAGAGACAGAGACCGAGTAGTCAGCTCAGCACGTGGACCTGTGTGGATTCTGCTATGAACAAGTCGCCACCCTCTCCATCATGGAGACTGGCTCTATTTTGGAACGTGGGGTAAAGTTTTGTTAAACCACGTCCTGGTGACTTGGAAACACTGAAGTGTTTACGGGTGGAATGGCATGCCACCTAAGAGCTCCTTAATATAACCCAGCATAAACGCAGAGAAAGCATGAAACAAGGTGGGCCAAAGGTCAGGTATGGATGCAGCTGTTGAGTGGAAAGGCTTGAAACTTCCTACAGTGACAGGGAGGGCACCACATGCAGGATGAGAGGCCCAAGAATGTGGAGGAAATCAGTAAGGTTGAAACACACACACACACACACACACACACACACACACACACGAAAATGTCACAATGAAACACATTGTTTTGTTCAGATAAGTGCTAATAAAAAAAAAATCCCTCCATCCCTGTAGTTACAAAATGCAAAGTTTTTGTTGTTGTCTTGCTTTAAAAAATGATATAAATACAGTCTGGAGTGGCGGGTTAGGCCTGTAAATCCCAGCACTTCGGTAGCTGAGGCTGGAGGACGTAGAATTGAGGCCATTAACACCATAGAAGCTTTCTAACAGCCGTCCCTCTCTCAACAGCAGTTTGCTCAACCACATTTAAGGCTCTCCAGGATAAAAGATAAATTCCTTAGCCTTCTTACACATACTGGGATGAGCTCTGTCCTGACCAGTCTTATGTCAACTTGACACAAGCTAGAGTCATCAGAGAGGGGGGAGCCTCAGTGGGAAAACCTCTGTAAGATCAGCTGTAGGCAAGCCTGTAGGGCATTTTCTTATTTAGTGACTGAAGGGGAAGGGCACAGTGGGGACACCCCTGGGCTGGTGGTCCTGGGTTCTATAAGAAAGCAGGCTGAGCAAGCCATGTTGAACTTGGCAGTAAACAGTACCCCACAATGGTCTCTGCATCAGCTCCTGCCTCCAGGTTCCTTCCGTGTTTGAGTTTCTGTCCTGACTTCCTTCAGTGATGAACAGTGATTTGGAAGTATAAGCCAAATAAACCCTTTCCTCCCCAACTTGCATTTTGGTCATGGTGTTTCATTGCAGCAATAGAAACCCTAACTAAGTCTCAAAAGAAAAAAAAAGAAACCCTCAATCTCAGATATTTGAGAAGAAGAAAAAAATTATCCAATTCAAACACAGTATCCGCTTGGCTATTTTTGCTCACTATGAACTCTCTGGATTCTACCTGATGCTGGCAGTTCTAACATCTTTGGAACAGTATGTCCTTCTAGGGCCCCATCCTATGCTTTCAGTTAACACAGAATCAGAAGTGTAACACTGACAGGAGACTCCGAAGCCTAGGGACCTTCACTGTGTGGCAAATGATAATTTACTCATGGGGCTCATCAAAGGAAGGATGATTTTTAGTGTAGCATAAAAACAAGCCACAAGCAACCAGAAATGTCTGCCGTGAGTGAGCACTGGTCTACCCGGCATGCACGCAGGAAAACAAGCCACAAGCAACCAGCAATGTCTGCCGTGAGCAAGCACTGGTCTACCAGGCATGCACACAGCTAGGCATTACCTAAGAATTGTCAGGCGGATCTCGAAGCCTGGCGAGTAATCCTCATAGTGGATGATCTTGGCAAAGATGATTGGGGTGATGAAATTGGCCAGTGTGATCACAATGGAAGGGAGGTACAATATCAAGAGGTTCTCCCCAAAAACCATCTTGTTAATTTCCTGGAAAGATAACAGAAAGCACCGGTCAGCCTAAGTGGGGTGGCGATGGTGAAGATTTGAACTGCAGAGAACTCAGCTGCGCATGCTGAGAAGACACACAAAGCACATTTATCAACCCAGGCGGCTGGGAAACATAAGCCTTGGCTGCTTAGAGCCTTCCTTCGATGCACACAGGCAGACACGCTGGAAGAATAATGAACGCTGCTGGACATATTAGTGAAGTACACAGAATTCTGTGTGTGCTGTGTGGACAGCCCATTCAAGTTACCTTAGGAGCAGATCATATGTGTGTGTGTGTGTGTGTGTGTGTGTGTGTGTGTATGATCATATATATGTGTGTATGTATATGTGTATATATATATATATATCCAAGATGAAAACTAAGTTGCTTAGCCTTCCTTGAAGCCAGGTACACAACTGTAACTAAATTCTAGCTGAGGCAATAGAAGTTTTTTGTTGTTGTTGTGTTGTTTTGTTTTTCTGAGACAGGGTTTCTCTGTGTAGCCCTGACTGTCCTGGAACTCACTTTGTAAACCAGGTTGGCCTCAAACTCACTGAGATCTGCCTGCCTCTGCCTGCCAGATGGGATTCAAGGCGTGCACCACCCCTGCCCAGTCAGAAATTTTTAAATCAAACTCTGTATCACATCCTTGAAGAGATGAGTCAGCCCCAGCCTCCCCACTTTCCCTTTACCTAGAATGTGGATACGGCAGTGAACCATTTCGTACCATACAGAAAGCAGCCACGGTATATGAACAGATGATGAAGCTACAAGTTGGATGGCATTTATGGTATTTGGGTATCTAATGCCTGATGACTGACGGTCACTACACCAATTTAGACATTTTTATATATCTAAAGAAGACTTCACTATGAAATTCTGGCTGGTCTTGAATTTGTGATTCTCTGAGCCTCCTAAGTGCTGGAATTCCAGGTATGCACAACCATACTCAGTTCCCAACACAGATTTTTAAAAACAGTGCTTGGGACTAGGGAGACGGCTCAGGAGTTAAGACTGTGTACTGCTTTTGCAGTGGGCCTGGGTTCCATTTTGAGCATCCATAGCCAGCTACTAACTTCAGGGGCTCCAACACCCTCTTCTGATCACCACAGCCACATGCACTCATGGGTACCAACTCCATTTCCTACATATACACATGCAATTTAAGACAAAAAGGCTTTTAAAACACGGATTCTTCTTATAAACTGAGGCCCTGGCTGTGAACTAGAAGAGTCAGAAAACACAGGTGGCCGGCTTAGATCTGAATACTGTGAACTCCTCAGGCGGGAAGAGGTATTCCCAGAACAAAAGTTTCTGATCAGCTGATTTGCCATTCCTATATCCACTGAACTTCTCCTTCCACTCGAATAGAGAAATGATGTTGGTTATCTTCCACAGAGATCTGCAGGGCACCCGGCACGCTGCCATGCTAGGGGGCAAGGTCAACTGACTCTCACGGGGCACTTACTTTCTTCATGTGCTCTTGGGAGAAGGTAGTGGCTAGGTAGATGGCATAGAAGCAGGCCGCGAGCACGGCCAGCACGATGCAGTTCAAGAACAGCCTCAGAGAATAAATGCGTATGGTTTCCTCCGAGGTCCTTTCGGCTATTTTCTGTCGTATCCGCTCTTCCTCCAGATCTGCCTACGGACCAAAGAAAACTCATTCATGAGCATTTTGTAACATAGCCCACAGATTTCTCTTAAAGATGTTGCCCGAGATACCTTCCCAGGCTAAGCCCCACCAGTTTTTATGTCTAAGGCTTATGGTAAGGTAGAACCTTCCACTCTAGATTGCATTTGGCTCTGCAATAAATGTGTAAGCCGAATAGGCATTTATGATGCATGTGTGTGTGTGTCTATGTGTGTGTGCACACATGCAGACAGTGCAGTATTTCCTTAAATAGGATATATCATTATTTTAACTTTGTTTATTAATTGGTAATTTATTTATCTGAAGTTCTGAGGGTTGAGTACTCCAGGCCAGCCCTCTACCATCAACCAATATCTCCAGCCCTTAAAAAAAAAAGTTTTTGTTTTTTGAGATAGTCTTATTGAGTTGCCAGGACAGCCTCAAGATTTAGCTCTTCTGCCTCTGCCTTTCAAGTTGCTAGGATTATGGGTATGTCCTGCTATGTTTGCTTTTAATCCAGCCTGGGAGTCTCTGCTTCTAACAGAATTTAATTTGTTCAAGGTTAGCGTAATGAATAGTAAATAGAGCCAACTCCACCCACCTTCCTTCAGCTTTAGATCCCTACCCCCAACCTTTTCCTCATGGGTTTGACCAACATGCTATTCATTTCTCTTTTCCTATTAAACGTGGAAGTTTTCCTGTTACTCCTCAGCTTCTCTCTAATCCATTCTGTTATCACAGCACACCCTTCACGTTTCTTGAACAAACAACCTTTATGATGCTATGGCCAGGTGGGATATTAATAAGACAGTAGGGAATGGGGGTAAGATGCCACCTGCCCTGTGTGCCCTACCTCCGTTCTCAGTCCCAAGTTATCAGCACCCATGCTCAGGCAAAAGGTGATCAACCCGACAAACTGTTTGCTGTAAAGAGCTCCTAAAACCAGCAAAGAGGAAGCTATTGAGACAGAATGCAGCCTGAGATCCCATGTAACCTGCACACAGCCTCCCTGCACCAGCCTGGTAGGGAAGTCCCTCCCCAGGGTAAGCCAGCAGCACTCACTCGGAGCTCATAGCGCAAGCTGCTGTGTTTTAGCTCGGCCATGCTGCGATTGGTGATGCAGAAGTCCCAGCCAGCGAAGATCTTGTTACAGTAACTCTGGAAGTGCTCCTCGCTCCGGATCAGGTTGATCTTGAACCCTTCCACCGACCTGACCCCGAAACACAAGTATTCTTCTGAGAACAGCAGCAACATACAGGCACGCGAATTGGTCTCATTTAAGATCTACGAAGTCGGATATGGCTGCATTGCTGGTCCATTGGGACAACGAAGTTTATTCTATGTGACAGCTGAGCAGGTATCTCACTGGTGAAATTCACTGTCTTTTATCCATTCAATAACTTCTTTTCTAAAGCTATACCTACTTTATGTGTATGGTAGGTATATGTAGGGTGTTTGGCCTGCATGTATTGCTTATGTACCATGTGCACACCTGTTACCTGTGGGGGCCAGAAGAGGGTATCACATCACCCAGAATTGGAGTTATATATTGTCGTGAGTCACCATGTGGATGCTGGAAATCGAACCAAACCCAATCCTCTGGAAGAGCAGCCAGTGTACACACCACTGAGCCTCTCTTCAGCCCTCCACGAGGTAATTTACCTTTTCAAAATAATTTGCATTTTTTTAAAAAATTTTACCTTATGTATTCATTTGTTGCAATGCTGACAATTGAACTCAAAGCTTCGATCTCTGAACCAGACTCCCAGCTCCCCTCCCCTTATAATACATGACCCTAACCAGGGGATGGACACACACCATCAGGGACTCAGCTCATCAACAGTCTTCCGGCTCTGACCACAATGGAAGGGTCAGGATTAGGTATCTGAGTGGACAGAGCAACAACACCTTCACGGCGTTTCTGTGCCCACGATCAGGCAGACTGCAGGCTGATGGAAACTGATGTGCTATTTCCCACCACTGCAAGAAGCTGCTGCCATACAGCTGCTCAGAGCTGAGGCGGTTCTTGCCCTAGACATCACTCCCAAGCGAAGGCTGTATCCTTCTCAGATCAGTCTCGTGCCTTCCTTGGCTCTCCACACACTCAATTCCCCAATGGTCCAATTAACTAGAGTTGGTTTTCTGCCACTTGCAAGCCAACAGAGACCCAGTTAACATAACACTCCCCAGCCAGAGTGAAGCCCGTGAGAAAGAGGGGCCTGGAAGAGGCACTTAGCACACACTCAACTCAGACCGCTGCTCCGGCTGCCAGCTCCTGACTTCTGCTTCCTCCAAGCCTTGCCTGCAGCACACTCAACCCCTTCCTCCGAAGCCCACCCATAGATTCTGCTCATCCTTCAGGCCCTGCCTTCCAAAACTATGAGTTCAGTCACTGAGAATCGGAGATGCCGCCACACACTTAAAAGGGTGGGGAAATGTAGGGAGGTTGCAGGACGAGCTCACAGAGGTAGGTCACAGGGCTAGACTCCTGGACCAGAGTGTTCTCTGCCTTCTTACCCACCACCCTATGAACAAGCTTCTCTGTCAAGCTCCTGCTGCCATGCCTTCCCACTGTGATGGACTGAAATTCCCTGTACCCACGAGCCCGGATAAATATTTCCTCCTTTGAACTGTTTCTGACAGGTATCATCTGGTCACAGCAACAAGAACATTGCTGACACAAAAGTCAAGGAGAAAGAGAAAGCAAGGCACACTTACCTTTTCACTATCCAGAGGAGACTCAGGGCCAGGTAGGCAATTGTGCTTATTAAGTAAGCCAGGGGCAGATCATACGTGAAATTCTGAAATTTTACTCCATCAATGGTGTAGTGTCCATAAAAAAGGCTGGTCTTCTCCAGGAAACCCTGAACAAAGCAAGAACACAGGTCAGGGTGAGTGAGTGCAGGCAGGCAATCAAAGGAGGCCTCCCCGCCTCGAGGGACCCACACTGGAGTGCCCTTGTTCACCCCGGAATCTCTCCACACCAAAGCAAAACTCAAGGTATATGGGCTGCTCAGTTAGTGTTAGGGGAATACGGATCTGCTAACACCTGAGTATCAAAGTTCCCTGGGACGTGCTGGGAAGATGGGTCAGCAGCACATGCACCGCAGAGATCCCATTTGGTTTCCAGTCCCCACAGCAGGGGAACTCACAACCTCCTCCACCTCCAGGAGACTTGACGCCCTCTTCTGGCCTCCAAGGGTACTGCCTCATGTCCACATAACCTCACACAAACACATACATATACAAACAAAAATTAAAAACCTTTAAGAAAATTAAATGGTAAGCCACACTTAACTAATGTGAGAAAAAAAATCTAGGCCATAGCATCAAAAAGAACACATAGGAATAAGTTTAACACAAGTATAAATAGTATATTGTGAAAACTATGAACCGCATTTGAAATAAAAATGGGCTGGGTGTGCAGTTCAAAGGGTAGAGTGTTGGCCTAGTATGCACAAGGTTATGGGTTTAATCCCAGCTCAAAACAGGGATGGGGACACACACCTGCAATCCTAGCACTCTGGAGGTGGAAGCAGATGGATCAGAAGTTCAAAGTCATTCTTTTTGAGATACATAACTATTTTGATGCTAGCCTGGGCTAAAAGAGACATTATCTCAAAATAACAAAACAAAACAAACAAAAAGGGTCAATATTTTATATATGTGTGTGTACATACACACGCATATACATATATGTAAATATATATGTATATTTGGGTGGTGGTGGTCATGCCTCCAGTCCACACACTTTGGGAGGCAGAGGCAGGCTGATATCTTTTAGTTTGAGGCCAACCTGTTCTACAGAACGAGTTCCAGAATAGTCAGGGCAGCTACACAGAAAAACTCCATCTTGAAAAACCAAAAATAACTAACAGAAAGGCATCCATTTGTTTTTGTTCATGTACTTGGTTTAGGATTTCTATATCAATACTCTACAAATGGGTCTATGGAACCGGCGCGCACACACACACACACACACACACACACACAAACACACACAAAATCAGAACCCAGCTGGCTTCATTCGGAAATTAACAAGCTGGTCTTAAAGTTTAGATGCAACGACAAGGGAGCCAGCAGCCAAAGCAGCCTTAAGAAGAGCAAGGCTGGAAGACCAGGTCTTGCCACAAAGCAAGATCAAGGGTGTCCCGTACAGGCACAAAAAGGCACAGAAGTTGCCTTTAATCCCAGTAGTTGGGAAGCAAAGGCAGGTGGATCTCTGTGACTTCAGGGCCAGCCTGGTCTACACAAAACAAAGCAAACCACCACCACCAACAACAACAAAATCAGACACACAGCAGAAAACAGAAGCAAGCACCCAAACATCTCCAGCCGACAAGCTTTTATAGGGGAAAACATGTCCTCTGAACACATGATACGGAGACACCAGAGCCAAATCACACGTAACAACAGCTGGAAATGGCTCAAGGATCTAAGCAGTAGAGGCAGACAGAGAAAAGTGGTAGCAAGCTTAAGGTCAGTCTGAGCCAAGCAGCAAGACTGTTTAAAAATAAACAAACAGATAATAAACAAAGTCTTATTTTTTTTATGACAACCACGTATTCTCGCACTACCTGAGTAAGAAAATGCGTAAATAGGAGCAAACTTAGAAAAGAAGACTCCATACTGTCTCCCACTTTCTCAAAGCCTGGACACACATCATAAATATCTGTCCAGCTCTTCGGATCCCTTTCCACATGGCCTCAGATTGATCTCAGTTCTCACAACCTTCTCCTTACATTAAAGGGACATCAGAGGGCCAGAGGGCCACAGAGTCCAGAGAATAAGTTCCCTGACCTCAGAAGGAGCCTGTTTCAGAAGTCAAGCCTGTGGCCTTTTGGCCCTCTTTTTTTTTTTTTTCTGTTTCTGTAGAAAGTGACAAAAATGAAATGAAATAAAACCCCTTCCTCAGGCACAGACTCCACATCTCAAGCGCTCATGAGCCAACCACTCTCTCACTGTGCATAACAGACCCAAGCGATTCTCCAGAACACTGCAGAAAGTTCAGGACAGGTTGCGTGGAACATCCATGATCCTGTGCCACTAACTGTCCTTTAAAACACACTAATATACACTGCCTGTGGGATGCAATGTGAAGAAGTGGGGCTATTTATTGAGTTCCTGATTTGAAAGACAAAAGAGAAAAGGAGGAGGAGGAACAGAGATGACAGTAGCTCTGAGGTTCCAAGAATTTTTATTTTTTTATTGAGACAGGGTGTCACTATGTATCCCTGACTGTAGACTAGGCTGGCCTAGAACACGCCTCTGCTAGAGATCCACCTGCCTCTGCTTCCCTGTGCTAGATTCAAAGGTGTGCTCCACCATGACGAGTCAAGTTTTGCTCTCTGTAACAATGACTTCGGGCACGATACTGTGTGGTCCTCCTTTGTGCAGCTTTCATTTCCTCATTTATGTATGCGGCACTCGACTGTACACCAACAACCTCTGAGCTGTTTTTGTAGAAAACATGACTTTGAAGATGTAAAAGCACCTCCCCCCCCCACGTGCCACCATATTAAATACCATGGACAAATCCCAGACTTTTTAATCTAACTGTTCAGAAAAGCAATGGCGTGGCATTTTAATACTAGCAGCTTCCAGAAAGATTAAACCATCTGTAGGCTAAGCGTCTTCTGTCTGGAATGCTTGGAACCAGAAGGACCTGACATTTCTGAGCTTTTCAGAATTTGGACTCTTCCCATAGACTTCACCAGTTGGGTGTCCATCAGCCAATCCCAAACGTCCCCAATCTGGCTTTGAGTTTTCAGATCAGAGATGCTAACTGCAGAGTGTTATATTAATTCAGGCCAATACAAAGGTAGCAGAGAGGAGGAGAAGGCCAGCAACTGGAATCAGCAGAGAGTATTTCCAGTATAATCTAGCAGAAGGTCAGTAGAAGCACAGGACTTGCTAGTGAGCTCACCGCAAACCCTGTTTCACTGCTCACTGCCAACACTGGCATTCGGCTCTCACTGGTCTTTGACAAAGAACACTGTGTTTTGAATTTTGTTGTCATTTTGAGACAAGGTCTAGCCATACAGCCTAGGCTGGCCTGGCAATTCTCCTGCCTCTACCTGTAAGATCATGGGCACACAGCACAGAGCCCCGGATGCAGGATACCAGCGTCTACACAACTTGACTGTCAGTGTAAGGAGGGTCCACAAAGGACTGAGTTAAAGACTCACCGTGCCAGAGAGCAAGTCGATGATGAAACTGTAAAAGTAAATGAGGCCAGGGCTGCTTATTGGATAGACTGTGCACTCAATATCTGCAGGAAACAACGCAAAGGACATGTGTCAGAGTTTCACTATGTCACCAACTCATCCACTGCAGCTTGGGAACATAAGCTGTGGATACACACTCAGATACGCCTGTGAGTTTGTCCATACATCTTGTTATTCCCTGTGGCTCTGCGTTCACGTCCCAGTGTGTCTGATAGATCTTTTCTCCTTTCATTTCTGTTTTTAGGGTTTCTTTTACTGTTCCTTTACTAAACAGTTTGGGGTTATAGCTATTTTTGTTTGTTCAGTGGGTTTTTTAATTGCTTCATTTTGCTTGTTTGTTTGTTGATATATGTGCATATGTGCAACTTGTTCATGCAGATGCCCACAGAGGACAGGAGAGGGCATCGGACCTGATGGAACAGAGGTTCCAGGTGGGTACGGCTGCTATGCTGATGTGGGTGCCATGAACAGAATGTGGATCCTCTGTAAAAGTAGCAGGTGCTCTTAACTGCTGAGTCATCTCTCCAGTCCCTTGTTTCACCATATAGTTTAGAACACTCCAGCTCAGCGTCTTCCCCTCTCAACATCCTAAGCTGTAAGATTAGAAGATAAGCACTATTCAGTGAGCTTAGTGTTTAATATTATTGTACTTTTAAGATTTATTTTATTTTAAACTATGCGTGTTGGAAGAGTATGTGTATGCAAGTGCCCCCACAGAAGACAAAACAGGGCATCATATCCCCTACGTCTGGAGTTACAGGCAGTTGTGAGCTGCCCACTGTGGCGCTGGAAACCAGATCAACACCATCTCTGCAGCCCCAACATTGACTGTTCTTTACACGATCTAAGTATTCAATAACGAAGTGTTGTTTTAAGGGAAGAATAATGATCTCTATTTAAATGATCACCCTGGCTCAATAGAAAAAGAAACTGAGGCTCAGGAAGGTTAACTGAGCAGCAGAGCTGGCCTGGAAACCTAATGTTGATTTTCACACAACACAGGATATAAGCCTCTAAAACGGGTATACAGTGTCTGGCACAAGATCCCTGTGGAACTGTTATTAAGCTCCAAGCACATTCTTATCACAGATAGCAATCTTGAAATGAAGTCATCTGGTCAGTTCTCTCAGGTTTGCTAAATCGCCCCCTTACCCACCCTGCATTGCTCCTCCCACGTGCCCTCATGAACTCAGGAGCCAGTGAGATGTGGAGGAAATGTGTTTGTGTGTGTCATCTCCAAAAACAAGTGTCAGTAATCAGCCCACATTTGCTGTGGCTCTCTTCCCCTGGGGCACAGTGACAATCATGGCTGCCCTGGTAGTTTGGGCTCCGAAGTGACGATTCCCAGCCCATGATGGATCTGGACCGTGAGAGACAAGTACGTGTTTACTGACACCAAGGACAATGGGATTGTTCATTTCTGCAGCGTAACCTAACCCATCCTGACTGACACAGTGGGCTAGGACCCAGGATCAAGATGTCCACTCACCCATGTCTTTGAACGGCACGAACACGAAGGTGCTGTTGGTGATCTTGTACTTGGTGAGTAAGATGGGGAGCAAAACCAACATGAAGATGATCAGGAATATCACCAGGTTCAGGACCACCAGGAACCGTAGGAAAGAGAAGTAGGACTGGATCCCTGTGCCAAACTTCCCTAGAAAAGAAGCAACATGGCTACCAATGACCTGCTGCACGCTGTGGACTCCATCACTGGGAGAAGGCTAGGAAAGAGAGGGGGAGTCACATTCCTTCAATGCATTTTTTTATCACTCGTGTGTGGGGGGCACCGGCATGAGGTCAGAGGACAACTTTCAGGAGTCCTCTCCTTTCACCACGTGGACCCCAGGAATCCACTCGGATCATCAGCGACATCTCACGCTCTATTCTTTGCTTGAGGCCCGGATTCCTAGAGAGTTTTCATGTGTAGATCCACAGCTGCTTCTGAATGTGTCCTCCGAGAGCAGTGTAAGGAAAGGAAGGGCTTCACAGTTAGCTTTCGTCACATGAATACCCAGCTGCCTCAGCACTGCTTTGGGTGTCAATTGTTTCTGTCTGTACACATGTTCTGA
Source organism: Microtus ochrogaster (assembly GCF_000317375.1). Taxonomy (NCBI): domain Eukaryota; kingdom Metazoa; phylum Chordata; class Mammalia; order Rodentia; family Cricetidae; genus Microtus; species Microtus ochrogaster. Next base: position 10,380,268 of record NC_022015.1, read on the forward strand.
GTCCTATCCTGCCTGTGGTCCACACATCTATCTTTACATCAATGTGAGACTAACTCAGTTGTTGCAGACGTGTGCAAAGGAATGTTCTCTGGTGCTACCCGTTTTCCGCTCCGCTCTTCCCTGAGCTTGTCCCAGGTGCCCCTGCGACTTAGCGTTTCTAACATACAGTGCTTGGAATCAGTGTGTCAATTTTCACACACAGACACACACAGATGAGTCTCTGATTGATTTACATGAAATACATTGGCGAATTTGAGAAGTGACATCTCGTCTTTTTAATATTGAATCTCCTGAATGTGACATACTTGGATCTTCTTTGGCATTTCTCAATAAGAGTTTTATACCCAGCTTCCTTCCTTTTCCCTCCCATTCTC
>NC_022015.1:10381322-10385988 GCF_000317375.1 Microtus ochrogaster
TTACAGTTTTCTAGGCTTGAGCACTGTTTATTTCTCCTTACACAAGCTTCTAGGGATTTAACTTTTTAAATGTGATTATAAATCATAGAAAAACTCATTCATTTTGTGGGGCTGGGGAGGTGACCCAGCAACTAGGAAGGTGCACTGCTCTGCAGAGAGCTTGAGTTTGGCTCCCAGCACCCACATTAGGTAGTTTATAACCACCTGTCACTCTGGGCCAGGGTATCCAACTTCCTCCTGCACCTGCTCCTACATGCACATACCCCACACAGAGGCACACACATACAATTAAAATGTCTAAATCTTTTTTTTAAAAAAAACTTACTTTTCTAAATGTTGCTAGTATGAAGAAATACAGTTAGGGCTGGTGTTGTAGAATAATTTCCTAGTATGTGCAATGCCCTGGGTTCCCCCAGCAGCTCCCTAACTATGGGGGCATACTACCAATTTTATACAGACTTTTTCAAATCAATAACCAACCTTGTTAAAGTCACATATTGATTCTAATGGCTGGTATTTTTTTTAATTTTCTATGCATATATTATCTGGACAAATGATATTTTATTTCTTCCTTTTCTGTTTCTTTTTTTTCCCTTTCTGCCTCATCCCTGAAGTGTACAGTTAGCTAAGACTTCCAGGGTAATGTTGAAGAGACTCTGCGATAACTGATACATTTTCTCATCCTCAACCTCAGGCTTCCAACATGTCATCAATGGGATACTTGTACGTTTTTCACAGATTTTAAAAGGCAAAAACTCTAGCTCACACTTGCTCAGACTAGGGCTAACGCTGTCTTCTCTGCACCTCTCAGAATAATCGTACCGCCCTCAATCATGCAGCGGACTTAGGGAGGGAAACAAACCGAAGAGCAGCCTCCTAGCAGAGAAGACCTGGATCCCTGCCCATGGCCACACGGGGTGCTTGTTGTTCTCTGGGAGTCAAGAACACAGAGCTGACCCTAATCATCGAAGACACCCACGCCATGTTCTTTCACTCAGCGATGTCACCAGAGTTGATATGGCTTTGATTTGCATACCTCCTTCTGCCACAAGGACATCCAATCAGTCAAGAAATCCCAGGAGAATAAATGAAAACAAAGCAAAGATCCATTTCCCCAGGGAGAAAAAGTCTCACCACTCAGACAGAAGTCTCCCAGAGTATTCCACCAAACCAGGGAAGCTGGGCCGAGCATCCTGACTATTGGTCTTGGTACTGTGGTCTGATACCTGACATCTCAAGGAGGAAGGTATTTGGGGGATCACAGTTTGAGGGGACACAGTTTATCACAGCAGGCATGGTAGTAGGAGTGTTGAGGTGGTTGGTCACCTCATGCCCACAGTCAGAAGCAGAAGAGAGACAGGAAATGGGACTCAGATAAGCCCATCCAAGTGATTCATATCCTCCAGGTAGGTCCCACTCTGCAGCTAGCCCACAGCTGGAGACCAAGTGTTCATACACAGGAGGCCATGGGAGACATTGCACACTCAGAACACACTTGACCTGTGGAGCCTGACAGCCTGTGAGCCTCGTCACAGCTGAGTGCGCTTGGGCTTAACTTTGTTGTGGCGGGAAAATGGAAAAGTAGCCACATGAGAGGGTTTTGTGAGGCTGGGCATGGTGGCACACACCTTTAATAGGAGCATTAGGAGGCACAGACAGGAAGAGCTCAAGGCCAGCCTAGTCTACATAGAGAGAAACAAAGGAGCAGAGAGTCTTGTGAGGATTGACACAAGTAAGAAGAGTGAGATGCCAAAAGCAACAAACACTCAGTTCATTGCCAATGTTCAGTAAAGATTTGCTTTGCTTGTAGTTTGCTCAAGACCACACTATGCTTCCTTCCATTCAGAGAAAGAGTGTGTGTGGCAAAGTTCCAGATGAGCCTAGAAGGCCACTTAGAAATATGTTTATAGTCTCCACATAAAACAGCAATTTACAAAGAAGAGGAAATTATCAATGGTATATTTAAAGATTTATTTTATTTTAATTATGTGTATGCTTAAGGGTGTGGGGGGGGGGACATGAAGATGCCCGTGGAGGCCAGAAGAGGGTTCTGGATTCCCTGAAGCCGGAGTAACAGTCTGTTGTGAGCTGTCCAGTGTGGGTGCTAGAAACAGAACTGGGACCTTTGCAAAAGCAGTTTCCACTCTTACCTACTGAGCTGTGTTCCAGCACCGCCCTCCCCAGAAGACCAGAGGACACCCCACTATCTGTTTGTTTAGGGACAGGGTTTCAAGTATAACCCTGGCTGGCCTGAAACTCACAGAGATACACCTGATCCTCCCTGGATTAAGATCATGGCTACCACGCCTGGCACTAAACTTTTAGGGTAGTCAATAAGGAAGACGGTCAACGTCTCCCAAACATCCTGCCATGCGCTTTACAGACTATATTGAGAACATCTATATTAGCAGCTGTAAGACACTGACTATAAATCGTTTTGTTTTGCAATAGAAAATACAGACGGGTAAGAAGCATCTCCCTGTCCCAGGCTCTGCTGTGACCTTTCAAGATGACAAAGGCACAGGCCCTATTAAAGCTAAATGTGGGTCAAGTTCATACTCCAGACAGTCTTGACTGTCAGCTTACCTGGAACTAGACTCACCGAGGAGGAACCTCTGGGCACATCTGTCAGGGACTAGAGAGGTACGACTGAGGTGAGAAGTCCCAACTTGAATGTGGGCAGTGCCATCCCAGGGGCTGGATTGAATAAGAAGGAGAAGGAGAGCCGGGCACCAGCATCCATCATGTCTGTGTCCTGACTACAGATGCCACGTGACCAGCCTCCTCACGCTCCTGACAGCATGCCTTGCCCTGCCACGGCAGACTCTTTTGAAACTGTGACCCAGAACAAGCCCTTGCTTCCTTAGTTAGCAACGAGAACAATCGCTAACACAACATTCATCCTGGGAGGAAACGCTCCACATGGCTTCAGCTGGGTGCAAACCCAAGTTGCTTGCAGGGAAGGCCAAAGCAAGTACGTGAAATTCCCCCCACCGGCCTCCAACCTCGGCTGCCTCAGGGGAAGCAGAAGCGGGTAGGCTTCAGAACCCCATCCCCGCCTGCCGCTTGGCCTGCTGGGGAGCCGGAAGCAAAGGGCTCTACCTTCGATGCTGCGGATGTCCTTCCGCCACAGCTCCAAGTGGGCGGTCATCTCACGGGCTTTCTCTAGGAACCTCTTCCAGGACTTACTGCTGTACCGTTTCCACTGGTCCCACTCCGATAAATACTTCATCTGGGTTTCCTGAATGTCCCTGCATCGAAACACGGCCATGAGCGCGACAACAAAGCAGCATCGCGTCTAAGCTTCCACGACACCCTGGATGGGAGCCCGTGGTCATAACTTTGGAATATTAGCCATAACAAGAGGTGAGGGGCTGACACATGCTCCAGTGTGAATAAACTTTGAAAGCATGACACAAAGTGGGGAAAACATATTCCATGCATATACAAACCCAGAGACAGCAGGTGCCTGGATGCCTGGGAAGGAGGAGGAGGAACGGAGTGTTTTTGTAATGGGTACAGAGTTTCCAGCTGCAGAGATAAAGCACTTTTGGAAGTAGCTGGTGGTGATGGACGCACAGCATTGCCAACAGGCTCAGTACCAATGAATTATAAGCTGTCGATCATAATGGGTACTGTGTGCTCAGTACAATGGCCTGACGCTGCCATTCCTGACTCTTGCCCCACCCTACCAGTTGATCGAATTCTCCTAGTTCACCACCAGGATATCCCTTCTTTTGATGACACAACTTCTCCAATTAATGTCTGGCTCTCCCAACAGGCTACAGGCGGTGGTTTTGTTTGTTGTTCAGACAGGGTCTCATGATATAGCTCTGACTGGTCTGGAACTTGCTATGCTGACCAGGCTGGCCTTGAACTCAGAGAGATTCATCCACCTGCCTCTGCCTCCTAAGTGTTGGGATTAAAGGTGTGCATCACCCAGCCCAGCCTGATGCCCGGGCTCTTTAAAGGCTAAGAATGTAGAACATTTGTTTCTGTGGTCCTATGCCCCAGAAACTCAGACAGACTATTGTTTATGACAGCCTTGGCCAGGCCAGGTTTACTTTGCTCTCCACTCTGTCTTAAGCACTGTAGCTGGTGTTTAATCCATTCTTAATAAAGACCCACCACTAACCAAAAAGCAATATTCACAAAAAGATGTACATGTAATATGTACTGCTGTATTCATGAAAGGTGAAGTGTTTTCCCATAGCACAGAGTATGTTTAGACAGACAAATGGATAGCTAAGATACAGGCATGGATAAGTGTATGGATAGATAGGATAGACAATGGCTATAGATGCTGATGAATTGATGGAGGTATACAATACAGATATAGAAGGAGAGATGATGGATGGATACAGATAAATGGAGGGAAGGCTAGAGATTAGTGGATGAACAGATGATGATGATGATGCTGAATGGACGAGAGGCTGATGATGGGTGGAGAGATGGATGGACGGATATGATGCACACACCTGTAACCCTAGCATTTGGGAGGCTGGACAGATGAGTTCAAGATTAACTAGGTTACACCGCGAGATCTTGACATAAAAAAGGGAGGGAAGACGCCTGGGGTGATGGCTGTGGGTAAAGTGTGTGATGTGCAAGCCTGAGGACCTGATTAGGATCCCTAGGACCTGCCTGTAACCCCAGAACCGGGGGG
>NC_022015.1:10386206-10392655 GCF_000317375.1 Microtus ochrogaster
AGAGAGAGAGAGAGAGAGAGAGAGAGAGAGAGAGAGAGAGAGAGAGAGAGAACATCAGCATGAGTCTGGCTGCAACATCCCCCATTGAACTAAACCTGGGACTGTTTATTCAAACAGGAGGGGAACAATTTCATGTGCCACCACAGCTTAGGGATGCTCACTCCAGAATAAGCTCTCGGTTCCACATATGACAAACACATCATATACAGCCCTCTCCCAGCCTACAGCACGACCACTTCCAGACAGCTCCTGAACAAACCTCAGTCTCCGCTTCTCTGAGATGTTCAGCGCATACTTGCGGATGGACTGACTGTCGAGGTTTTCTGTGATTCCTCCATCCAGCTGGGAACTGTAGGAGTCCGTCGGCTTTAGCAGGGTGCCGCTCTGCTTGTCCCGGGAGACGATGTTTGTCCTCCTGCGCGCCACTGATCGATAGCTTGGCAGCTCTTGAAGGAAGTTCACAGACGGAGAGAAGCAGCTAGAACCCAGAGACATGTTCTCTGGGTAAGAGAAGAAAAGCAAAATTCACTCCAGATGGCCTGGGAACCTTTGATTCTCAGAGACAATGAGCGAGCCTTGGGGACAAGGCAGAGTATCAGACGGACTTTCTTTTCTCTTTTACTGTGCTGGGACTTCAACCCAGGACCTCACACATGCTAGGCAGGTGCTCCACCACTGAGCTACCTAATCAGCCCTTTATTTATTTAGAAAATGTTTTGATAAGTTTCCTGGGCTGAGCTTGAGTTTAGAATCCTCCTGCCTTGGTCTCCTGTGTAGTGGGAATAACAAACTTGTGTCAACACATATTACAAATCTGCGTCATTCCGCTTTGTTTTGTTTGCTTGGGTGTGGGTGCTCTCCTGTGTGGGGGTGCGTGTGTGTGTACAGGTGCACATGTATGCGTTTCAGTAAGGACAATGCTGGGCGTCCCCCTTCATCACTCCCTACCTTATATACGAAAGCAGGCTCTCTCACCTGAATCCAGAGCTCACCCATCCAGATAGTCTAGCTGGCCAGCTTGCTCCAAGAGATGGGATATCTCTGCCTTTTGAGCACTGGAGTTACCACTACGCTGTCCACCAGCATTTACATGGGATCTGTGCATCCAAACTCTGGTCTTCACATTTAGGGGTCAAAGAGATGACCACTAAGTCATCTCCCCAGTCCTGGCCACCCTTGCACAGGACAGTGAAATCATCTTCGCTTTCTATAGATGAAACTTACGTTGTAAGTTACTTGTAGCCATTAGCTAAATGCATGGTCCATTTGCTGAATGAAGCTAGCAATGTGTGCTCTATCCCCAATAAGTGGGGAGATGATAATGTGTAAGAGTCATGATTGGCTGAGCAATTGCCTCCATGGACACCCTAACTTCTGTCCTTCCAGTTGGGCGCTAGATGGCCTAAGTTAGAATCCTGACCTGGTCCCTTTATTGCTGTGTGTTTGGGAGGAGTTAACTTCTCAGAACTTCAGTGTCCTCATCCCAAATAGTCATTCAACGAATAGGCCTATGATGTCCTTTCTGGAGCCAGGGATACTATGGCAACCAAGGAAGATATCCTACTCTGGTGCAGCTTATATTCTGAGGTGGGGAGAAGAGGACCAGGCAATAAGCTGGGGATAAACATGTGACAAGAAGGACTAAGTACAAAATAAGGACAAAGCACAGATGCACAGTGGGGGACACTGAAGGGTAAAGGTCAGAGGGGATACTGGGATGGATGGGGCCGCTGGTTTTGGTTCCTTCTGTTTTGGCCAGCTCTTTCCTTTAGTTGAAGCTCAGGGAAAAGAGGGCATAGGCTTGAGGCTACGTGGGCAAGAGCAGATCCCAGGAAGCGCAGAGAGCTGCAGGCAGCAGTGCAAATGGCATGCAGAAAGGCATGCAAACTCCTGACTGCAGAAGGATGGACAGACAGGAAGACCAGAAGTCCACATGGTTGGCGGATGGTGGAGTCAGCCTAGGTCTCCTATGTCCCCTTCCCCAAAGCCCAAGCAGTAACTTGCTCTAACCAAAGGGCACAAAAGAAAAGTATTTTGCCAGTCCCAAGTCATAAAAGAGCTCACTTCTGGGAATTTGGGTCCTGGAAACCAGACAAGCCCAGCAAGATGACTCTGAGGGTAAAGGCACATGCCAGGGATGCTGAGGATCTGAGTTCAATTTCTGGAACCCGCGTGATGGAAAGGAAGAATCAACTCCTGCAAGCTGTCCTCTGATTGCTAGCATGTACCACAGCATGCATACACACACCCTCACTATAAACAAATGCACCACATAAACAAATAAGTGCAATTTAAAAGAGATCCAGGCAGTAGAACCCATTGACAAGAACCAAGGCCCTTGTCTTTGTCCCCAGGCACAGAGAACATCCATGTGGGCATCGTATGGGGGTGTGGAAAAGAGAAAAGTAAGAGGCCTGCGTGGCTGGGCTATACCCAGTGAGATCTTACAGATGTCACCAAGAGAGGAGTCATTGAAGACTCTGGGCCAGAGCTGACTGTGTTCTGACTTTAACAGATGGCCCCAGTAGGCTGCTGGAACCCAGACTGTGATCCTGACTCTCAGGAGACCAAGACAGAGTCCTGAATTTGAAACCACGCAGGGCTACACAGTGAGACCCTAAGTACGAGCCTGGGTACAGTAGCTACGGCCAGAGCATCACAGGTGCTCACAAGGCTGCAGGGAGGTGACAGACACACAGTGTACCCCCCCCCCAACACACACACACTCTAAATGCACCCGGAAGTGTGAGAGGGCTGGGGGAGGACAAAGGACCAGCATTCCGGGTCTGTCTGGAATGTACAGATTCCCTACCCTCTGCCTCCTGACAGGCATGCTCAGACATGCCAGGCAGTTATCTTGCTACAGATGATGCAGAGACACGTGCCTGGGCTCTGCCAACCTCATGAGCAAGCTATGCCACATTCACTCTGACACACCCTGAGGATGTGAGCCACTCTATCAGACAGGGCTGCCTCCAGCCATTAGGAGGCTCAGCATAGACGGCAATAGGGCACGGGTGCTGCCTTGGGGCCACTCCTCCCTCCAGGCAGCAACAAAGAACTGTTATTAACCAAGAACAAAGGTCTTTGAATATGGAGTCTGTTGAATATTCATCTGTGAGATCAGGGACCAGCGCAGGATGGGGGCCGCAGCCTGGCCTGGCTTCAGCTGCTGCACTGTTGCCTACCGCCAGGCCATCCCAGGAAGATATGAGTTCTACGGTCTCAGGAACAGGGCATCTAACGCCACAATCACAGACACTTGTCATTGTGAGCCACAGTGAGCACTCACTTGGGGCATGGCTGTGAGAAGTACCAGAAGCACCTAGCGGTGTATACATATAAGGCCAGCAGTCAGGAAGCTGAGACAGGAGGATGGCTGCAAGTGAGGACCAGACTGGGTTACACAACATGATCCTGACTCAACCTGACTGGATTTAGAATCAAAGAGTAGACAGTCGAGTTGAGAATGGAAATTCACCATCATGGGGCAGGTTCAGCAGATAAAAGAGCTTGCAGGGCAGTCCCGGGATTTGAGCTCCCCAGAACTCACAGTGGGAGTGCTCAACTCCTGAAGGATTTTTCTCTGACCTCCACTTGTGCTGTGACACGTATACACAGACATACCAGACATACAGGCACACACTCAGAAAAACAGGATTCCCCTCCACAGGGAGAGAAAGGAGCATGCCCATTTACTATTAAGCCCTTGGACTGGGGACCTAACATGCTATCAGCTCCCTCAAGTCCCATCCCTCCCATGAAGTGAGCTGTGGATTTGAAACGGCCTTGTAAACACTAAAATGACACACAGATAAAGTAGTAATGGCTGAATGTTATAATGTATTATACACGCTTCTCTCCTCAGCCACTCCGGGGAAATTTCCCATCTTTAAATAAAACACACCCAGCAACGTCCTCAATTCCATGTCCTCTCTGAGCTTTCATACAGGATTGTGTCGGTTTCAAAGCCCCGACAGACCTCTCACAGGTAGACACAGAAGAGGGAAACTGAGGCTCAGAAAGACGATGATTTGCCCAGGGCTCGAGGTCAAGACAGTCTCAGCTCTGGCATCTTACAAAGGTCACTTCACTGCACCTCTCTGAGCCTCGGGCAGCTCATCCTTGGGGAGTATGATTGTCACGTGTTCCTCTGACTTGGGTCTTGCGTGGTGTGGGGGCTTTAGTCATCAAGAGCATATTTCCAACGTCGGGGTGACTGTCTAAAAAATGCCAGGAGTTTCTTGGCCACTGGGATCAGGCGGCAGCAGTTAGGCCGTTACCAAGGCGGGAGGATGAGGTGACCACAGAGCTACCTTTTCTCTTTTTCAGAACTTGGACTGAACCCAGAACCTCACAAACGTCAGTCAAATGCTCTAATGTCAGCCACATCTTAAACTTTCTTTGTACTGTGACAGTCTCACTAAGTTCTCCAGAGCAGCATCGAACTCAAATCTTCCTGCTTCAGACTCCTCAGCAGCTGGGCTGAGGCTCGGAGTCTAGAGCAGTGTCTAGGGGCCCCTAGAAAACCTTCCATTGGAAGCATGGATGGACAAACAGATGACAGGACAGAAGCAAGAACACATGAGGGCCTCCTTGGGTCCTGGCAACTATTTCTACAGTCCTCCCAATATCAGTGAAAAACATGAACTCTCCCAGGAGACTGGCTAAGCATGATCCGAATGGCACCAAGGGCCCTGAGCTCCCACAGCCTGCCTGCCAAGAGTGGCTTCAGCCTAATATGGTGCTGTGCTCCCCGAGGGCTTTGCTTCCAACTTGCAGGTTTGTGGAACTCTGAGGAAGAAGGGGCCTCGTGGGTCATGGAGGGTCTGCCAGTTACTGTGGGAATTACAATAGTGTCCTCTTTTTCCACATGGAATATGGCCCAAGATGGCCTGAAACAAAGAATATCATGGCATTCTGTCTATACCACATACACACACACACACACACACACACACACACACACACTCCCATTCAAGTGTGTTTCTGTTGCTGGGGATGAACGGCCTTGGGCGTGTGAGGCAAGTCCTCTATCACTGAGTTACAATGCCAGCAGCTCTGTCTTTTCCATCAAAACTAAGCACTTATGTACACTGTGACCTTAGCTTTTGCAGTTGCTTTTACTTTTAAATATTTGGTGGGGGGTGGCGGTCATGTATGTGCATGCAGGTGCCTGAAGAGGCCAGAAGAGGGCATCAGATCCCCTGGGGCTGGAACTATGAGCAGTTGTGAGCAGCATGATGTGGGTGCTGGAAGCTAAACTCCAAGCCTCTGCAAAAGCAAGACTGTGCTTAACCACTGAGCCATTGCCCTAGGCCAGCCTCTGCAGCTTTAAGGTGTAACAGCAAATCCGTCATGGATTCCCTGGAAGGGAACACATTCTGTCGTCACAGCAGGCTCAGCACACAGTGTTCTTGTCTTCTTTTTCTTAGTAAGTCAGACTTGGACTTCTTCAACTCAGGAAGCGCTTCAGCTTCTCTGGCTTACATGGCTTGTGTGTGAGGCAGCAGGGACTTAAACACAAACACTCCCATGGGGACAGAGATATGGGTGGCTGTTGCATACAGCACGGATGCACCATGGCGTTCCGTATCAGATAAATCAGGAGCTATGTGATTTCATCACTTCACTTGAAATCTATAAGCTATTTCAGGAATTGTTAATATTTTAGACCATACCTGACCACAGGTTTCTAAAGCCACAGACAGTAAAACCTCAGGTAATGGGGTTGGGGGGGCAACTGCCATTCTGTTGGCCAGGAGCTAGGTTAGGATTCTGGAGAGAATGAAGGTTTGCTCTTTATGTGATGAGATTTCTCCCACTTCTTCAACCTCCACATTTTTTAAGTGTCCACTCTACAACGGTCCTCCCATCCTTAATCTATGCCGTTTAATGTGTGCTGTCTCCATCCTCTCTCAGGGACCACATTTGAATCATCAGGGTCTGTGCAGGGCTTAGCACATGACAGTGTCTGACAGACACCTGATGAATGAATGAATGAATGAATGAATGAATAAATGAATGAATGAATGAATGAATGAACTGGGAATGGATGAATCTGCTGCTGAGGGTGCAGTGTTCAATTACCAAGCTTTTGGTCAAAGTACATGGTTAGTACCCCAGAAAGCAGGCTATAAAAGTCAAGGGGGAAAAAATGAAGCATTTTCTTTATTATTCTTTTCTATATGGGCAATAAATTTTTATAATTGAAAATAAAATTTGAAGCCAGGTAGTGGTGGTACACACCTTTAATCCCAGGGTTCAGGGAGGCAGAGACAGGCCAGGTATACAGAGTGAGTTCTAGGACAGTCACTAGAACTGTGACTGTCCTAGAACTCACTCTGTATGAGTCTGATGAGCTCAGTTCATCCGAGGACCTTCTTGGTAGAAGGAGAGAGGCAACTGCTGTAGATTGTCCTCTGGCTTCCACACATATTCCACAGCAC
>NC_022015.1:10392945-10393493 GCF_000317375.1 Microtus ochrogaster
CTTCCACACATATTCCACAGCACATGGGCACCTCCCACCACACACAAAAACTCAAGTACTTCCTAAGACCTGCTGCTCCTCCAAAGATCACCGTCCTCCCACCCGCACCACCCACTCCCCCACTGCTGCTCCCCCAAAGATCCCCGTCCTCCAACCCGCACCACCCACTCCCCCACTGTTGCTCCCCCAAAGATCCCCGTCCTCCCACAGGGGCACCACCCACTCCTTCATCTGCTGCTCCCCCAAAGATCCCCATCCTCCCACCCGCACCACCCACTCCCCCACTGCTGCTCCCCCAAAGATCCCCATCCTCCCACCAACACCACCCACTCCCCCACTGCTGCTCCCCCAAAGATCACCATCCTCCAACCCGCACCATCCACTCCCCCACTGCGGCTCCCCCAAAGATTCCCGTCCTCCCACCAACACCATCCACTCCCCCACTGCTGCTCCCCCAAAGATCCCCGTCCTCCCACCCACACCATCCACTCCCCCACCGCTGCTCCCCCAAAGATCCCCGTCCTCCCACCAACACCACCCACTCCCCC
>NC_022015.1:10393658-10400876 GCF_000317375.1 Microtus ochrogaster
CCTTCATCTGCTGCTCCCCCAAAGATCCCCATCCTCCCACAGGGGCACCACCCACTCCTTCATCTGCTGCTCCCCCAAAGATCCCCGTCCTCCCACCAACACCATCCACTCCTTCATCTGCTGCTCCCCCAAAGATCCCCGTCCTCCCACAGGGGCACCACCCACTCCTTCATCTGCTGCTCCCCCAAAGATCCCCGTCCTCCCATCGGGCACCACCCACTCCCCCACTGCTGCTCCCCCAAAGATCACCATCCTCCCACCCACACCATCCACTCCCCCACTGCGGCTCCCCCCAAAGATCCCCGTCCTCCCATGGGGCACCACCCACTCCCCCACTGCTGCTCCCCCAAAGATCCCCGTCCTCCCACCTGCACCACCCACTCCCCCATCTACTCAGCCATTTGAGCACATGTGGTGAGAAACTACCACAGGCCAAACAGTTCAGACTGAGACACACCCCAGAAGACTACACACCATACTCCTGCTGCCTTTTTGAAACTTACATTCTGTTTTGAAAGGACAAACATGAAATGAGGAATAACATATATCAGGTGGTGATTACATGGAGAAAAATAAGTTGGGGGTGGGAGGTGGGCAGGTCTTCGAGGATGGGGTATAATTTTAAACAGAGCCGTCAAGGAGAGTACCCCAAGAAGCTGGCATTTGCAGAAGGCTGGGGAAACAGGGAGAAGCAGCCATCGTGGGAAAGGCTATCAAAGAAGAAAAGAGCAAGTGCAAAGGCCCTGAGGCAGCTGGAACTCAGCCGACTTGAGAAACAGTAAGGTGAGAGAGTCACCAGGGAGGACAGTAGGTCGTGGGGATGGGGGACAAGCCAGGTCACATGGGGCCTTGAGAGTCATGGAAGACATTTGCTTTTGTTTGGTAAAGTGAGAACCAAGAGGGATTTGTGGCAGAGCAATGCTGCTCTGGCTAGAATTTAATAGAGATCACTGTGGCTATTGCTGTCTCTCCATGGTAGCATGGCTGTGGTCCAAGCTGGGCATGCACGGAAGGTATATGTACTGGTTATTTTTCTGCCAACTTGTCATAAACCTCAGCATATATGAGAAGAGGGAATCGTTTTTACTTTTGAGATTTATTTATGTGTATTGAGTGTTTTGTTTGCATGTGTCTGTACACCATGTGGATGCCTGGAGCCCCCAGAGATCATAAGACGGAATCTTTTTTTTTAACTTTATTTCAACTTTATTTTGTGTGCATTGGAATAACGATGTCAGATTCTCTGGAACTGGAGTTACAGACAGCTGCGAGGTGCCATGTGGGTGCTGGGAATTGAACCCGGGTCCTCTGGAGGAGCAGTCTATAGATGGAATCTTAATTGAGAAGATGCCTCCACCAGATTAGCCTGTAGGCAAGTCTGTGGGACACTTTCTTGATTAATGAGGTAGGAGGGCCCAGCTCATTGTGGGTGGGGCCACCCCTGGGCAAGTGATCCCTGTCCTGGGGTGTATAAGAAAGCAGATCACAAGAGCAAGGCAGTAAGCAGTACTCCTCCATGCCCTCAGCTGCCTCGGGGTTCCTGCCTTGGCTCTCCTCAGTGATGGAAGTGTAAGATGAAGTAAACCCTTTCCTCCCCAAGCTGCTTCTGTTCCTGGTCCTCAACAAAAAACCTAAGAAGGAAGAGGTCTCTGGCCACTAAAGTGTGATGGAGGAAATAAAGCTTTCGTCTGGTCACATGTCCAAAGCTACCTGTGGCAGAGGCTGTAGGGGATACTGTGGAAGAGTCTGGTTCCCTGGGGCGCAGAGCCTAGGGAAGATGGGAGAAGTGTCGTCTGCCCAGCAGACACCTGTGCAGCGGGCTAGGAGAAACAATCTCAGTCACATCAGCTGGTCATATGGGTCAGGGGTCTGGCTGGACTGGACCCCACATTTTACAGCCAGGTGAGCAAACAGCCCTCAGGAGCAGGTGACTAACTTGCTAATCAGAGCCACCACTGGGTGAAGTGTCTGGGTCATCTAGTTGTTGAACCAGATGAAAGTCGGGTGTGCTTAGGGATCACAGAGAACCGGCCAGTTCCTGTGAGTCAGTGTGTCTGATGATTTGGAAAGGTCTGTAGGACGGAGCCCCGCCCCCTGGCCACCTGCCTGGCACTGCACCCCAGCTCCTCCTCCCCCTTGTTGTAGGCTAGCATGTGTCTTGACTATCTTCTGCCTCCTCGGTCGGCTCTCATGTGTGAAGTGTTTAGACAAGAGCCAGACAAACACCACGTGCCTGTAGTATCTGCTGCCCATGTAACAGAAAAGATCCCCAAGTGACAATCACAGCTGTGTTCTAACAAAAGCTCATTCACAAAACTAGCTGGCTGACGCGGTGAGACACACGTGGAAGCCGAGACTCACTCTTCATTGATAAAGTTTAGCATGTGAGATGATTCTGATGTACGTGGGAGGTGTCTTCTCTCTACCAAGACTGCTTCAAAAACAAAGTAAGAGGCTGAGGCAGGAGGATTGAGAATCTGAAGTCAGTTTGGGCAAGGCCCTTTCTCGAAATAAATATAAACAAATGGGGCTGGGGAGGTAGTCCTGTTGATAAAGTGCTTGCTTGCAAGCACAGGGAACTGAGTTCAATCCCAGGACCCACATGAAAAAACTGAGCATAGTGGCATGTGTCTAATCCTAGCACTGGAAAGGCAGAGGCAGGTGCAGCCCTGGAGCCAGCCTAGCCTGCTTGCTTTGTACTTGGTGAGTTCCAGGCCAGTGAGAGACCCTGTGTGAAAAAAAAAAAAAAAAAAAAAGCCGCACCTGAGCACCTGAGAAACCTTACTTGAGGTTATCTCATGTGCACATGCATGCACACCCGCACAAACACATTCATGCATATGTGCACACACAAATAATAATAAATACTATAAGTAATTTCCAGTTTTCCTAGCAGCAAGGACAGCAGCCTCTGAGGAGCATCAGCACACACCACAGTCATGGAAAACTTTTACACTGGCTCCCTGGTGAGTCTCAAGCATTATTCTCTTCTGCAGCCACAATAAGAGCATTGCATAGCCAAAGCTTACCATGAGGAGCAACCTCAGCAGGACATGCTCACACCGCACGCATGTCTGCCTTGGCAGTGGCCTGGCACCTAACAGGTACGTACGTATTCAACAGATGTCCCTCTGACAGACACAGGGATATGTGGCCTTGGGAATGTCTCTGCTCCTGGGTAACCGTAGTCTGCTGGCCTGGTTTCCACCACTAAATTGTCACAAGATGCCCAAAGTGGCTGGTGCTTCGTAAGCAGGCTGACTTCACATAGTTCTGGCAGCTCACGGTGCTGGGCTCAGCTCTGGTGAGGGCCACGGAGCTGCTACCTCTGGAGGCTTGTAGGGTACAGTACTGCCTCGCTGAAGTCACCGGAAGTCAGAGAGGAGCCTGGGGATTCGCAATCTCTTTGGCAGACACCCCCTCCCCCATTAAGTTCTCTCTCTCTCTCTCTCTCTCTCTCTTTCTCTCTCTCTCTCTCTTTCTCTCTCTCTTTCTCTCTTCTGTTTTATTCAAGACAGAATTCTGTGTAACTCCAGCTGGCAGAAGATGGCCTTGAACACCAATCCTCCAGGCTCCGTCTCCCAGCTGCTGAGATTACTCAGGCCGCCACCATCACACTTCATCACTTTCCAATGCCAGCACCCTGGGGACCCTGCCTCCCACACACAGGTCCTCGGGGATAAGCCACATGCAAGTGACCACAGGTGGCTTGTCAAGTAACTTTTCTGTGCCTCAGAAAAGTTTTTTTTACCCACAAAGATAAAACATCTTGTCCTGGTTTGCTTTCTGTTGCTGTGATGAATACCATGACCAAGCGCTACTTGAGTATGAAAGGCTTGGTTTGACTTACACTTCCAGGTAACAAGCCCATCACCGAAGGAAGTCAAGACAAGCAGCTCGAAACAAGAACCAGGAGCAGAGGCCATGGAAGAACATGGCCTACTGGCTTCCTCTCTGGCTCACGCTCACCCAGCTGTCTCAATAGCCCTGGTAGGTCTTATTTAGCCCAGATCCTGTCTCAGGATAGAGTCTCGGTCTCTCTCACATCCATCACCACTTCAGACAACCTCTCTCAGACGTGGCCACAGGCCAATCTGATATGCAGTTCCTCAGCTGAGGTTTCTTCTTCCCAGGTGATTCAGGTTGTGTCAAGTTGACAGTAAAAA
This sequence comes from Microtus ochrogaster, assembly GCF_000317375.1. Lineage (NCBI taxonomy): Eukaryota > Metazoa > Chordata > Mammalia > Rodentia > Cricetidae > Microtus > Microtus ochrogaster. Next base: position 10,397,825 of record NC_022015.1, read on the forward strand.
CTATCCAGGACAAACCCTTACTTCACCGAGTTCCTGAAAGAACTTGGGAAAATATGTTACACACTCAAACGCAGATCTGGGCTTGTGGAGTTCACACAAACAGGATCCAGCTTGCCTGACACGGGCCTCCTTTTTCCCCTAAGCTCTACCAAAGGCCTCTTCACACACACACACACACACACACACACACACACACACACACACACACCGCGGCTGTCCACCGTCACTGACACCTCCACATGCTCACTGGGCAGCCAGGGGGCAGGTCCCTTACAGCCCCGAGGACTTCAAGCCCAGGTGCAGCAGGATCTTGATGTCCACCAAGAGAAGACTCAAAACTAGTCAAGAGGGAGGCAAAGTTAGGGAGTCTACTGGTTACCCAGAAAGACAGACTGAAAGAAGGCCCAGTGCAGGTGGGAGAGGCTTGCCCCTAGCTGCCTCCACAGCCACTGTGGACACAATTCGTGGGCTTCTTAGCTATTCCATCTATAAGGTTAGATGTTAGAGGAAGCCCATGCTGGCCTGGAGACTTATTACAGAGCTGTGTCCCCAGAGAGACACAGCTTGCCACTGGGGAAGGAAATGCTAATATTAAACACACACACACACACACACACACACACACACACACACACACACACACAACTAAGGGGCCCTTGCTCTTCCTTGGGTCATAGGATGCTGGACTTAGGGCCCCATTCAGTAGCCAGAGTTTTTATATGTATTTATGTATACATACACACACAAAATATTAGTTTATATATACTCATATATTTACAGATATATACATACACATGTTTTTTTTTAACCTATGTGCATTGGTGTTTTGCATTGGTATGTCAGTGAGAATGTCAGATCTCCTATAACTGGAATTATAGACAGTTGCTATGTGGATGCTGGGAACTGAACCCAGGTCCCCTGGAAGCGCAGTCAGTGCTCTTAAACATCTCTCCAGTCCCAAAGTAGCCAGAGTCCTGACAGCTTCTCAGAAAGGAGAGGGCAGTGCTCTAGACCTGGGTGTCAGCCAGTGAGGGACAGCAATCAGAACCAGGAGTTTGTGTGGTGGAAGAGGGTCCTTTCTCATGTTTTCTTGGTCCTCCCTTCCTGCCTCTCTCCCACTCTCCCTCCTCCCTCTCTTGGAGGCAGAACCTAGAAACCCGCTGTGCAGCCAAGGATGGCCTCCAAGCTCCATCACTACCCTGCTGTGGACTATTAGGTGAAGATGTGTTACATTGTTTATGCTGTAGAACATTTGTTTAATGATGCAAAGATGTGTTGCATTCTTTTATGTTGCATTTGTTTAACTCTGTGAAGCTGTGTGACTTTGCCTGCATAAAACACATGATTGGTCTAATAAAGAGCTGAACGGCTAATAGGTAGGCGGGAAAAAGGATTGGCAGGGCTGGTAGACAGAGAATAAATAGGAAGAGAAGAGAGGGGATCATGAAAAGGAGAGGACACCAGGGACCAGGCATCCAGCCAATAACAGAGAAAGAAGAAGGAAATACAGAATAGAGAAAGGTAAAAGTCCAGAGGCATAAAGGTAGAGGGAATAGTTTAAGAAAAACTGGCTAGAAACCAGCCAAGCTAAGGCCGGCCATTCATAAGCAAGAATAAGACTGTATATTTATTTGGGAACTGGGTGGCAGACCCCCAAAGAGTAAAGAGTGAAAAAAGCAACTGCACTCCCCATTCCTCTGCTTCCAGCTGACTCGTCATGGCTGCCTTGCTTAGCTCTTCCCCTATTTTGTTTAAGTTTGGTCTCTAAAATTACATTTACCTGCTGTGTGCAGGCGGGTAAACCAGGGGGCACATGCATGTGGAGGTAAGAAGACCACCACGGAGCTCACTAGAGAAGTTTGAGGAGTCCTCTCCTTCTGCTATGTGAACCCCAGAGATCAAACCTAGGTCACCAGGCTTGGCTGAACAGCATTTTTGCCCACTGAGCCACCTCACCAACTCCTGTTTGCCTTTTGAGACAAAGTTTCACATAGCCCAGGCTAGCATCAAACCGGCTATTTATCTGAAAATGACCTTGAACTCTTGGTCCTCCTGACTCCACCTTCTGTGCCCACCCCTCTCTATTTCTTAACTAGCCCTCCTGCCCTCTCTCTGCTCTTCAGGTTCCTCTGTAGGCAGAAGCTTATGTCCCACAAGTTGTTCACAAGTAATCACAGGCTAAATATTAATTATAAATGCTTGACTAACAGCTCAGGCTTGTTACTACCTCTTACATTTAAATCAATCCCTATTTCTTACTCAGGCTTTGCCCAGAAATATGAGCCTAATTCCATGTTGACCAAAGGTCAGAGTGGGAATTTACCTCTAGTTCCTTCAAGATTATTGTGTTTCTACCTCAAACAAAGGTCCCACCTAGTTGTAAAGCAGAGAGTTCTACTCTCTCAAGGTTATTGTCAACAGGTGTGGCTCACAGCCAGCCCTCATACTCCAGAAGTGTGTTCCTACCTCAAACAAGAGTCTTAGGAGCCAACTAAGGGTCCAGTTTCTTTATGGAGATAACTTTGGATTCCACCCAGGGAGTGGTTTGCCTACAGAATGTTTCCGTCTAATGTTTCCGTGTGACTTGCTTTGTTCTAGCAACAATGTTTAACTGTGGATGGAGCCCACTACCATCAACTGGTCTGTTCATTTCTTTGTATCATGTTAATGTAGTTTTTTGTCTTTTCCTTTTTTTTTCTTTTTTCTTTTTTTCTTTTTTTGTTGTTGTTTTTCGAGACAGGGTTTCTCTGTAGCTTTGGAGCCTATTCTGGAACTAGATCTTGTAGACTAGGCTGGCCTCGAACTCACAGAGATCTGCCTGCCTCTGCCTCCCTAGTGCTGGGATTAAAGTACAGGTCACCATAAGTACCTCAGGGTGAGGGGTATCTTAAGCAGTTGGAAATTAAACATGGGCAAATTTCAGTATTCACTGGAATTCCCTCCCGATACTATCCTATATGTTTCTCTGTTTTATTATTTTCATTCTCATCTTCATATTCTTTGCTATATTCCCAAATCCCCATGCTTCTACCCTGGCAAGAGGTATTTTTGT
>NC_022015.1:10401066-10407755 GCF_000317375.1 Microtus ochrogaster
CCTCTCCCACCTAATTTTATTCTGCTCAGCTATTGGCCAGTCAACTTCCTTACTGAACCTATCACAGAGACATATATTCACATAGTGTAAAGGAATATTCCACAGGTACCCTCTTCCTGAAGGCTCCTCCCACTTACGTTGCCACCAAAGGCCCCCAAACACTTCTCTTTATATCCTCCTGCCTCAGCTCAGAGTCACTTCACATCTGAGCTGGCACTACTCTCCTCCCCCACCCCAAGCCTTTGTGTGATTTCTTTCCCAGCAGTTAGGTTCCCTTGGATTTTCTTCCCACCCTTCTGTCCATTGCTTACTCCCTTGACTTGGAACTCTGTGGCCTGTCTCTTGCAGGCTGGCTCTCCAGGGGTCAGTCCAAGGGCCTGACTAGAGCGGGCACCATCTCCACCCTTCTACTTCTGGGAGAGAAGCCCAAGTGCACAGCCTAGTTTGACTGGGTGGTCCCAGACCCAAACAATCTTCCTTGGGAAAGAGCAGCCAGCCTGCAACAAAGTCACACCCCAGCAAAGACATTTCCCCCTTTTATCCATCCAATGTTTTCACTTCCTGAAAACACAAAGAAAGCAACCTCTAATCTGGGTCACTGTTCCTGGACAGAGCTGACCTCCTCCAGACAGAGGGGCAAAAATAGCTCAAGAGAACCAGTCCCCATGAGAACCCTGACTGTAGTTCTGACTGAAAAAGGCTCAAGCAATTGCCAGCCTGGTCCAGAACATTCTACCCTCTTTAGACATCTAGAAGCAGTGGGTCATTCACCGGATGAGTGGGCTCAGCAGATAAGGGAAGACAAACACCCCAGGCCAATGGCTATTTGTCTTCATGTTTATTGTGGTATAGTAGACTTGACTCAAGTAGAAGAGCAGTTTTAAGTCCCTGCAAATGCCTGACGGGGTATCTGCAGAAGCCTGGGCACAATGGACATGTCCCAAACCTCGGGCTGTTAGTCAAAGACCAAGCAAAACAACACACTGTCAGGGCACTGGGACAATATCCCCAAGTATTGTCCTCAGAATCTCACATCCCAGCTACTGGGCAAGGCACACACACACACATACAACTTCTCTTGCTCAGTCAGTGATGAAAACTGCCATCCTCTGTCCCCAAGACAGAAGAAAGTTGACTTTAATCTCCCCAGGCTGCCTGGGTGTCTGGAAGGCCACCACCTGTGTTTTGACAGGTGCTCTGTTTGATCTCAAGAGGGAAGCTGCCTGTTGACCCCTGAGAGGCTGGGGGCCCTGCCTGGCCTATTAGCATAGTTCACACACAGCCCTGATGTGCCTCACAGTTCTCCAGGGGTGATCCCATGGGGCTTCACCATCTAAACAGCAAAATAGAGAGGTCACCCTGGATTTTTGATGGAGCGAGGCGTAGTACACACCTAAAGTGCCAGCACTGGGTGACAGAGACAGGAAGAAGGCAGGTGCAAGGCTAGATCGGGCTACACTAGAAGACTCTGCCCAAAATACAGGAGGAAAAGAGTGGGGGAAGGCAAGGTTTTCCAACAGTAAGAAAACTGTGCACACGTGAGCTGAGCAACCCCATCCACAGGGACCCAAGGGCTGAGTCAGCCCAGATGTCCGTGGACGTGAGCATCCACAAATGTGACCCACTGGCAATGGAGTATTAGTCACCCATCAAAAGGACGGAAGCACTGTGTCATGTGACCATGGATGAATTCTGATGTCATGCTTAGAGAAAGTCACTAAGCACTCACACCAGTGTCAGGATGGGAGAACCACAGACAGAGGTAAAAGTGGGCTGGTTGCGTGAGACCTAGGAGGCGGAAGGGACTGCCGGAAGGAGGTGGAGTCTCTGTGGGGCGATGGAAATACGCTGGAACCAGTCAGAGCTGGTCAGATCCCTCTCCTGAGGTGGGAGAAACTTTAAGTAGTAAGATCGATGCTATAAAGGATTAACTTGCTTAGGAAATATAAATTACACAAAGTGGAACTTAGCCGAAGGAGCACTGCCTCCAGACTGGAGAAAAGTAGTACAGGCTTGCTAAAAACTGCAGGAAGAAAAAAATCATGCCATAATCGAAGTGTAGGGTTGTGGCAAAGAACACGTCCCTAAGGCCAGAGCAGGTCTGCAACCATCATGAAGTTCTGGTCTGCAGTTCAGTCCCCTGAGTTCTTAGAGAAGCACAGTTCTGTCAGGTGGGCAAGATTTGGTAACAAACTTTCAAACAAAACAATACTGGTTAAGAAATGATCAGGGGGGAGGGCTGGAGAGATGGCTGAGAGGTTAAGAGCATTGCCTCTTCTTCCAAAGGTCCTGAGTTCAATTCCCAGCAACCACATGGGGTCCCAGCAACCACATCTGAAATGGGGTCTGGTGCTCACATGGTGGCTCACAGCCATCTGAAATGGGGTCTGCTGCTCTCTTCTGGCCTGCAGGCACACACACAAACAGAATATTATATACGTAATAAATAAATATTAAAAAAATGATCCTGGCGCTAGGGTGGTGGCTTTTAATCCCAGCACTTGGGAGTTCGAGGCCAGCCTGCCTGGTCTACAAGAGCTAGTTGCAGGACAGGCTCCAAAGCTACAGAGAAAGAGAAACCTTGTCTCAGGAAAAAAAAATCCTGGTAATATCTCTGCTATGTAACTCTCCCATCTGCCCAAGTGGCAGTGTTCAAAGTGTGACATGGGGCTGAACTAAAAGAATTAAGGATGACAGCATATGTGGAATATAGAAGCCTAAAATGTGTAAGTTAATAAAAAAGACCTTCTGCTCCAGGTTAGCCCTCTGGACATCACTCAGGGCAGGGTGAGCCAATCACTAAAGAGCTTTCTCCTTATTCTTCCTGAATAGCAGAGTGGGTTCTCACTGGGGATGGAGGTGTGCAGAGTGGGTTCTCACTGGGGGGGAGCAGGGAGCATGCTTCTGCATCACTCCATGCTGAGAAAAAGCAGCTGAACATGTATGACCAAACCTCCATGAAGGAAAGAGAAAAGGAGGGACAGAGGGAGGAGAGAGGGAAAGGGGAGAGAAGATTAGGAAGAAATGACCTCACAGAGGAGTGCACAGACAAAGCAGCTTGGCAAGACAAGCCTTTTTGTAGAAAGGATGCACCAAGACCCAAACTGGGTGAGCACGCACACGGGACAGGAGGTTCACTTCACTTTTTTTTTTGTTTTTGTTTTTGTTTTTGTTTTTGTTTTTGTTTTTGTTTTTAGAGACAGGGTTTCTCTGTGGCTTTGGAGCCTGTCCTGGAACTAGCTCTGTAGACCAAGCTGGTCTCGAACTCACAGAGATCCGCCTGCCTCTGCCTCCCGAGTGCTGGGATTAAAGGCGTGCGCCACCATCGCCCGGCACTTCACTTTTACACTAACATGGGTGCTAACTGTGTCTTCCCCTACTGCCCCATTGTCTGGGCTTGGACCAATCTTTCAGGACTGCCTAGTTTTTAACAGAATCCATGCAAAGGAAATGAAGAAAAATAGAAGACATTTAAATGCTGCTAACACAGCTGGGCATGGTGGCCTATGCCTTTACTCCTAGCATCTGCAAGGTGAGAGAGGCAGATCTCTGTGAGTTCGAGGCCAGCCAGGTCTACATAGTGAGTCCCAGGCAGGCCTACGCTGCATAACAAACTATTTGAAACAAAACAAAAATGCATTAAGCCAGGTATAGGAAAAAACCCCTCTCCCTCAGGGGAAGCCAGGGGAGCCTCAAGAGCATATGGTAGGAACAGAGCCCAGCCTGAGAGAAGCAATCAAGGAGAGCTTCTGGGAATAAGTGACCCTGAAGGAAGAGAAGAAATGTAAGCATCTTTTAAGGTAGGTCATGGTCCCCAAGGTGGAGGGACGAGGGCTAGAGCAGGATAGTACCATCAGGTGGGCGTGGGAGGAATGAGCATGGACATAGGAACCAACGGAGAAGGGCATCCATGCAGACACCACCATCAGAGTGTGCCAGGCACTGATGAGCACTGAGGCCACCTTCCAGAAGCCCGGGGGCACAAGGAAGTACAGCCTTAAATAACAACAGTCAACATTTTGTAGCATTGCCACTGGACCCAGAACAGCCCCAGAGAGCCATGTTCCAAACATCTGGATGCTCACATCCAAACCCAGCACCCTGTACACTGTGCAAGGAGACCTGCATGTCCGAGAAGTCACTGCAGAAACACAGTGTGAACCTCAAGAATGGACACGGGACACTCCAGCTTCCAGACTGCTCTTCTGGAGACGGCTGCTCCGGGGAGGACATGGATCATGTTAAGGGGAAGCATAAACAGCCCTGAGGAGGCCCAGACAGAGAGGAAGCGAGGCCCCTGCCAGCAAAGCTGGGTCACCCCACATGATCAGGACATGGTAGAAAGGACCCTCTAGCCCTAGTCAAAGGTGCGGGCAACTGCAAAACCAGGTGTCCCTGACTACAGCCTTACTGTATGAATTCAGGGGGCAGAGACCTCCAGAGGGCTCACTCCTGTCTGCACCCTCTAAGGCCTGGCCAGAGAAGCACTGCTTATATACAGCCCACCATGCCACTGTGGGTTCCTTTTCCATAGAGGCCCCACTTCATGCTGCTAGATTAGGAGGTCAGGAAACAGCATCTGCCTGGTACTGGTAGCATGGACCTGTATCCCAGAATGCCAGGGCAGGGCAGGTCGTAAGTTGAAGGCCAGCCTGGGCAGCATAGCGAGCAATGTCTCAAAACTTAAAAACAAGCAAAACCAGAGGTAGTGGTCAGGAGGGAGAGGCAGGAGTCCAAGGCCAGCCTAGATTACACAAGATAGTGTCCAAAAAAACAAAAAATACCAAAAACAACAACAACAACAACAACAACAAAAAACAACAAAAAAAACTTAAAATGTAAAAGAAGGCTGGGGAACATAGTTCAGAGGGAAGGTTCTTCTCTCACGTGTGTGAGACCCTGGGACCAATCCCCAGTTATTACAAATCAACCAAAAACTTGTACATACCCAAGGGGTTGGGGAAATGGTTCAACTATAGGGGCCCAAGAGTTGCTTAGTGGCCCTTCCCCTCTCCAGAAGATCTGAGAAGAGAGGAATGGCAACAGTGTAGCATGTACTGAGATAAGAGGAAGATCAGATGGAACCAGCCACAAAGACACTTGGCGTTCACAGTGCAGGAATGGAATTCTGGAACTTCATACAAGGCCAGAAAACTCTACCAGGAGACACACCCCCGCTCCTCTCTGGGGGACTCTAGGCCGGGTCACACTGCAGTCTCTGACTGCTACCGGAGGGCTGAAACGAAGCTGACATTAGCAATGCTGGGACCTAGCAAGAAAAAAACTATCATAGCGCCTCGCCTGAATATTTTTTTTTCCCTGATTCCAAAGCATTGTCCCAAGATCAGGGTCTTTCTTCTTGATGTTGGCGTCTATATCTTGCTGCACCCTAAGCTTTGCCTTGGTAGATACAATCTCACACTGAAACTCAGTCTTCAGATCTCATTGCTAAGTCTGGCTGAGCGCAGAAACAAAATAAATACAAACTACAGGGAAGCCTGCCTGAGGGGCTTGGCAACTCTATTGTATCTACTGGGCGGTGTCTTTACACATTTCTATAAAATCTTAGGACGCTGTGTAAACTGACTGTATGTTTAACAGAAAAAGAAAATCTCCCTGCTACCACTGACTACTGTCTCACTATAACTGGGGCTATGTGGGGGCATTTATTAATATTTCACTGTTTCTCAGCCAATCTGAGGTTTAGAGAGGGCAAGTCACTTGGTAAAATTCACACAGCAATAAAGACCAGAGATGGAATGGCTTCCAAGTGGATCTAAACAGAATATCCAGGGGCAGGCGGCTCGAGGTCAGCCTGTAGGGCAGGCAGGTTGTCACAGTCTCTTTACAGAACAGATACCATGGCGATCTAGAGGCTGGCCTGGGTCCGAGGGTCATCCTATGGAAAGTGAGGACTGCCTCCCCAGCTCGGTAGACAGGGCGAGGGGAGCCTCCCCCTCCGGCAGGTCCACTAACTACCCACCGTTTTCCCCGCAGCGGTCCCCTTCTGGAGACCATGGCAGCCACCCCGCCTTCCCGCGCGCACGGTCCCGCCGAGTCCTACCTGGGTGTGTGGCCCGCTGCCGGCTGGAGCCGCGACCTGGGTCGCCCGCGCTGCCCTCGCTCATCTTGGCTCCGCGAGGACCCTCCTGGGCCAGCCTGGGCCAGCCGCCCCGCCTCGTCGGGTTCCGGATGACGTCACAGAGGCGGGCGGGGCCGTTCCCACGGGCGCGGGGTGGGGACCAGATACCTCTGGGAGCCTCTCCCTCTTTTCTCAGTCTTTTTTCTCCCCTTCTCCTTGCCCCCTCTCTTCCCCTTCCCTCCTTCCCCTCTCTTTCGCTCCCTCCCCTCCCTTTCCACTTCCCTCCCTCACTCTTATGGTACTCTGAGACCTAGATTTGAACTCCTAATCTGCCTCCACCTCCCAAATGCTTGGATTACAAATCCCATTGTGGTAAATTGTTATTTGGTAGCAAGGACACGGAAAGTGTGGAACGTTGCCATTTGGGTTCATCTATACGTGTGTGTGTGTGTGTGTGTGTGTGTGTGTGTGTGTGTGTGTAGACTCACGCATAATAACTAAGACAGTAATGTACCTTGCACCAAATTTCGATGTGTTTGTAGATAGCTCTCTAGAGAGGGTGCAGTTAACTCTCTTGCATGGTTACTGGGGTGGGGAGGGCAGGTGG
>NC_022015.1:10408950-10425954 GCF_000317375.1 Microtus ochrogaster
CACCCTGAACTCCAGCTCCTGGCGATCTGACACCTTCTCCTAACCTACACAGGCACCTGCACGCACATGGCATCTATCCACACAAACACTCATCTCTGCATAAATAAAAATAGCTCTTAAAGAAGATCTTGGGCTTCAGAGGCAGACAGATACCTGTGAACTTGAGCCAGCCCGGTCTATATACCTAGTCTCAGAGGAAAAGAAGGGAGAGGAAAGAATTGAGACTTAATGGGTGCAGTTGATGTTCCACCTTCTCAGGAGGCTGAGGCCAGAAGGTTGCTTGAGCCCAAGAACTCAAGGCCAGCTGGAGCAACATAGAAACTTCATCAAAATAGAGGAAAGGAGTGGGAGGGGTAGGAGGAGCAGGCAGGTGGCAACAAGGCAGAGCAAGAAGTTCTATTTTAGGAATTACTAAGAGGCTCAGATGCCAGCTGGCACTGGAAGCCTTTAGCAACGGCAGTGAAGTTATCCAGGCAGGGTCGTTATGGCTGTTTGACGGTCACCCAGCTTCCTCCCTGTGACCTTTGCAGCCCTGGTACATTTTCTTATGCTGTGCCTCCTTCCTCCCTTGTCACTTACATAGTGGCCTTTGGATGTTTACACGGTTTCTGTCCTTGTAGTTTCTCTGTCTTAGTGGATGATTAATACAGGATATTAACATTGCTTTAAAAAAAAAAAATGCCAGGCATGGTGACTCAGGCTCAAAACCCCAGAGCTTTAGAGACAGCAACAGGACTATTATGAGTTCAAGTCCAGCCTATCTTAAAACAAATAAGAAAAGTGAGCTATACTATAAAGAATGTGATACTACTGCAGCAAAGAGTGCGCGGGTATAAATTACAGCCCCATCCCCGGGGCCTGAGCCATTCCTTCTCAAACAGCAATCTTGTCTCCTACTGTTTTTCTTCTTTTTCCAACTTTCTTTCACTTTTCATTATTTCTAGTTAATTTTAAGTTTTAATTTATGAATATGGATGTTTTGTCTGCACATATGTCTGTGTACAATGTGTGTGCCTGGTGCCCTTGGAAGCCAGAAGAGGGTATCCGATCCCCTGCAAATGGAATTGCAGACAGATGTGAGCTTCCATGTGGGCGCTGGGAATCAAAACCAGATCCAAATTCAGTGCTCTTGCTTACTTAGCCATCTCTCCAGCCCCTAGAGAGTTTGCTATTTTTTGTTTTTGAAGTTTCATTAACCCAGGCCAACCTGGAACTCATTACACTACCAAGGATGGCCTTGAATTTTTGCCTCCACCTCCCAAGTGCTGGGATTGCAAATGTGTGCCACCATGCCTGGCTTCACTGTCAGCTCTTCCGGACAACTGCATTTGTAATAAAGAAATAGAAATTCCCGAGCTGGGTGTGGTTGTTTGAGGCCAGCCTGCATGGTGGAACCCTGTGTCAAAAATCAAAGAATGGAGGAAGGAAGAAAAGAAGGGAGGGAGGGAGGAAGGGAGGAAGGAAGGAGAAAGGAAAGAAAATGAGATTTAGTCATCATTACCATTTGTATGTGCGTAGTATGTGTGTGTGCAGGTGCTTATGAACAGGCATGTGGAGGGCAGAGGTCACCTCAGATTTCACACCTTGGAAGCTTTCCACCTTGTATTAGTTACATTTTCATCACTGTGATAAAATACCACAACCAAAGCAACTTATTTAAGTAAGCATTTATGTAGTTATTTTTTTTTTACTCTTGGTTTTTGGGGGGACCTGCCATCCCACTCCCAAATAAATCACTACAGAGTTTTATTCTTTCTTATAAATACCTGGCCTTAACTTGGCTTGTTTCTAGCCAGCTTTTCTTAAATTATCCCATCTATCTTTTGCTTCTGGGCTTTCCTCTTTCTCATTTCTGTATACCTTTCTTTGCTTCTTACTCCCTGTCTGTCTGGGTGGCTGGCCCCTAGTATTCTCCTCTCCTTGTTCTCTTGTTCCTCCTTTTCCAAATTTTACCTTCTATTTATTCTCTCTGCCTGCCAGCCCTGTCCATCCTTTCTCCTGCCTCACTATTGGCTGTTCAGCTCTTTATTAGACCATCAGGTGTTTTAGACAGGCCAAGAATCGCAGCTTCACAGAGTTAGACAAATACAGCATAAACAAGGGCTTTAATGATCTTTACATCATTAAACAAATGCACCAGAGCATAAACAAATGTAACACACCTTAAAATAATATTCTACAAGTTTGTTTGGGTATATAGTTCCAGAGGGTTAGCGTCTGTGATGGCAGGATGGAGATAGCAGGCAGTGGGCAGCTGGAGCAGCCGAGAGCACACATCTGGATCTACAAGCAGGAGGCAGAGAGGGTTTATTCCAAATGGCACAAGTCTTGTGAAGCCTCAAAAATCTGCCCCCAGTAACACACCTCCTCCAACAAGCCCACACCTCCTAACCCTTTTCAAATAGTCAACCAACTGGGGACCAAGTACTCAGCCATAGGAGCCTAAGAGAGCCGTTCTCATTGAAACCACCACACTGTGGTAAAGTCAGGGCCACCCTTACTGACTCAGCCATTTCACAGTTTAGGGATATAGTCAGGACCTGCTGTGTGTCCATCTCCTCGGACTTTTCTCCTCTAGTGTTCAAGCTCTGAAAATTACTCTTTATAGGGAGGCAAAATCCTTCTGTGGATAGCCACAAAGGCTTGGTTAGTGTGCCATGATTTAAGGGTACCACCTGGCCTTCCATGAACCTCTTTTCATGACTCTTTCTCAGTGGCAAAGATTCAGTTAGACCAGCCGACCAGGAGCCCCAGCGATCTTTCTGTCTCTGCTCCCAAGACTGTGATTACAAGCACACACTACAGACAAGGTCTTACTCTGCATCTCAGGCTGGCTTTAAGCTAACAAATTCCCCTGCCTCAGTCTCCCAAATGCTAGGAGGACAGGCACGCTGCCACCACGCCCAGCTGGAAGTCATATAGTTTGAAACCTCTTGTCAGATGCACAGATTTTAGCTCTGTTTCCTTGACTAGACTCTCAACAGACAAATGGAAGACACCTAACATATATTTATTCAAATCATCATTAATGCATTTAACAATAATAGACCACCCCAACTGCTAAGTGGTTGTGCAGTCAAAGTTCAATCACCTCCCCCAGGGGGTCCTTGATTTGCTTGTCTCCAGAACACATGGGCTTGGGCCATGACGTCAGGCGACGCCTGCTGGGGGTAGTTTGAGATCCCCGGTGAGCTAGAAATGCTTTTGATCTGAAGGATGAGAGCCAGGGTTGACTCCAGCACCAAGTGAGAGGTCATCCTATCTCACACAACAGCCATCCTGCGTCCCAGGAAGTTGGTAAGAAAAACCTGAACCAGTGACTGGAGAGATGGCACTTCTGTTAACAGTGCCTACCACTCTTCCAGGTGACTCAAGTTTGGTTCTCAGCACCCCTGTAAGGGAGCTCACAGTTGTCAGTAGCTCCAGCTCCATGGGATCTAACATCCCCTTCTGATTTCCAAGGGCACACACATGTATATGGCAAATACACACAGACATACAGAATTCACATAAATAGATTAGTAGGGGCTGGAGAGGGGGCTCAGTGATTAAGAGCACATACAAGGCAGGGCGGTGGTGGCGCAAGCCTTTAATCCCAACACTTGGGAGGCAGAGGCAAGCGGATCTCTGTGAGTTCAAGGCCAGGGTGGTCTACAAGAGCTAGTTCCAGGATAGGAACCAAAGAAAAAAGCTACAGAGAAACCCTGTCTCGAAAAAAAAAAAAAGAGAGCACATACAGTTCACATTCTTGCTGAGTACAGTCATTTAGTTCTAGAGAGGGCTCAAAAATTAAGAACACATAGTGTCCTTGGCGAGTACAGTTGTTTGGTTCTCAGCACCTGCATCAGGCACCTCGCAGGAACTCCACTTCCAGGAGGAATTGGGCACCTCTGGCTGCTGCAGGCACCTGTACTCACATGCACATACCTACCCACCCCTGCATACACAAATATGCATAATAGAAAAAAATGAGCCATGAGCCTGCATTGCACAAACAACCTTTTAGTATTTCTGCTTCCTTTTGACAAGAACCCAGTTTTCCAGGAGCACAACACCACGTACATTATAAGAAGAAGAGCACTTAGGATTTAGTCTCAAATTGCTTCTGAGGATGAGCCACTTGGAGTCCTAGTCTTCACTGTCCATCTGTAGGTGCAGATTGGTGTTTCCCCCGAAAACGCTATCCTCCAAGCACAGTGGCCATTACAGTCAGCATTGGAGCAGCTATGACAACCGCGAAAAGATACTCAAGACAGAGCGGAGATTCCCTCGTAGAAGGAGGACATGGGGAATGACAATAGACTTGAACTGGATGCTATTCTGTCCCTGTCTTTTGTGAGCTCCAGAGATGCTAGAGTATACAAAGGGTGGAAGGCTAATTGAAGGGGGGTGTCTATACAGTTCAGTCTCACTAGGTTGAGATTTTGGGGTGATGTGACTATTTTGGGGTAACCTTTAGGAGGTAGGGCCTGGCTGGTGCTGGTAGGTCACTAGGGCAGGCCTTTAAGAAGTTTTAACACAGGACCGGTTCAGGGTCCAAGGTGTCTACATCCTGCCTGTCACCATGGGAATGAGCTACTCCATCCTACTTCTGCCAGCCTACCATGCCTCCCCCCCACCCCCGCATGGTGGGGCTAAAATCCCTCTGGAGCCACACACACCTGGCCATTTCCTTGAGGTGCCCACCTGCATTTCCCACTCTCCTTGACCCTTGACCCTCTTCTCTACGGCTCCTTTTCTCACGGCATTTACCATCCATTAACAAAATAAACAGCACATGCTTTCCCGGTTATTTTGTCAGTGTTGTTATTCCCACCCACGACAACAGAATGAAGTTCCATGACAGCATTGGTGTGTGGTCACCGTGCTGTGCTAGATGTTTTCTTCTGGGCCACCAACCAGCTCCCAAATCATATCATGGAGATTTATTATTAGCTGTGAAAACTCCGCCTTATCTTAGCTCTTATTTTAATCTGTTTCTCCTTATCTGCCTTTTGCCTCTGGTCTTTTTAACCTTTCTTTCCTTCCCTAACTCTTACTTTCACTGGCTGACTGTGCTTCCTGCCTTTTTTGGCCCAAGGCATGTCCTTCTCTTCCTCCCTCCTTTGTCTCCTCCTCCTTCTGTCTTAAGCCTAGTTCTCCCTATTTATTCTCTCTGCCCGCCAGCCCCGCCTATCCCTCTACTGCCTAGCTATTGGACATTCAGCTTTTTATTAGATCAATCAGGTACATTAAGTAGGCAAGGTGAAACAAATGCAACACATCTTTACAGAATTAAACTAATGCCTGTAAACAATGTAACAGATCATCACATTGTTAACAAAGGCAGCAGAAACAAATATAACACCTCCCCATAGTTAAAGTAATATCCACAACACAGTGGTTCGCCAAGAAGTTCACTAGGCGTGTGGGACGAAAGGATGGAAGAGGGAAGTGCCTTTCTCTCAGGGATTGCTCTTTAATATTATTTATTTCTTCATTTCATTTTACTGGCTTATTTGTGTTTGTTTTGCTTGGGTTTGTGAGGAGGGAAGGAGGTCAGAGCTTCACATACCTCATACTGACCTCAAATTCTTTGTGCAGACTAGGATGACCTTGAAATTCCATCCTACCTGAGTGCTCCAATTCCTGAGTGCCGGGATTACAGGCATGTGCCGCCATGCCCATATTTATGGGTGGTGGGGATCAAACCCAGGGCTTCATTCCTTCTGGGCAAACTACTAACTGAGCTATAGCTCAGGTCTTTTTTTTAATTTTCTTTTTTGAGAAAGGATCTCACTATGCAGCCCAGCCTCACCCAGTCCTTATGCAACCTCTCATGATGCAGCTGGGCCTCCCAAGTGGGGAGAGGGCTTTACTCATGTGCACCATTATACCCTACAGTCTCTGAATTTGAATAAATGGACTTTGCTGGCTTCTGGTAAGTCTGTTGGCTGGAACTCACCACCTACTCCATGAAGCTACAGACGCAACCCGGTGCCTCATGCATGCTGGGCCGCTCTTGAGTGCTGAGTGCCTCAAGACTGCTATTTGTTGAGAAGTGTGTGCATCTGTCACTGTACCTGAATCTAAAAGGAGCACCCAACATGGTTGTTTGTGTCTTCATTCTGGAGTATGGTTGACAAAACTTGGGTTAAGTAAATTAGCATACTTTTCTCCTGGTAACTGGCCTTTTGCTATGGGATGTGATTTCCTCATGACAGACAGAGGAGGAATGTGTCCCCCCCCCCCTTTCCTACACACTTAAGCCTCCTCACTTCCCAGGCACCCACACACCCTGCAGATTTACTTCCGGTCCATCTGGAAACCATTTATCTCCTAAGGACTTCTGCCTCTGCCCATTACCAAGAACCCCACTATCCTTTCCCCAGTTCTCACTGACTACACCCTGTCTCCAGGGAGGACTTGGTTGAAATCCCCCAGGCAGGAGCTGACTCCGAGGTTTCTCAAAGGCTACTCGCGGTCTATAAGTCAGCCTTCCAGAACACAAGCAGGGAAGCTTGCCTGTGAGTGGAGAAAAGGGCGTCTCCCTCTTGGCTATAGTTGCAAACAGCAGGACACCAACACAGCCAGCAGCTGCCCTTTTAAGTATTTATTGCTATGCCTGTGCATTTGTGTGTCTGTAGGAGACTGTCCGACTCCAGGGGCTCCCTTAGGGAGAGACTAGTGTGTTCTATGTGTCATCACCCCAACTTTCTCAAGGGGAGCCATCCTTTTCACAGGCTGAAGACAGCCTCGGATTGGCAGTTGGCTCTTCACTCACTAGCTGTGTGATCCAAGGCATGTGACTAAGCCTCTCTGTGCTTCTGTTTCCTAATCTTTTTTCCCCCCTTTCTTCTTTTTGATAAGAGCTTGCCTATGTAACCCAGGCAGGTTTTGAACTTCAGTTACCCAAGTTCAGGGATCACAGGTATGCGTTAAATCACTAGCTGGACCTCGATTTTGCAGACAGGGAGAGAGGGGTGGGTGGGATCTGCAACTAAGGAGCAGGGCGGAGCTTGCTGATGGGAAGTTATTAAGGGAAATCTCAGGGCTGTGTGAGTTCTTAGGTTGCCCTAATCAGATATCGGACAAAACAACTTAAAGAAGGAAGAATTTAGTTTGGCTCGAGGTTTCAGAGGTGTCTTACATCGTGGGTGGCCAGGAAGTAGAGAAATGGTGTAAATAAAGGAAGTGGTCAGGGCACAGTTTAGCGGTTCCATGTCTTCCTTCTTCCACAAGGCCCGCCTCTGCCTTCCACCACCTCCCAATGGTGCCAATGAGTTATGAGCTCATCAGCCTGCAGAATCTACCCGTGGGCAATGTATCACACGCACAGCAGGAATGTACTTCTCTAATTAATCCCGTAGGTGATTCCCTCTCCAATCAGGGCGGCTGTGACTATCTGATCTAACCATCACAGGGAGATAAGG
This sequence comes from Microtus ochrogaster, assembly GCF_000317375.1. NCBI lineage: Eukaryota > Metazoa > Chordata > Mammalia > Rodentia > Cricetidae > Microtus > Microtus ochrogaster. Next base: position 10,416,363 of record NC_022015.1, read on the forward strand.
GAGTTTCTGGCTAGGCTGAGCTGATGGGGCTGTCCCTGCAGATAGATCAGGTGACAGGCACCTCCTTCTAGGAAGAAGGAGGCCCTATTCAGTGAGGGACACCAGGTATTCGGACTCCCTTTTCTAATGAGCAAGGCTCTCTGCTAACACTGACTTTCATGGGGAAGCATATAGGCTAGCCTAGGAGGCGGCCAGGAGCCTTACAGTCAGGCCAAGCAAAGAATCTTAGTGGGCTCCATGCAAATCAGGGCTGGGCCTGAGCTGCGTGTTGTATAGGTCTGAGTCCAGAGGGCACAGGCTGAGCCTTGCAGAGTTCTGCGTCCCAGAACAAAGAATTAGACCAGGGACACATGATAGTGGAAGAAATAGAAATAAATTGCTTTAAGAAAGAGAACATTCTCAAGCGTGGAAATGGGCCAGAAACCTGAGAAAGGGTAGAGGTGCTAAAATCCCCCAGTAGGAAGTGTGTTGAGCTGGTGAGCCCACGTGGGCATTTATGTGGCGTCTCCTCTCTGGAGAGCTCCTGGGGCTTGCTAGGTTTGTTCCTGGTGGTGGGGGGTTCTCAGACCCTCCACCAGCTGGCTTCTTTCATATGCTAATTTACTCTCCCCTCCCCCAGCCCTATTCTGCCTCCCTTTGCTGTAACAGAAGACCCCACGCTGCTTATCTTCCTATCCCCGCCTCCCGTCAGCCCTATTCCGCCTCCTTTTGCTGTAACAGAAGACCCCACGCTGCTGCTAATCTTCCTCTCCCAGTCCCCGTCCCCCCCAGTTGCTGTAACAGAAGACCCCATGCTGAGTAGTTCACAGAGAAAAAAAAATATAGCTCTCTCAGTTTCCAGTGGGAAGCAACATCTGTTCAGAGATGGGTGACAAATCCAGATTCTGGAACATTCCTGTGAAGCAAATTGCCTGGGTGCTTAAAAAATATCAGTAGCTGGGGTGGGGGCAGGGGTTAGGAGTGGGGATGAGGAGGGACTCTGGGGGGGAGAACTCTTGCTTAGTGAGTGGGGGGCCCTGACTTTCACCCCAACACTGACTGGAAAGAGTTGTCAAGACTAACAGAAGAGAGGGAGGAGGGGGAGGGCATCGGGATGAAGGTGAGCAAAGACGGAACTTGATGGGATTCACAGCCGACCTCCTCTGCTTTCATTAGCCGATGCTTCCTATCGGTGTGCATCAGGGAAGGCTGCTACATGCTGGCCCTCCATCTTCAGAGTTCCTGCATCCAGAACTATGAGTATTAAAAAGCCTGCCCCGGGGGACTGGGGGATGGTTCAGCAGGTAAACCCTGCCGCTGGGGACTGGGGGATGGCTGGGCAGGTAAACTCTGCCATCAGGGACTAGGGGGATGGCTCGGTGGGTAAAGCACTTGCTGCACAAGCTTAAGTATCTGAGTTTGGATCCTCAGCACACACGTAAAATCGAGCCCAGGAGCACACATCTCTAATCTCAGCTCCTACTGTGAGAGGAGCTACAGGAGACGCTGTGAAGCCCTCAGGTCAGCTAGAGAATGCAGTTGTAAACTAGACTCCCTTTCAATGTCTCTCGCTGGACCTGGAACTCAGCTGGCTGCCAACAAGCCCCAGTTTTTCCTCTCTCTACAGGCTCCCCCCATTTTCACCCCCAAATGGGGTTACAGTTATGCATGCAACCATGCCTGGCTTTTTACTTGAGTGCTGGGGATCTGGACGCTAATCCCCAGGACGGCAGCAAGTGCTCTTACCCACAGAGCTCCTTTAATTAGCAGGCACTTGTCTTCACTTACAAACATGCTGTCCTAGCGTTAAATAAAGACCGCCTGGTGCTTCCCGTGGCTTGTGAGGTTCATCTTGGAACCTGCACGTTGAATCACAGCCTTTGGTGAGCCTCCTCCCCTGTGCGTTGATGACGGAGAGAGGGTTTTATCCCAGGTGTGGGATTCTCGTGAGACATGGAATAGTAGCATTCAGATATAGTCTGAGCCCCAGTCATGTCAGCCAATCATATTACGTTCAGATCCACAGCCTGACACAGAGGCACTGTAGGTCATGTGACCCTGAGGTCAAGCAGCCCTAGACCACAGCACTGGCTCTGTAGTTTACTGGTGAGTACGCAATGCTGGCAAGCTCCACTTGTCTCTGTCAGAATCTACCTCTTTGTGTCTATAGATTTGCATGCCTTTAAACTTAAGACAAGATATGACTATGTTTTCCAAACTGGTCTGGAATCTCAGGGCTCAAGCAATCCATCCTCCTGCTTCAGCCTCGCTCGTAGCTTGGACTGTACTGTGTGTGTCCCTGCACACAGTCCAGTTTCTTTACTCCCGAAGCCACCTCACGGAGTTGCACACGAGGGAGTGCATGATGTCAAGTGCCAGGTGGGCTCCTATGGAGCTTCTTTGGCCAGTGAGCCCCTTTTCTTAGACTGGGCTAGCTCCTTTCTTAGTCTAGGTTAACTCCTTTCCTTGATGAAACCTAACTCCCTTTTCTGCGTCACACCGGATGCAGATGGCCACAAGAGGGTGCCAGAGAGCAGGCAGGGGCGCCCTTCAGGCCACCTAGGGAACTTCATGAAGTTGTGTGGATGGTTAGCAATTCTGCAGAGCTTAAACACTCTCCTCCCTAGAGAGGCCAGACTAAAACTGTATCTTGGTTATAACAAGTGCTTCTGGAGGTGGTGACCAGGGTTCTGTTGGGTCTCTGCGGATTCTGATTGCTCGCTGCTATGGAACTGTCACAACTTCTGTTGTGACCCAGAGTCACCACCTTCCAAATAGTGTTATACTTTATGTTCTTTATGAAGAAGCTATTTGGACAGAAGCTGGAGGGTCTTTCTTCTTCTTTTATTACTACTATTATTATTATTTGTTTTGTTTTGTTGAGACACGGTCTCGCTACATGGTTCCAACAGGCCTGGAAATCTTTTTGTGGACTAACTAGGCTGTCCTCAAACTCACAAAGATCTACCTGTCTCTACCTCCTGAGTGCTAGGATTAAATGTCCATGGGGACATTAAAAAAAATGATTCAATGAACACAACATGCTCACATTGAAAACTTTTTGTTATCCCAAGAGAGGCCCCATCATACAACAAAAGTATATGCTCAACTATGTTTATAGCAGCATTGTTTGTAATAGCCAGAACCTGGAAACAACCTAGATGCCCTTCAATAGAAGAATGGATGAAGAAAGTATGGAATATATACATATTAGAGTACTACTCAGCAGTAAAAAAACAAGGAATTCTTGAATTTCGCATACAAATGGATGGAAATAGAAAACACTATCCTGAGTGAGGTAAGCCAGACCCAAAAAGAGGAACATGGGATGTACTCACTCATATTTGGTTTCTAGCCATAATTAAAGGACAGTGAGCTTATAATTCGCAATCCTAGAGAAGCTAAATAAGAAGGTGAATCCAAAGACAAACATATAGGCATCCCCCTGAATATTAACCTTCATCAGGCGATGAAAGGAGACAGAGACAGAGACCCACATTGGAGCACCAGACTGAAATCTCAAGGTCCAAATCAGGAGCAGAAGGAGAGGGAGCACGAGCAAGGAACTCAGGACCGCGAGGGGTACACCCACACTCTGAGATAATGGGGATGTTCTTTCGGGAATTCACCAAGGCCAGCTGGCCTGAGTCTGAAAAAGCATGGGATAAAACCGGACTTGCTGAACATAGCGGACAATGAGGACTACTGAGAACTCAAGAACAATGGCAATGGGTTTTTGATCCTACTGCACGTGCTGGCTTTGGAGGGGCATGGGCAGTTTGGATGCTCAACTTACTAAACCTGGATGGAGGTGGGCGGTCCTTGGACTTCCCACAGGTCAGGGAACCCTGATGGCTCTTCAAGCTGAGGAGGGAGAGGGACTTGATCGGGGGAGGGGGAGGGAAATGGGAGGCGGTGGCAGGGAGGAGGCAGAAATCCTCAATAAATAAATAAATTTAAAAAATAAAAATAAATAAATAATAAAATAAAATAAAATTCATTGCCACAGGAAACAAAAAAAAAAGAAAACTTTTTGTTATATTGTGTATGTGTGTGTGGAGAACAGAAGACAACTTGCGGGTGGAGCTTGTCAGAAAATGCCTTTATTCTCTGAGACATCTTACAGTCCCATGATCACATGTTAAAGAATTATGTTTGAAACCAGCTCATCATGCCAGGTGTCAGTATCCCCTGAGATAACCAAGCAAACAGACACCACTTCCTTGGGGTGATGGTCCAGGACTCTGACAGCCCTGAAGCCCCGTGTACCCCTGTAATAATCATCTAGGATACTGTGTGTGGTGCTGAGGCTGACCCTGGAGCACCGTGCCTGCTAGGCAAGCAGTGGACCCTTAAGTTGCATCCCCAGCACCTCACTGTGCATTTCTTTAAAAAATAAGGAGCAAATGACACACAATTTAATGTCCTTAATCTAGTTTAATGGAGGGGAGCCACAGTACTGTGCAGCTTGTCTCCAGAATGTTCTTTTTTTCTTAAAGATTTATTATTTATTATACATACCGTGTTATGCCTGCAGGCCAGAAGAGAGCACCAGATCCTATTATAGATGGTTGTGAGCCACCATGTGGTTTCTGGGAATTGAACTGAGAACCTCAGGAACAGTAGCCAGTGCTCTTAACCACTGAGCCATCTCTCTAGCCCCTAAAATGTGTAGCCCAGGCTGGCCTCGAACTTGTGATCCTCCTGCCTCCGCCACCTTCAGCAAATCCTACTGGTGTGTACCACCACAGCTGGCCAAAATGTTCTTCTCTGGGCTCCCCGGTGACCTCTCCATTTGCTTTCCCACTTCTGTCAGCAGTTGTCATCTGTGTGAGTTCAGCAAAGAGGATTGGAGCTGCTGTGCCGGGCTCCTCTTGCCTAGGTCAGAATCCCTTGCTAAAGACAAGCTGGAAGTGAAGCACAACTATTGTCCCAGCTCATCGGGAGTTCAAGGTCATATTCAGCATGTGGCAAGTTCCAGATCCTTCTGGCTACTTGAGACAACATGGGGCCAATGAGACAGCTTGGGAGGTAAAGGCCCTGCTAACCTTAGCAGCCTGAGGTCCAGCTGAAGACCCATGACCCATGTGATGGAAAAAGGGAACAAACGGCTCATGTTGTTCTCGGACCTCCACATCTACTTCCATGTACCCCCAATAAATAAATGTAATTAACACACACACACACACACACACACACACACACCTGTTTTGTTTTGTGAAACCCACTCTAACCCTAGCTACTTTGAACCTTTAGCAATCCTTCTGCCTTGGTCTCCGATAAGATTCCAAGCCTGAGCCCCCAGTCTGGTTGATGTCTTCCTTACTATTCTAAGGCAGGGTTTCACTAAGCAGTGGGAAACTCATCCTGGAAACAGAGATCGGGCCACTTCTATTAGTTCATCATGGGTAGACATTTGAGCTTGCTTCCATTAAAATAGTGCAGGGACGAACAGAGATGTGCATATATTTGGAGGCCCCTCTGGGGTATGGGGGACATCCCAGAAGTAGGTTGCTGGATGACACACCTCTATTATTTCAATATTGCAGGACTCAATATTCTCCATACTGCCTTTTACTGGGTCGCCTGGTGTGCTGCAGCATCCCCCTGCCCACTCACACCTGCTTTTAGGCCGTTATAGGTATAGTTTATAGGTAGCCTGGTGCCCGCTCGCTGTGGTTGGGATTCTTTGCGGTTTGATGAGCTAATGGCTCACTTTGCATTTCTTTAGGATCCTGCAGCCTTTTGGAGCTAGCCGCTCCAGACCAATGCCTTCTGTATCCCCTGGGGACTCCATGGCGTGTGGCAGCTGCCAGGCGGAGGGTGGGGTTTTCGTTGGAGATAGTAAGTAGTGCTTGCGCACCAGGACCAGCAGTTGTCCAGAGACGCCACCCACTGGGACCCGCTGGATGCCAAGGATACCTTGGCGGGTCTCTGGAGAGCAGGACGGTGCGCCGCCTGTGCGCAGTCCCGAGTCCTCATCACCAATTGAAACACACCATGAGTGACGATTGTGAGAGAGGCGCTTCCTGGAGGTCAGGCACCCGCACAGTGGTCATGGGTGGCGGCTGTGACGCTGGAGCTGAGGGTCACGCAGGTAAGGTATGAGAAAGCCGCGTGTGGGGTGATCTCGGAGCTAGGGACGGTATAGCCTCTGCACCCCAACAGCCGCGCTGGCTTTCTGTGGCAATAGAAGTCGGGTAGTGCGGTCCAAACTACAGCTTGTAAGAGAATATCTTCAAGATCTCTAACCTTTCTTGAGAAAGTTACACAGGCACAGGCTGTAAAACCCCGAAGGTTTCTAAAACAACAGTGAAATGCAGCCGCCGCCCCCACCCCCTCGGCCGTCTGTAATCGCCCAGAGCTATAACTACTGCGGAGCGGGGGACACGTGTGCAGGTAGCACGAGAAACATCCCACAATAGATAGGGCCGAGTCCCAGACACGGGGTGGCTTCCAGAAGGGAGAAACCCGAGGGGGGTTGAGGGTGTGGTTGATTTGAGGTGTCTCTAGGGTGGAATGGGAAGAAGCCTGGGATTCTGCTAAGCAACTCACAATGCACTAGACGCCCAAATACTAATACTGCAGAAATCAAAAACCCCTGCCTCACAGCAGCGAAAGAATCTCTTGCCACGTGGTTCCTCCCCACTCTCTCTGCAGACAGAACCTCGGATCAGCTGCTGGGGACCTATCCCTGCCCCAGGAGAACCGTTCTTAAAGCAAACCAAGCCTTCTTCTGGCAGACCATCTTCTAGTTTCTCCCATTTTAAGGCCTTTCCTGAATTTGTATGAAAGAAAAAATCCCATCTCTCCTTTAGAAAATCACCATTTTGCATTTGAAATTTAAATTTTGCCTACTTATTTTTAAGTTTTTATTTTATTTGCGACAGAAAATCATTTTGTAGCCCTGGCTGAATTTGCTATGTAGACCAGGCTGGATTTGAACTCACAGAGGTCTGTCTGCCTCTGCCTCAGCCTCATGAGTGCTGGAATTAAAGGGTGTGTCCCCAATATTTCATTTTTCTTTTTAATTATGAGTATGTGTGTGTGGGTTTGTACAGATTGGTGCAGGGTCCCTAGAGGGTGTTGGATCCTCAAGAGCTGAAGGGAATTCAATCCCTTTCTCTACAATAACAACAATGCTCTTAACCACTGAGCCATCTCTCCAGACCCATACATTTATTTTTATTTCATTCATTAATTGTGTTTTTACTGTTTGTTTCTGAGGCAGGGACTCTTGCATCATAGTCTGGCCTTAAATTTACTATGTATCTGAGAATAACCTCAAACTTAAGAGTCTCTTGCCTCTACCTCCTGAGTGCTGGGGTTACAGGGTGCTCACGCCTGATTTATCTGGCAGTGGGGATGGAATCCAGGAGTTCGTGCATACTAGCTAGCCCTCTTACCAACTATGCCACATTTCTAGCCCGACTTTGCGTTTAAGTATGGGTATCAATACTGCAAACCAGGAGCAGGAGCATTCCCTGCCCCCTTCTTTCTCTCTCCCTCCCTGTTCCACGAGACACAGGGTCTGTTGCTGACTTCAAACTTGACATCCTCCTGCCTCGGTCTCTGCAATACTAGGAGTTCAGACGTGTGCCACTGACCCATCTCTTTCTTTCCTTTTGAATGTTCCCTTCTTAGAGACAGCACTGGGTGAAGGCTGAGTGTCTGAATAGCTGGGGTTTCTCTCTGGGAGGCTGGGTCTTGTGTGGCTAGAAATGTCCTGAGTTGTACAAAAGTCCCATTTGTCTCCAGTGTTGCCAAGAATGAGGAGGTAGAGAAGATTTTGCTTCCATTTCTCAGATGAGGAGGGTAAAACTGAGGCTGGGGGGGGACTGAAGAAAAAGAGGCGGGACTTGAATTCTGAGCTGCAGGCCTTGAGCCATAAACCACTTCCACAGTGACTGCCAGGCACTGCCTCAGGGGAGCAGGCTACCGAACACAGTGTCCCAGGGATGGGGGCGACTACCAGCATGTACTCCAAGGGACCTATGGCTCAGTCTCTTCCCACACCTCCACGATACTCTCCAGGGGGCAAACCCGACTCACTTCCTTATGGTGGCTAAGAAATAAAACCCTGAGGTGAACGGACTTTGCTCTTTTTATTGTCTTGATGCCAAGAGGACATGGGGGCGGGGGAGGAGCTCTGGCTCAGGAAGAAAGAAGAGAATAGAGCCCTAGAGAGCCATGAGCGCCTTGGGGAAGCCGGCGTGCAGCCCAGACGCTGGGATGTGAAGCAGGTCTGTGCTACAGCAGGTGAGGCTTGGTTCTTCATTGGTTGGGAAGCGACAGATGACAATGAGGGGCATTTGCAAAACTTTCACAAGCTGGGTCAATAGTTCCCCCTGCCTCTGCCACCAGCTGCCTGGCAGCCTGCCCAACCAAGTCTCCTGCCTGAGGAGACAACGAGGCAGGCGTTCTGTGTACACAGGGACCTGGTCCTGGTGCTGAGAGGGATGAGCCCTGACCGGTTATTTTAGAAAAAAAGGAAGTATTTGCTTCCTTTTTCTTTATGCCTGCCTAAGCAGTCTCCTTCCCAGAGGTAGCCCTGGCTGGGTTAACATCCCCGCAGCCGAGCTTTCTTCCTGGAAACAAGTCTCCCTAGCTAGAAATGCCCCAAGCTGCACAACGTGCCCACCCAACTCTGATCACAGAGTGTGGAGGGAAATTATTGGGATGTTTCTGCAGCACCGATAGAAGCTGAGATGGGGACAGGGAAAAAGGTCACAGAAGTAAAGAGGATGCTGGGGGGGGGGGAGATGTGTCAGGGGAGCAGAAGCACACAGGGCTGCCCTGTGACTTATTCCTTGTTGTGGATGCAGAAAACACACACGGTGAACATATTAGCCAAAAATAAAAATAAATGCCTGTGGGGAGGTAGAAGTTCAGAGCACTCTAGTTAAGACCGTATATATTCCTGTTACCTCCTACCTAGTTAGAATCTAGGCTTTCCTGGTTCTAACTGTGTTTTGGTAAATTACTGGCTTTGATTTCCCTATCTGTTGAATGTTTAAGATGCTGCAAGCTCACACCTCTGTAGGAAAATATCAGAGCTGATAAGAATATATGGAGTATCATAGACACTCAGGAGTGTCTCCTAACCTCTGTCACTTTCTTGCTCTTCCTTGCTTGCTCTTCTTCCTCTTGACTGACCATCACCCTCATGGATGATGCTGTTGATGGTGGTGACCAAAGTTTAAGGTCTTTGGGCAGAGAGGCCCTGGGGTCACATCCCACTGTGCTTCTGGTCGGCTATGCAACCTTGAAGAAATTACCTGATGTGTTTGGTCTCAAGTTTAGGTGACTGAGATTGGAGAGCTTGGTCCAGTTGAAGACACACAGGCAAGCCCTCAGTACGTGGTTCCGTCTTTATTTGGTGGTGTTGGCGTTACTCTAACTGGGCAAGATTCTGTCCAAACTAGAAAGAAGAGCAGTGCTGAGTGGGGATGGATGTCGAAGGCAGGGAGGATTCGAGCCGAGCATGGAAGTGCTGCATACCAACGCTTGGGAGACTGAAGCAGGGGGATTTCAATTTTGAGGCTACCGAGCAAGAATTTGTTTCCAAAATCAGAGAAACAGAAGGAAGGGAGAAGGAGAGAGAAGAGAAGGA
>NC_022015.1:10426285-10430326 GCF_000317375.1 Microtus ochrogaster
ACAGCCCAGCACCAGGGTCAGCAAAAGACCCTGTCTCAAAGGAATAAAGTGGAAAGTGATAGCACAGGGCTCCCAGTGTCCTCCTGTGCCCCTTCTGTGTGTGCATATGTGCTCAAAGATGAGAGCTGGGCAATCAGGAAAAGTACTCCAGCAGGGTCAAGTTGATGGTATAAATGCCATCAGAGTGCGATGAATCATCTGTTGGGTATTTTTGCCACCATTTCCCATAATGAAGTGTTGAGACTGTGTTATTGCTGAGGTCATCTGTAGTCCTTAGGTTCAACGTCCTCAGAGATCAAGCCCGCTGGTAATCACCAGAAAGGGCCCTTTCTGCAGAACAACTGATACAAAGGAGTGTAGGGTTTCCATGTTGTTATGAATGCTAGACTGAACAAATTCTGCTTCCTGGGGTTTTGTGAGTCTGAGTATCATTCAAAACAAAGGGAAAAAAACTGTCATTTTTGTAACTTACAAGAAGAACTGGAAGCCTGTAATGACCGTTATTAGCATCCACACTAAATTGAAAAAGATAAAAGAAAAGTGATTTTTCCATAAAGAAGATGGAATTTCCTCTTTTTAGAACCTTGAGTTACAAACAGAGTGATCAGAGGAATGACCTTTAAATGGGGGGGGGGGCTGCCTCCCAGACAAATGAGGGGAAGAGGGGGCTGCCTCCCAGGGGTAAATAAGGAGAGGAGGGGGATGCTTCCCAGAGGTAGATTTGTCTTTCCAGTGTGGGTGAGGGGGGAGGCATGCTGGCTGCATGGTTTTGTCTGCAATCTCTATGGAGCTGAGCTATTGAAGTCAAAGGCAGACGATGCTCCCTTTGTTGAATAGTCAATGTTTTGTTCAAGGAATCCAAAGTGACTTGAATCTGAGAAAGTCCCCAAGAGGTTTGTGTGCTTGAACATATGACTCCCAGCTGCTGGTGACTTTGGTCGGGGTGGGGGTGGGGGGCTCCTGGTGGAGATGGATCCCTGGATTGGACCTGGAGGGTGTTAGCCCCACCCACCCTCTGGTTCCTGAACCACCAAGGTGTGAAAAGGTTGCACAGCAAAACTCCTGCTACTCAGACTGTTCCAGAAGCCGTGCCTTCCCACCAGGGTGGACTGAAAGTCTTTGACATCATGAGCCCGGTTATAGCCTTTGTTCATGAGGCTGATTCTGTCAAGTGTTCTATCCCAGAGATGAGAAAAGTATCTGAGAGAATCTGTATTGTGTTCTTTTGGATTTTAGACATCACATTCTTTAGTTTCAAAAGTTGTACATGGTACTTAACTGTCCAGAGAAATTTCAGGGCTGGAAAGATGGCTCAGTTGGTAAAGTACTTGCTTTGTAAGCGTGAGGACTTGAGTTCAACCCCCAATCCCATGTGGAAAGGTGGGCATTGGGCTAGAGAGATGACTCAGTGCTAAGAACTCTCACTGCTCCTTACAGAGGACCAGGGTTTGGTTCTCAGCACCCACTTGGCAGCTCACAACCATCTCTAAGTCTGGTTCCTGGAGACCAGATGACACTTCTAACCTCCAAGTGTACACACACACATACTCAGGTATGCGCACACGTGTAAACACACACAGAAAAACACACACACTCGTAGAGAATATTTTTTTAAAAAAGCTAGGCATGCTTGCATGTGTGTGACGCCAGTGAGGGGAGGCAGAGCAGGTGGGTCTTGCCAACAGCCTCGCCGATATGAATGTCACACCAGTGTAAGACCCTGTCTCAAATGACAAAGGGGACAATGGCCTCCATAGGCGCCGTCCCCCACATACACACACAATTTCAAACAGTACAAAGGAGATGATAAAAATTAAACACTTTCTTCTTGTGTCTTCTACACCAAACCTTGCACATCGTTTGATCACATGGGAGAGGACCACCTTGTCTGTTTCTGGTTACCGTGGTAGCCACCTTTGACCTCATGGGGTCTATTGTCTCATTGATTATTGTTAATCAGATATTGATACTATTATCAAAACGTTACATGCTTTGGTGCTATCCTTCATGAACTCTGTTCTGAGGGCTCAGGAGTCCAGCGTACCTGTGTTGTCTTTTCTCCTCTCCTCTTCCCCTGATTCGATCCTCTTCCAGTTTTTTTTATTATTATTTCTTTTGTAGCTGTGGATCAGGATAGCTCAACTTTCACACTATTGAGATGTTCAATTAAGAAACTCTTTTTTGGGTTGCACTGTGTGTATTGTGAGATGTTGAGGGTTGAATCTACTTGCATTTTACAGATGCCAGTAGCATACTGTAATACTTTTCATTTCTCTCTCTCTCTCTCTCTCTCTCTCTCTCTCTCTCTCTCTCTCTCTCTCTCTCTCTCTCTCTCTCTCTCTATGTAGCACTGGCCATCCTGGAACTCTCAATGTAGACCAGGTTGGTCTTGAACTCACAGAGGTCAGTCTGCCTCTGCCTCGTGAGTTCTGGGATTAAAAGTGTGCACCACCATGCCCAACAGTTCCTTTCCCCATTGCTATGAGAAAAGCAGTTTAAGGAAGGGAGAGTTTATTTTGACTCAGTCTGAGGGTATGGTCCATTGTGGTGGGGAAATCTTGGTAGCAAACGCTACATGCAGGGAGCAAAAATGATGCAGGCTGGCCCTCAGTTCCTTTCCCTTTATCCAGTGTGGGAATCCAGGCCGCGGGATAGTCTCTCCCACAGTTCGGGTGGGTCTGCCCACCTCTGCTAACCCAATCTAGAAACTGCTTCTCAGACCTGTACAGCGGTTTGTATCCCGAGTGGGTCTAGAGCTCATCAGCCTGACAATTGAGTTTAACTGTCACACACACACGCACAAACATATACACGCACAGGTACGTGTATACACACATGCACACAAACACAGTCACACACACAGACACATGAATGCACATTCACGTGCGCGCACAGGCGCATGTACACACAGGCACACTCGCTGGCATTCAAGTCTCTCTGGCTTTGATAGCTATTTCCTTAGCTGAGTGCTGCTGGCAATGGCCTGATACCTATAGTTCAAACACCCCACTGCATACATTGAGCACACGGACACTCAACACTTTTATTCTATGTTCTCTCCTGCATCACTCACAGGCTTCTAGGCATTACCTTTGTAGGCTGTGGCTGTTAAATGTTTTATGTTTCTTGAGTGTTGGGGAAAGAGTTTTCTCCTGTGCTTCCTCCTTCCAAAGCTTTTGTTGAAGTCACTCCAAAAGTTGCCCCAGGGAAATTCCCGGAAAGCAGTGTTCCTTGTAGTCACAGATGGAACTGGCTGGGACTCGGAGGAGGAAGCTCTGGGTGCCAGGGGACCTGTCCAGGTGTTTATTCAGGGCGCCAGTAGCGGACTGCAGCTTACCTTGGGACAGAAAAGGGGATGAAGCTTTCCTTAGGGAGGGTCAGAGTTTGTGGAAGGATTTAAGGTTTGGTCTCTATGCCAGCCAGGCCTAACTTCTCACAGTGTTTTAGCAACAACCTTTGTTGTTGCTGGCAGTTCCCAAGGCCCTGGCTTGGGGAACAGAAGGGGAAGGCACAAAGAAAGCTGGGCTCTGGTAAGTCCAAACTCCTGCTATATCTCAACAGAAAGAGATTCCTAGGCTTGAGGGGTACACGGCTTTTCAGTCCTGGCCAATTAGCCTATCCCAGCAGACCCATAGCTGAGTTAAACTTCAGTAGCTTTTACCTCGAGTGAGTGCAACACCCCCAGGTTAAGGGCTCAGTCCCACAGGGTACCCCAATTCAGAAGTCAGTGACTAATCTAGGCTTCTGTCAAAAAACAAAATTACAATTAGTTTATTTGAGATATATATATATACATATATATGTATATATATATATAGAGAGAGAGATGTGCATATATAGAGATATACACACATGTAAATTTTTAGATCACATTTATTTATTTGTATACCTGTGGTACAAACGTGGAGATCAGAGAACAACTCTGGGAGTTGGTTCTCTCGTTCTACCATGTGAGTCTCAGGGATTGAACTCTGGTTTTCTGGCGGCAGTCACCCAGCTCCCATGTTCTTTTTTTTTTTTTTTTTTTTTTTTTTTTTTTTT
>NC_022015.1:10430426-10434412 GCF_000317375.1 Microtus ochrogaster
TCACAGAGATCCACCTGCCTCTGCCTCCCGAGTGCTGGGATTAAAGGCGTGCACCACCACCGCCCGGCTCTCCCATGTTCTTTTAAGATAGGGTCTTGCTGTGTAGTGCAGCCTAGCCTTGAACTTGGGGTCCTCCTACCTCAGGCTCTGGCGTGCCAGCACTGCAGGTCTACACCACTGTGCCTGCCTGGAACTCACAATGCCCTAGGTGCCAGTGTCTCCTTGATTATTTATTTATTTATTTATTTATTTATTTATTTATTTATTATCTGTTTTGCTGTACCAGCTGTGCAGCATCGGTCTCGTCTGCAGCTGGCCAACTCTGGATCACTCAGCCACTCTCCCATCTTTGAATGGCCCTCACTGACTGTGTTTGTGATTTCAGAAGCAGGCACCACCCCAGTTCTGATGAGCTGAATTCAGGTAGGCCTGATAACCAGAAAAGGACTTGGGGAGACAGAAGAGAAACAAAACAGTTGACTGACTGGTGGTTCCGAAGTTACTTTCCTTGGAGAGGTTGAAGCAGAGGGGACTTTTCGGTCCTGTGGACTGAAAATGACTTCTTTGCAGATTTGGCTACCACCCCTCTCTCCTGATTTCTTGAAAGATCAGATAAAATGATTTAGTTTTGACTTAGTGATAGGAAATTTTGGTGTGAGGGAATCCATGATGGTTTGGTCTGTGGGGCCTGCTGCATGACTTCATTTAAGTTTTAGCTAACATTGAAAAACATATAGCATTTTTCTGCGCTCTCTCTCTCTCTCTCTCTCTCTCTCTCTCTCTGTGTGTGTGTGTGTGTGTGTGTGTGTGTGTGTGTGTATATGAGTGTGTGGACGGTGTCCACTCTCTCTCTCTCTCTCTCTCTCTCTCTCTCTCTCTCTCTCTCTCTGTGTGTGTGTGTGTGTGTGTGTGTGTGTGTATAACATGAGCACACAGCATTATGAGGAACAGGAGTAGACTCACTGTCATATGTATATGGCTTTTCCCATCAGTGCTGAGGATCCGAACCCAGGTCCTTACACTTGCACAGCAGTTTACTGGCCGAGCCCCGTCCTGAGTGTTTGACACTGAACTTCTCTGGCCAGCCGGCTCCCACCACTCACTCCTTCGTGGGTTTAATCATTTGCTAAAATCACTTCATTCACTCTTATATTTCTAGGTTTGCTGCCATGGTTGTGAAAAGGGTACTGATGAATAAGCAGATGAAAGGGGACACAGGGTGAGGTGTTGAGGGCAGGCACTTCTCTTCTGTTGAGGAATATGCCATCAGTCACATCTGATGCCCAACCGGTGTTTGACGTGTTGAAGTCGTAAGTTCCTGGAACCCCTGAGTTAAGGGGCGGTATGAAGTCTTCGGTACAGAAGTGTGATCTTGCGATCCCTCCACCTGCTGCTTGTGCCCTCATCTAGGACAGCAGGGTGGGGCTGAGAGCTCTCAACTGCTGCTCAGGCGCCCCAGGAGTCACCTCACTAGAGTGAAATAGGAAGTTCCGAAGCATGGGGCCTCTGTCAGGAACCTTGTTCAGAGACCATATATTATATTACTATTTACATTTTTATAGCACCAGGGAGCAAACCAAGGCCACGAGCAGGCCAGGCGAGTGCTCTGCGGAGCAACTACAGCCCAGCCCTGAAGACTAGACTTTAGATTGAAAGATTCTCAGGCTGGGGAGATGGCTCAGAGGTTGAGAGCACTGGCTGCACTTCCAGAGGACACTGGTTCCCAGCACCTACGTGGCAGCTCATAACTGTCCGTAACTCCAGGGGACCAACATCCACACACAGATACACATGCAGGCAAGACACCAATGCACATCAGAAATAGAAAGGAATCATTAAAAAATTAAAAATCATCAAAAAAGATAGAAAGATTCTCCCACCATCTCTATTGTTCAGGCGATAACAAGGCCCTTGGGTGCTCCCTATACCTCCCTCTCTCCCTCCACTCTGCCAGGACAGTCGCCCAGGAGAGTCGCTTTATGGCCAGTCAGTCACTTTCCTTCTCCCTCTGCTTCTCTCAGGCTCTTCCTGGCTATCGAGCCAATCTTCCTCCAGCTCAACAGAACAGGTGTTCTGATTTTACAAAATTAGAGGGTGCTTGATTCTAGAATCATAATTAGGAGTCAATGAGGTTCATTCCAAGACTGGGGGACGGGCTGAGTGTGGGAGAGGAGCACACTCTGCTCGAGGTTCCCTAGTAGAACAAGAAGACACGGGCGGGTGGGCACAGATTGAAGACTAGCAAACATGTCCCCAAGGCCCCGGTGATGCTCATCTAAGGGAAGCAGGGCCCATCCCAGTTTACAACACTGGAGCCCCTGAAGGAAGCTGACGCAGTGGCCCAGGAGAACCGACTCCCCCAGTTCCACATAGACCAAAGTGTCACTTGATCCCATATTTGATAGGACTGGCTATTTTGCTGCTTCTGTGTGTCTATAAGTTCTTTTTGTTCTTTCGAGACTAGCCTTGAATTCTGCATCCTCCTGCTTCAGCCTCCAGAGTCCTGGGATTACAGATGCACACCATCATGCCCTATTCATGGATCTTGGCGTGCTTTTGCCGTGTTTAATGGGATGCCCTTCACCCTATTACAACCGACTTTTTGTTTTCTAGCTTCTGACTCTTGCTTACTTGTTTGACAAACTAAATGTCTTATTAGTCACTTTGCAGTCAGACAATATAAATACCTTTCAAGAATGAAATACACGTCTTGAAAGCTCAATAAATTCCTTTCAGAATGAAACACATTTTTAAGAAGCAAGGCATAACCATTTTTTGCTAGAGAGTATTTAATTTGTTAGGTGTTCATGCATTGTGTGCACACACACGTGCCACAGCGCGTGTGTGGAGGCAGAGGATTACTTGGAGGAGTCAGCTCTCCCCTTGTACCATGTGGGCGCAGGAGATGGAACTCCAGTGGTCAGGCTTGGTGGCAACTCTTTTTAATCACTGGATCATCTCTCCAGTCTCTGGAGTTCAATCTCCCCCTCCCAATCTCAAGTTGGACACTGCAGCCCTGAAACCGTAGTGTGGCTGTTTCTTGAGGGGTTGGGAGGGCTTGGACACAGTCTTCAGTAAGTCTGACTCAGAGGAAGAAACACCCTCTGAAAAGCGTCACAGATCTTGCATACGCAAACATTTAATTACCAGGAAGTGTTTACATGCAAGCGAGGTCCTGTTTGCAGTTGGTATTTGGAGGCTGTTCACTTTATGGACATTTCCTGGTAATAAGCTGAAGGCATCCAGAGCACTGTGATGGCGTTGAGGCCCAGCAGTCATGCATATACCCATCAAAGTACCCATACAGACACAAGGCAGTGAGGAAATGTGGAACAAGAATGGAAACTTCTGTCGACACACCTAAGTTTGAGCGACAGATGGCCAGGTAACCTGGGCTACCACCCTTAGAAATATGGCCATCACTTCCCTTTTTGTTGGTACTTTTTACCCCTTTGGCAGTACTGGAGAATAAAGCCAAGGATGCACACACACACACACACACACACACACACACACACATACACACACAAGCACACACACGGCAAGTGCTTGCCCACAAGCACGGTGAAAGCTAGGTGGAAATGGGAGACCCAGCAATGAGTGACTGTGGTAATCACTGGCTTGTCAACTCAACAGAATCTAGACTCTCCTAGGAAGCAGACGTATAGACACATTTGTGAAGTGGTTCCTAGGTTGGGTTCGCTGGGAGGGGAAGACCCATGATGCTTGTAGGAGACTCCATTTCAAGGGATCCTAGATTGTGTAAAAGGAAGAAAGCGAACTGAGCACCAGTGCTGATCGCTCTCGCTTCTTGAGTGTGCCTGCAATGTGACCAGAGGCCTCACTCCCAACTCTCAGTTCCTGAGTGTGCATGCAGTGTGACCAGGGGCCTCACTCCTGACACATGGCTTTCCCACCAAGATGGGTTGCATTCCCTGGAGCTGTGAGCCAAAACAAAAACCCTTCCTTTCTTAAGTAGCTTTTGT
>NC_022015.1:10434764-10440758 GCF_000317375.1 Microtus ochrogaster
TTTCTTTCTGATAGAGTTTTACTATGTAGCCCAGGCTGGCCTTGAATTCACATATGATGATCCCCTTGCCTCAGCCTCCTGAGTGTTGGAATTACAAGTGACTCCAACTTATTTCTTCTCTTTGAATTCCTTTTCCATCTTCTTTTTCAACAATTCTTAACCTAACCAACTGGCATTCTGTATTTATGTAGCATCTGTGTGTGTGAAAGAGAGGGTATGTGTACAGTTTTTGTACAGCTTATGAACCATGGGTTCCAACTTCAGTCATTTGCATTCCTCCTCTTCATCATTTTGGGTCTTTTTTTTTTAAAAAAAAACATACATACCCTTTACTTATTTATGTCACTTAATAGATTTATTTTCATAGAAATCCACCTGAGCCTGGAATGGCATTGGGTCTCAGGGCCTTGCACATGCTGGGCTCGGCAACTGAGGTCTGCCCTCAGCCTGTGATGGTAAACTGATGTCTACCGTCAATGGAGAATGTGGATAATTTCTTTACAGATACGATTGACAATGTTAGTTCTCAAACCCAGAACGAACGGCTAAATTATTAACATGTCAAAGAGGACTTTGGACACCAGGTTTTCCCTCAGTCCCTATGACAGGGTCCTCCTGGCTGGTGTACCATTACCCTGTACCCAAAACTTCTCCAGCCCAGGGACTGGATGGGGCTTTCTCTTCCCCCAACGGCTCTTCCCTGGCTATACGGTCCTTTTTAGACTTTTTGGTCTCTTGGCCTCCTGCTCCCTTGGCTGCTGGCTCCTCTCTTGGTCTCTCAGTTTTCCTGCTCTTCCCTCCCCACTTCCTCAGGGTCATGTTCCCTCTGGACCCTTCTAGACACCTCTGGCTCTCCTCCTGCTCATATCTACAAGTGTTCTTCTCTGCCATACCTAGGAACAGTCATGTCCTTTTTATTTATTTTCTTCATTTATCTGGTGCCAAAACATCAAGAGGGCATAAATGAGCTCGCACCCAAGGGATTCAGCAGCTGCTGACCTGAGTCTCCTAAGGTATGTGTGGATCATTTGTTTCTGCTGGCTTCTGCTGCCCACCGTATTTGGCCTCATTCCAAGTTCCAGAGCCCGCTTTGACATTTTATTTTTATTTATTTATTTTGATTTTCGAGACAGGATTTCTCTGTAGTTTTTGGTGCCTGTCCTGGAACTAGCTCTTGTAGACCAGGCTGTCCTGGAACTCACAGGTCCGCCTGCCTCTGCCTCCCGAGTGCTGGGATTAAAGGCGTGTGCCACCACTGCCCGGCCCGGCACCTTGGTTAACCATTTGTCCGGGGTTTGAAACCTAACAGACTGCTCATCGCATGCATGGTGTTAAAAGTAAACCTTTATTTTAGTTTAGTTTTTGTGCTGTGGCTGGAACATGCCTTGTGCGTGAGAGGGGAGTTCGTCGCAGCTCCGGCTCCAGCTCCGGCTCCAGCTCCGGCTCCGGCTCCAGCTCCGGCTCCAGCTCCGGCTCCAGCTCCGGCTCAGGCTCAGGAGTTCGATATCTCACAGTTCGAGGAAGGAAAGGTTCCGGAATCAAGGAGCAGTATGAATCAGCGAAGATTTTAGGAAATGCCACTAAGCAGTGGGCAAATAAGGAAAGAGAACTCAAAAATAGCCAGGGAGGTTCAAGTTGACATTTTGCAGTATTTGGATAGATCCGACCAGTTTGCGGCTTGTGAGAAGCTGTGGTTGGCAGAGATGTGGCTACCTGTTACAAGAGCATGCTGTACAGGCAGGTTACAGTTCGCTGTGTGTGGAGACCGCTCGGAACCAGATTTCGTTGCAGTTTCCATGTTTCTATGCATGTGTGTGTTCAAGGAAAACAAAACCATGTACTTTTTTATCAGATTTATTTTATTACTTATTTATGTATGTGCATGTCTATGTGTGGGTATGCGCCTGTTCTTGTGGGTGTCCCAAGGGACCCGAAGAGGGAGTCCGGCTCCCTGGAACTGCAGTTATAGGCACTTCTAAAGCAGCCTGGTGTGGGTGGTGGGAACAGAACTTAAATCCTCTGCAAGAGGAACAAGTGTTCTTAAACACAAAGCCATCTCTCTAGCTTCCCATATTTTAAATTCTATTTAGATTAGATTGAGTGAAAGAAACCAGTCTAAATGGGCTGCATATTATGGGATTCCATTTATAGAACTTTTTGGTAAAAGGCAAAGCTATGTGAGCAGAGAACGGGTCGCTGTGGTCTAAGGGTAGGAGGAGGCGGCCATACAGGGCAGCAGCAAGGAGTTTTGGGTAATGTTCTATGCTGATAAAAATACTGTGCCGGTCAGCTTCCCATTACAGTAACAAATACCTGAGCTGATCAGCCTACAAAGAGGAAAGTTTATTTGGCTCACGGTTTTGGAAACTCCAGTCTGGTCATTGGGCCCGTTGCTTTGGGCTGATGGCCACTATCAAGACAAGGAGAAGGAGCTGAAGGCTCGTGTCTCCTTTAAGGGCACCCCACCCAACCCCAGTGACCCAAGACCTCCTACTGGGCTCCACTTCTCACAGGCTCCATCAACAACCCACAGCAGCACCAGTGGGGGAGCAAACCTTGAACACACAGGCCTTTGGGAAGACATGACTCCTAAGAGCTGCCACACGTTTAAACCAAAAGTCACTGCATGTTAAAGTAAAAATAAAATTTGGGTGGTGCCCATGATCCAATTTACTGTCAACACAAGCAAATGAGCAAACAGCTCATAGCTCTTGCCTTAAAAGGGAAATACAATTATTCTAGAGTTAAATTTGAGTGACCCTGGCCTGGGAGCACAGATTTAGGTTGCCCCCAAATTGGAAAGTCCATGCTCCAATGCGGAAGCAGTTTCATAGTTTTGAAGAACAAAACCAGTCATGAATTGAGGCAAATGTAAAACACATCGGTGGGGACATCAGAGAGGCACTTACAGAAAGATGGGGGACGCTTTCCTATAGGGCTAAGATGCCATTAAATAACAATCTTGGCTTTAAGTTGGTGGACGCTAATGGTCTAATAAATTAATAGATTCCAAAAAGGGCTTTGGAATCTATTAGCCACCTGATGCTAGTTCTGACACAGAACTGGGCAAGGAATGGCTGACCTGGAGGCTAGAACTAGCCCAAGCTAAGGTAATTGCCCTCAGGACCCAAACATTCCAATTGCTGCAATTCTAGTCAGTCTTGGCAGACACAGATTCTTTTCAGGAATTCCACATTGCTGTGTTTTGACTGGATGAGGGTACAAGAGCTACTTGTATTCAGAAGCACTTCAGAGTTTGGATTTTGAGAGTGGAATGTTAACATTTTCCCAGCATAGAGATGGCACCACGTTCTCCCTGTCGTCCCCGTGGCCACCAGGGAAGCAGCCAGCATGCGCAGCGTTTGCAGTACCGGTGAGGGAGACACTTTGGACGTTCATCCGTTTATTTCACAGCCTCTCCAGCTTACTGTTGGGTTTCTCGGGACGCGACCTGTTCAGAAGTCAGGAGTGTCTGCAGTGTGATTCTGGACACACGCTGTGGCTTCTGCTTGCTGCTTCATTTGGTCTTTATTGGAAAGGACATCATGCCATAGGCTGCTGAAGAGACCCAGAGAGGGCAGGGCACATTGATCTGAGGAAGGACCTAGGTCCTCTCCACTATATCCAGGCTGAGCAAGGTATCCATCCTAAGAGAATGGGTTCCTAAAAGCCAGTACAAGCAGCAGGGACAAATCCTGGTGTCACTGTCAGTGTGGCCCTGGAGTCTGCCACAGTAATACAACTGTCACCCACATTCAGAGGGTCTGTCTTGGTCCTATGCTGGTTCCTTCCTGTCCAGCCAGAGTTGGTGAGCTCCCACTAGCTCAGGTAAGCTGTTTCAGTGGGTGTCCCCATCATGGTCTTGACCTCTTTGCTCATATTCTCATTCTTCTACTGAACGTTGGGAGCTCAGATCAGTGCTCCACTGTGGGTCTCTGCTTCTGTCTTCACCAGTTGCTGGATGAAGGTTCTATGATGACATTTAAGATAGTCATCAATCTGACTATAGGGCAAAGCCAGGTCGGGCACCCTCTCCATTATTGCTTAGGGTCTTAGCTGAGGTCATCCTGTGGATTCCTGGGAATTTCTCTAGTGCCGGGTTTCTTGCTAACCCCATAGTGGCTTCCTCGATCAGAATATCTCTTTCCTTGCTCTCTGTCTCTGTCCTTCCCCCATCTCAACCATCCTATGCCCTCAAGTTCTCCTCACCCCTCCCTTCTCCCTTCCTCCTTCTCTTTCACCCTCCCTTCTCCTCCCCACACCCATACTCCCAATTTTGTCAGGAAATTTTGTCTAGTTCCCCTTTCCAAGGGGAATCTATATATGTTTCTCTTAGGGTTTACCTTGTTACTTAGCTTCTCTAGGATCATGGACTATAGGTTCATTATCCTTTGTTTTGTTTTTTTAAAAATATTTCTTTATTTATTATGTATACAATACTCTGTCTGTGTATATGCCTGAAGGCCAGAAGAGGGCACCAGACCTCTTTACAGATGGTTGTGAGCCACCATGTGGTTGCTGGGAATTGAACTCAGGACCTTTGGAAGAGCAGGCAATGCTCTTAACCACTGAGCCATCTCTCCAGCCCCCATTATCCTTTGTTTTACAGCTAGTATCCACTTATGAGTGAGAGCACACCATGTTCATCTTTCTGGGTCTGGGCTACCTCACTCAGGATGCTTTTTTCTAGTTCTATTCATTTGCATGCAAATTTCAAGATGTCATTATTTCTTACCACTGAGTACCACTGTGTAAAAGTACTACATTGTTTTTTATCCATTTTTCGGTTGAGGGGCATCTGGGTTGTTTCCAGGTTCTGACTATTACAAATAATGCTGTTATGAACATAGTTGAACATAGTCTTTGTAGTATGACTGAACATCCTTTGTGTATATGCCCAGTATACTGGGTCCTGCGGTAGGCTGATTCTCAATTTTCTGAGATACTGCCATACTGATTTCCAGAGTGGTTGCACAAGTTTGCATTCCCACCAGCAAAGGAGAGTGTTCCCCTTACTCCACATCCTTTCCAGCATAAGCTGTCATTGGTGTTTTTGATCTTAGCCATCCTGATTGCTGTAAGATGGTATCTCAGAGTGGTTTTGATTTGCATTTCCCTGATAGCTAAGGATGTTGAACATTTCCTTAAGTGTCTTTGGCCATTTGTGATTCTTCTGTTAAGAATTCTCTGTTTACATTGTACCCCATTTTTTAATTGAATTATTTGGAATTTTGGTGTCTAATTTCTTGAGTTCTTTGTATATTTTGGAGATCAGACCTCTGTCTGATGTAGGGTCAGTGAAGATCTTTTCCCATTCAGTAGGTTGTCTTTTTGTCTTATTGACAATGTCCTTTGCTTTACAGAAACTTCTCTGTTTCAGGAGGTCCCATTTATTTATTGTTGCTCTCTGTGTCTGTGCTACTGGGGTTATATTTAGGATGGTTTCCTGTGCCCATGCATTGAAGGCTACTTCCCACTTTCTCTTCTATCAGGTTCATGTGGTCAGATTTATATTTAGGTCTCTAATCCATTTGGACATGAGTTTTGTGCATGGGGATAGATAAAGATCTATTTGTATTCTTCTATATGTTGACTTCCAGTTATGCCAGCACCATTTGTTGAAGATGCTTTCTTTTTTCCATTGTACAATTTTAGCTTCTTTGTAAAAAATCAGGTGTTCACAGGTGTGTGGATTAATATCCGGATCTTTGATTAGATTCCATTGGTCCACCTGTCTGTTTTTATGCCAATACCAAGCTGTTTTCATTACTGTAGCTCTATAATAGAACTTGATGTCAGGGACGGTGATGCCTCCGAAAGTTGTATTGTTTTGGCTATCGTGGGTTTTTTGTTTTTCCATATGAAGCTGAGTATTGTTTTTTCAAGGTCTGTGAAGAATTGTGTTGGGATTTTGATGGGGATTGTATTTATTCTTTTTTTTTAATTAAGGATTTCTGCCTCCTCCCCGCCACCGCCTCCCATTTCCCTCCCCAT
>NC_022015.1:10442038-10443680 GCF_000317375.1 Microtus ochrogaster
TAGAGTACTTCCCACTTTCTCTTCTATCAGGTTCAGTGTGTTCGGGCTGATATTGAGGTCTTTAATCCATTTGGACTTGAGTTTTGTGCATGGTGATAGGTATGGATCTATTTTCATTCTTCTACAGATTGACATCTGTAATTAGTGTTGTTGTTAAATTCTACCTTTGATGCATGGTGATCCGATATGATACAGGGGGTTATTCCAATTTTTTGTATCCGTTGATGTTTGCTTTGTTACCGAGTATGTGGTCAATTTTAGAGAAGGTTCCACGAGGTTCTGAGAAGAAGGTATATTCTTTTGTGTTTGGGTGAAATGTTCTGTAGATGTCTGTTAATCCATTTGAGTCATGACATCTGTAAGTTCTTTTATTTCTCTGTTAAGTTTCTGTCTGGTTGACCTGTCCAGTGGAGAGAGTGGGGTGTTGAAGTTTCCTACTATCAATGTTGTGGGGTTTGATGTGTGATTTAAGCTTTAAACATATAGGTACTTTTGTATTTGGGGCATATATGTTTAGGACTGAGACTTCATCTTGATGAATTATTCCTGTGATGAGTATATGTAGTGATGAGGCCAGCAGGCCTGCTTTTCGCCCCACCCGGCTCCCTCATGGTTACCTTTACACCCGAAATAACAACACACAAATTGTATTCATTTAAACACTGCTTGGCCCATTAACTCTAGCCTCTAACTGGCTAACTCTCACATCTTGATTAACCCATTTCTATTAATGTGTGTAGCACCACGAGTATTACCTGGAAGATTCTAACCTACGTCCATCTCGGGTTGAAGAATCATGGTGTCTGCCCCTTTGCCTTCTTCCTCCCAGCATTCTATTCTGTCTACTCTGCCTACCTAATTTTCTGTCCTATCAAAGGGCCAAGGCAGTTTCTTTATTAACTAATGAAAGTAACACATAGACAGATGACCCTCCTCCATCAAGTATAAAGTGTCCTTCTCCATCTCTTCTGATTCATTTTAGTTTGAAGTCTATTTTGTTATATATTAGGATAGCTACACCCACTTTTTTCTTAGGTCCATTTAATTGGAAAATCTTTTCCAACCCTTTACTCTGGGATAATGTCTGTCTTTGAGGTTTAGGTGTGTCTCTTGTATACAGCAGAAGGATGGATCTTGCTTTCATATCCATTTGTTTGCCTGTATCTGTTTATAGGTGAATTGAGTCCATTGATATTAATGACCAGTGATTGTTAAATTCTGTTAACTTTCAGTGGTAGTGTTTCCCTTCTTTGGGTGTTTGCTAGTGTGACATTATCTGTTGCTTGTGTTTTTGTGGGTGCAGTTAGTTTCCTTGGGTTGGAGTTTTCCTGCTAGTACTTTCTGTAGGACTGGATTTGTGAATAGGCATTGTTTAAATCTAGTTTTGCCATGGAATATCTTGTTTTCTTCATCGATGGTGATTGAAAGCTTTGCTGAGTATAGTAGTCTGGGCTCTCAACCGTGGTCTCTTAGTGTCTGCAGCACATCTGTCCAGGACCTTCTGGCTTTCATGGTTTCCATTGGGAAGTCAGGTGTGATTCTGATAGGTCTCCCTTATATGTTACTTGATCTTTTTCTTTTCAGCTCTTAATATTCTTTCTTTATTCTGTATGTTATGTTTTACGTTTTTATTATTATATGG
>NC_022015.1:10444960-10450782 GCF_000317375.1 Microtus ochrogaster
TCACTGAGCCACCTCTCCAGCCCCCAATCTGTGACTTCTGTCTAGTTTTATGGGTTTTTTATTTTAACACATATCAAGTCCAATTTGTGCTACCCATATATTCTTAAATGTGTAGTCTTCTGCTAGAGTGATTGGCTTGTCAGGGGTTGCCTTAGTTAGGGTTCCTATTGGCTGTGAAGAGACACTGTGACCATAAAACAGCTCTTATAAAGGAAAATATTTAATTGGGGCTGGCTTAAGTTCAGAGATTTAGTCCATTATTGTCATGGTGGAATATGGTGGCATGCAAATAAACATGGTGCTGGAAAAGGAGCCGAGGGTTCTACATTTTGATCCACAAGCAACAGGAAGTGAACTGAGTCCCACAAAGGGAGTGACTTGAGCATCTGAAACCTCAAAGTCCAACCACAGTGACATACTTCTTCCAACAAGGCCACACCTATTCCAATAAGGTCACCCCTCCTAATAGTGCTACTCCCTATGAGCCATGCGTTCAAACACTTGAGTCTTTGGGGGGAACATACCTATTCAAACCACCACAGGGGTGTCTTAGTCAGGGTTTCTACTGCTATGATAAAACACCATGACCATAAAGCAAGTTGGGGAGGAAAGAAAATGTTTATTCAGCTTAATTCCACTTCCACATTGCTGTTTACCACTGAAGGAAGTCAGGACAGGAACTCAAACAGGACAGGATCCTGGAGGCAGAAGCTCATGCAGGGGCCATGGAGGATTCTGCTCACTGACTTGCTCAGCCTGCCTTCTTATAGAAGCCAGGACCACCAGCTCAGGGATGGTATCACCCATCATGGGCTGGGCCCTCCCCCATTGATCACTAGTTGAGAAAATGCCTTAAGCTGGATCTCATGGAGGCATTTCCTCAACTGAGGCTCCTTCTTCTCTGATGACTCTAGCATGTATCAAGGTGACACACAAAATCAGATAGTACAAGACTCTGTTTTTTAAAAAAAAATTATTTATTTATCTGTAAGTGCTCTATCTGCATGTACACCTGCATGCCAGAAAAGGGCATCAGATCCCATTATAGATGGGTGTGAGCCACCATATGGTTGCTGGGAATTGAACTCAGGACCTCTGAAAGAACAGTCTGTGCTCTTAACTTCTGAGTCATCTCTCCAGCCACCAAAATTACTTTCTTTTTATCTTTTATTTTTCTGAGACAGAGTTTCCTTGTGTAGCTTTGGCTGTGTTGGAACTACTTCTGTAGACCAGGTTGGCCTATGAACTTAGATCTTCCCACCTCTGCCTCCCTAGTGCTGAGATTACAGGCAGGTATCACCACTGCCCTGGAGGAAACACTCTTAAAACCATCTCCCCTCTCTCATCTGTTATCAGTTGCCAATAAATCCTTTGCTAGGGATGGGACTTTGTGCCTGCACACCTCCCCTTTCCATGTTGGGATTTGGTCTGAAACTATATTTTTATATTTGAAAATTTCATACATAAATACAAAACAGTTTTTATCTTATGCTTTCCCTTTTCCCCCTCAAAATCCTCCTAGAACATATGTACTCTTCTGATACACACGCGCGTGAACACACACACACACACACACACTCCATTAAGTCAATTGTAGTGTTCACTGTGATGAACAGTCATAGTGGTTACTATGGTGGTAACTGTAGTATCCAGTTACCAATGGAGTATCCACTGTGGTGGTCAGCTTTAGTGTCTACTGTGATGACCAGTTGTAGTGTCGACTGTGGTATGATCAGCTGTAATGTTCATTATGAAGGTCTCTTCTACTGTCAACTGTGGTGTGATCAGTTGTAGTGTTCACTGTGGTGGTCAGCGTCAGTGTCCACTGGGGTGGTCAGCTGTAGCGTCCACTGTGGCAGTCAGCTGTAGCGTTCCACTGTGGCGGTCAGCTGTAGCGTCCACTGGGGTGGTCAGCGTCAGCTGTAGTGTTCACTGTGATGGTCAGCGTTAGTGTCCGCTGTGGTGGTCAGCTTTAGTGTCCACTGTGGCAGTCAGCTGAACTGTCCACCGTAGTGGCCACTTGTGTCAACTGTGGTGTGGTCAACTGTAGCGTTTGCTCTGGCGGTCAGCTGTAGCATCCTCTGGGGTGGTCAGCGTCAGCTGTAGTGTTCACTGGGGCAGTCAGCTGTAGTGTCCACTATGGTGGTCAGCTGTGGTCTTCACTGTGATGGTCAACCGTAAAGGTCACTATGACAGTCAATTTTGTGATCAGTTGTAGTGTTCACTGTTTAAGCCAATTGTAGTGTCCACTATGATGGTCAGCTGTAGTGTCTACTATGATGGTCAGCCATAGTGATCACTATGATAGTCCCTGTGGTGATCAGGTGCAGTGCCCACTGTGGCTGTCAGCTATCGTGTCCACTCTGATGCTCAGTGATAGTGTTCACTATGCTGGTCTCTATGTATAGCGCCATCCACTGAAGCATGGGCAGTAGCAGGGATCACACCCTTGAAGAAAATGATTCTCCTTCCTCCAGTAGCATCAGCTTGGCAATAGCACCTCGGCTAAGGGGGAAGCTTCCCAACCTTCTCCCCTATCCCCGCAGGTATTGGCAGGTTTCGTGTGTCAACTTGACACAGTTAGAGTCATCCGAGGGAAGGAGCCTCAGTTGAGGAAATGCCTCTGTGAGGTCTAACTGTAAGGCGTTTTCTCAATTAGTGACCAACAGGGGAGGGCCCAACCCTTGGTGGGTGGTGCCATCCCTGGGCTGGTGCTTTCTATAAGAAATCAGGCTGAGCAAGCCATGGGGAGCAAGCGAGTAAGTAGCATCCTCCATGGCCTCTGCATCAACTCCTGCCTCCCAGATCCTGCCCTATTAGATAGAGCTCTTGACCCGACTTCCTCCAATGATAAACAGCAATGTGGAAGTGTGAAGTGAATGAATAAACCCTTTCTTTCTTCCCCAAAGTCACTTTATGGTCATGGTGTTTCATCGCAGCAACAGAAATCCTGAAACCCCAAGACAACGCTGAAATACTGATTGGTTTTATCTTGTGTTATCAACCACAGGTGCTGTGAGTACCTGAGCAAAATGGTCATGTCATGTCCACTATGTTTTACCCCAGGGCTGCCCAACCTCTGGCTCCTGCAGTCTTTCTGCTCCCACTCCACCCTGTCATGTTCCCCAAACCTTGAGGGGTGGGGTTTGGTACAGATGTCCCATATAGGGCTAAGCACTATATAGTTTCTTATTCTATTGCATTTTGAACAGCCACTAGTTTCTGTATTAACTGCCACCCACTGCAAGAAGCTTCTCTGATAAGGGACTGAAATCGTATTTGTCTCTGTGACTAGAAATGGAAGTAAGGTCGTTTTGTTTTTTTATATATAATTTTGGAGAAAAGTCTTTACTCTTGCTTCTGTCTGAGCAATCCTACCTGATTTCAAAACTATAGAATTTAAAAAGTAATACTGGTCTGGGGCTCAGTTGGTAAAGTGCTGGCTCAGCAAACACGAAGCCTAGATTTGGTCCAGAGGTGCACACTGCAAACTCAGCCCTAGGAGGCACAAGGATCTGGAGTTCAGGGTGATGCTGAACTATATAACAAGGTGGATACTGGCCAGAGAAGTGAGCATCTGCTCACACTCACGCCCTTGTGTGCTCAGTGGAAAAGCTGCTCACACTCACGCCCTTATGTGCTCAGTGGAAAAGCTGCTCACACTCATGTCCTTGTGTACTCGCCTGTAGCAGCACCCCTGCTGGGAGGGTAGCAGAGGGCAGGGCTACACACTAGTAGCTGAGCTTAGGAGGGAAAGTTCCTGCCTCTCAGGAACTTTGCCTATTTCACGGGCTCTGTTAGGTCTCCCATCCACCTGAAAGACCCATCTTATCTTTAACGAAAAGACCTCCTACATTCTGCTTTGACTCAGTTTTTTCCCCTCTATTTTTTTTTCTTTATGTCACTTGGAAAGTTTAAAAAAAAATAGGTCATCTCTGAAGAGCCCAGAAGAGAGCATTGGAGGCCCTAGAGCTGCATTTACAGGCAGCTGTGAGTCTCCTGACTGGGAACCAACTCAGGTCCTCTGCAAGAGCAGCGAACTCTTAACCATAAGCCATCTCTCCAGCTCCGAGTCCTGTCTTTCTGTTTCCTCCTTAAAAGCTGCAAAGGAAAGTAACTGACTGTTTTCTACAAGAAAGGAAGCGAGGTCAGCTGTGGGGAACCCTGGCTGCCATGGGAAGACAATGTAAAAACGGATAGGCCACCAACCCACAGTGGTGGAAAATCAGTATGGCAACTTGGAGAACAGCTGAGCCATTCCAAGTGAGATGGAGACATGTTCCATCCAGACAGCCCTGGAAGCCTGAGTCAGCTCTCTTCCTTAGATACATTTGCACAGCCCAAGGAGACTCGTCTGGGACATGCAAAGACCACTGTGTAGAGTTGTGAAAATTAGGGGACAGTCCCGTGACTCATGAGAAAGAGCAGGGATTGGTACATATGATATGATAACCAAGTGGAATACATGCAGCCATTGAGACTGACAGATTCCTAAAGTGTGGCTTCCAAGCTTTAGCTGCCAGAACTAACAGCAAGGGTGTTTCTCAAACCTGGCTTACATTAAGCTAGAACATAGGTCATGGTGTTTTGCATATGTGTAGCAATAGAACATTGTGTTATATATAGAATGTGCTTAAATGTTTAAATTCTGTTCACAAATAATGTATAGCAGGCAGTCATCCCTCAGTACCTGTGGGGGACAGGCTCTAGGACCCAGCTGACACCAAATATGAGGACATTCACATTCCTTACATAAAATGTTAGCATCTGCATAGAAGCTAGGTATATCCTGTATAATTTAAACCCTCTCTGAGTTGCTTATAGCACCTAATACAATGTAAATGCTTTATAAATGTTTTTATAAGATACTTAAGAGAATAGTGACAAGAAAGGGTTTCTGCAGGCTTAGTCAGGTAAAGTGTGATTTCCCTTTTCAAATACTTTGTGTCAGTGTGTGGGTGCTATACCATATGCAGAGGTCTGGCTATAATGCTTTTTCTGTCTAGTCTCCTGTTTTGTTTTTTGAATTTTGTTTTGTTTTTTAAGTTCTTGATAGAAAATTAACCAAGAAGGCATCTGAGCCTGCCTCGTGCATACACACATACTCCTTCGCCTCTGTGTCAGAGCCCCTCCCCCTCCCAGTCAGGACATTCATCTCTGCCTGAGGTCCATAAACTTGGACTATTCAGGGGATGCCAGCATCAGAGGGTACAGCCACTTCTATCTACTCGTCTCCCAGTTCCTAGGAAAAGCCATCCACAGATGAAGTAAGAATATGTCACACATCTAAAGAAGACCCGTCATGTTTTCACCCAAGAGAAACAACTGACGTGTAAGATGATGTATGCTACCGCTCTGAGCTGATCATTACCCAGTGCACACACAACCCAAGCATCATGTGCCCTGTGACTACGTAAAATATGATATGTCGGTCAACAAAGTAAATTAATTTACAGAAGACTGCTTCCTGGAAGCCATGAGGCTAGCAGTTACCGATGAGATCTGTACACTGCCTTGTATTGGACACAGTTCCTACAACTGCAGACACAGGGAGATCAGTAAGGACTGAGGGACAAGCGTCCATGGAGCTGAATATGTTCAGTTGATAGGTTCTCCTTTCTCTTTAGGATGGGCATATAGAAATATTTTTATTTATTTTTATTGTATGTATGTGGTTGTTGTGTGTGTGCATGTATGTCTGTACACCATGTGTGTGCGTGTATGTCTGTCTGTACACCATGTGTGTGCGTGTATGTCTGTCTGTACACCATGTGTGTGCATGTATGTCTGTCTGTACACCATGTGCGTGCATGTATGTCTGT
>NC_022015.1:10450991-10452458 GCF_000317375.1 Microtus ochrogaster
AGTGCATTGGAGCCCTGGGAACTGAAGTTACAGATGGCTGAGCTACCGTGTGGGTGCTGGAAATTGAATCCAGGACTCTGCAAGGCAGCTGGAGCTCTTAACTGCTGAGTCACCTCTCTAGTTCCCTCTTCAGAAAAGATTTTTATTGACACATATTCAGTGTCCTCCGTGATAAGATTTGGTAAGACATTTTTACAAAATATATCATGTACTTTAACCATATTCACTGCCATTCCCTCCTTCTCCTTCTGGATGCTGCCACTCTTCCAGGTCTCCAGGTGTATTGCTTCTACTTCCATGAAGTGTGTGTGTGTGTGTGTGTGTGTGTGTGTGTGTGTGTGATTTCGTATATCTACATAAAACCCAAAATCCGCAATAAGAAAAATGTGATCTATCTGTCTGTCTGCCTGCCTGCCTGTCTGTCTGTCTATCTATCTATATAGAAAGGGTCTTACTATATAGCCCTGACTGACTTGAAACTTTCTATATAGACCAGGCTGGCCTCAACCTCATAGAGATTCTCCTGCCTCTGCCTCCTAAGCACTGGGATTAAAGGTGTGCACCACTATGCCTTTATTTTCCTTTTAAATATTTGTTTGCTTGTTTGAGATAGAATCTCTCTATATATCCCTGGCTGTCCTGAAACTCACTATGTAAATCAGACTGGTCTAGAACTCACAGAGATCCACCTGCCTCTGCCTTCTGAGTGCTAGGATTAAAGACACGTACCATACCCGCAAATTTTCTTTCTTCAAAAAAAATTTTAATGTACATAAGTGGTTTTGCCTGCATGTATGATTATGTACCAGGTATATGCCTGGTGCCCACAGAGTCCAGAAAAGGACATCAGATCCCCTGGGACCAGAGTCATAGGTGATTGTGAGTTACCATGTAGGTCCTGGGATCTGAACCTGGGTCTTCTGAAAGAGCAGTTAAGGTGCTCTAAACCACAGAGCCGTCTCTTTAACCCAGTAATATTTCTTTGAGTCTGACTTCTTTTGCTTAATACAATGACCTCTGGTTGTGCACATTTCTCTGTGGCTAGAATAATTGTATTCTTCATCAAGGCTGCATGAAACCATTATAGAGAGTCTCACATCAGGGACCTAGAGGGGATCCTGAGGTTGTCAGTCCTGAGTGCTTTATGTGTGACCTTGGCTGATGGCTTCACTCTGTTATCTGATCCCCCTGGAAGGATTCTCCTACCT
This sequence comes from Microtus ochrogaster, assembly GCF_000317375.1. NCBI lineage: Eukaryota > Metazoa > Chordata > Mammalia > Rodentia > Cricetidae > Microtus > Microtus ochrogaster. Next base: position 10,452,200 of record NC_022015.1, read on the forward strand.
CCTATTTAGAAACTGATCCTCAACAGGATTGCTGTCTTTCCCAGTTGACCTGCTTTCTCCTCATCTACCTACCCTGTTCCTATAACCTATACTGATTTCTTTGTAGTCTGGGTTAATAAGAAGCTAAAAGTCAAGTCAGATAACATGTCCTGTCTTCACCTAGATTTTGTTTTCATTCATTGATATTTTCTGTGAGTTAGAGGCAAGAAAATCAGAAGTATCTGTGAGCCCAGATCCTTGCTGTGTTATTTTTCCCTCC
>NC_022015.1:10452563-10457535 GCF_000317375.1 Microtus ochrogaster
CTTCTTCTTCTTCTTCTTCTTCTTCTTCTTCTTCTTCTTCCTCCTCCTGCTCCTCCTCCTCCTCCTCCTCCTCCTCCTTCTTTTTGAGATAGAGTCTTGTTGGCTAGCAAGTGCTGACGTCAAACTCACAATGTAGCCTAGGCTAGCCCAAAGCTTGTGATTTTTTCTGCTTCTGCTACCATATCAAGCACCATAGTTTCCAGCCTCCAACCTCCATTTTCAGTTTAGGAGTAATATATTAAAAAATATGTACACAGGTCTCACATGTACAACTCCATGAACATTTACACATACACATCTATACCTCTAGGCATCTACCACCCAAGAATACAAGATCATCACCCAGCACCTTAGGGAAACCTGCATGGAAAGTCCTACTCAGTGCCTATATCTTTCCTTCCCTGTATCTAGTATTCCGATTAAAATCAGCATGTGTTATTAGCTTGATCTTGAACTGGGATGAATTTATACAGCATATGATCTTTCATGTTGAACTCTTTTATCTATGGGAATCATCAATGCTACTTTATGTAGCAAGAGTCTTTTTTTTTTGTCACTGTAGAGTATTTCATGCTGTTAGCCTGCCATAACTCATTTCCTTATTCTTCTCTGGAATGACATTTAGGTTTTTAATTTTGGGGTGCCTTGATAGAAAGTTTCTGTGAAGGCCACATGGCTTGTCATCTTTTGGTGGGTATATTTATTTCTCTTGGGCTGATCTACATTTATCTATGTTTATTTCCTGAATATACTAGGCCTTACTTGGGCGTAAGTAAGACTCTGGCCTTATGCAGACCCTGGAAATTTCTAGCATAGATATGGTCATTGCTGCAAGGAGACAGAGGTGTTCCAAACCATGTGAAGGAAAATATTTTGCAGTAAAGCACAGAGACTGGTCTTCACAGCATTACAGCGTTAATTGTCCCTGCTTGCAAAGGTCATGTTGTAGGCAGGTTTCTCTTGTTTCATCAGCAAACAATTAGCAGCTGAACTCTAAATTACGTCAAAAGGAGTGCAAAGACGCAGGCATCTACTGTGTATCTGTATTGAAGTGTGGCGGGATTCAGCGGCTGCGCACACATCCCTTGCACCCTTCTTTCCACGTGTCTCTTGCCCCTGCTCTCTCACTGTGGGCATCACCTTTAGGCAAACCTTCCCATTGGTGACTAGTGGAAGCTTCAGGCTTAAACTGCCTGCTACAGTTCCAGCACAACAAAGCTCCTAGAACTGACTCTCCAGTTCTGCCTGGGTGATACGCCCTCCCCTAGTCACCACATCCAACCCACAGGGGCTCGGCATAGGGAGGGGTGTTTCCATAGCAGAAAGCAATTGACGTTGGGAAGGAAGAAAGCGGAAGGAACTTGACTCCCCTGGTGGTGAGCCAGGAGGAATAGAGTCAGCCCACTGACATTCTGAAGGCACAGTTGAGCGGAGAGAGTTAATATTTTCTTAAGCTTTGGTTACTCAAAGCTGAACCCGCGTCGTTTACACAGAGATAAACTTGTCTAAGTTGGTCAAGCTTTAAAAATCTTCTACTTCCTTCTTTGAAGGCATCCACCTTTACCTAATCATTCAAGTGTGAAACAGCGGGTGGGGGGGGAGATGGGGGTGTTTGTGTTTTATTTTCCTTATTTCCGTAGCCCCACCCCGCGGGCTTAGCAACCAACCCTGTTGGCTCTTCTTGTGAACTTTCTTTTCTGTGTATTATTTTCTTCTCTACCCCTACTGACTTCACACGAGTTGCTCCAGGCTGAGCCTTTTGCCTTCTTGGAAGAAGAGCACCTTCTCCTCAGCCAGTCTAGTCTAGATCTCTCATTTACTAAAGGTGATGTGTAAGAGCCCATCCATTCCAGAGCTAATCACGTGATCATTGTGGCGTTCCTTGTACAGTGCAGAGTTTCTGTATCATCTGATCTAAGTGGGAATGGGAAGGATTTCTAAGGGGAAATCAAGGCATTGTTGCCAGAGAAGGAACAGCTAGAGAAAACCTTGTCACTTGATTAGAGACATTGATTAGATTGTAGCCCTGTCTGGAAAGCTTGTGGAACTGATAAAGTCACATTATCAAACAAGAAGGGGTCCTAGCTGGCATCCTTACCAGAGCCTTCTCTCTCACTTCCATAAACTATTCTGTCTTTGTGCACGCCTGCCGATTTGTGCTCTTAACCCTAGAAACACAAGAGCAATCACAACGTTCAAGGTTAGATGTAGTGGCTCATACCTGTGATCCCAGCATTGGGAGGCTGAGGCCGGAGGATTGTGAGTTCCAGACCAGCCTGGACTATAGCAGTGAGACCTTGTTTCAAACAAACAAACAGTTCAAAGACGTTCTGATAACGAGGACTGGGGCAAAGCTCACCTGGTAGAGTGCTTGTCTAGCAGGTGCAAAAGCCCAGCATGGTTCACACCAGGCATGGTAGCACAAAGTCCTTGAACTTGGGATCAAGCTCAAAGCCATCCTCTGTTACATAGTAAGCTCAAGGCTAGCCTGGGCTACATGAGACTCTGTCTCAAAAAATTACTCTGTTCTTTCTAATCTTTGGTTCAAAATCCCCAAATCATTTAGATACTTTATTAAAGATTTAACTGTAGTTGTAGGTATCAATATTTTGAGAAAAGATACAAGTTTATTCTCTCTTCCTAGTAATCTGAGCTCCCGTGCTTTGCTGGGAGGGGGTGTTGTCGTGCTGTGGCTCCCACAGAGAGTACAGTCATTCTCATGGCCCAAGACCACCACTCAACAGCTCCATTCCAGCACAGGGAAAGTAGAAAGCTGAGAAACAGAGGAATGACTTCAGTCCTTTAACGGTGGGACCTGGAAGCCGCAGATAATGTTTCTGCTAGCCTGTCTTCCTTCCATGGCCTCATCCTCGGTGTGGGGGTGGGGGCAGCTGCAAAATATGGTTGCTGCTCTTGGCACCTGAACACCTAATTATCAGATATTGGAAGACAGCCAGCGAATTATGCAAGGGAGGAAGGAAAATAACTGATCTTTCCCCTCCTTTTTTATTTTTCAGGTTAATAAAAAGATCCCTGAGCTGCTACAGAGGCCGCGATGCTTTAACACAACCGGGTGAAGACTCTACGTCATCATGTCTTCCTTTCACGGGAATAGCAGCTATGAGGGCCATGCTGACCACCCTGGCTATTCAAGTTCCCAAAACCGTACACAGAGCTATTTGAAAACTCAGGATCATCTAGACAATCCAAGCTTCCACCATCCCAGGAGCAACCCATATTCTTCAGGCTTCAGAACAAATCCAGACTACCCCAGCCCTCTAGCGGAAGCAGATTATCCTGGATCTCCGAGCAGTGCAGACTACCGCAGCGCCAGGGGTCCTTCATTCTCTGCGCATTCCAGAACAAGGCCAGACTATCACGAGTCTTTACCTGAGCCAGACTATAATGACTTCCGGAGCGATCCCTACCGCACAGGCTCATCCCCAGAGCCTGACTACCCCGAGTCTCAGCGCCATCCTGGTTTTGCGAGAGACAGAAGCAGCAACAACAATGCAGGTTCCAGAGCCAACCTAGGTTATTTGGGGTCCTTGGAAGAACCAGACTACCCTGGAGCTCAGGGCAGCTTTGATCATCCTGGCCCCAGGGCCAGTTCCAACCTGCCAGGCTCCAGAAGAGATGTTGGTCACGCTAACTCCGGAAGCAATTCTTACCTAGACACCTTTGGGGAACCTGATTACCCAGGTGCTGAGAATCAGCCAAACTCGCCCCACTTTTATGGAGAACCAGACTATCCTGGTGCCGAGGGCTCAAAGAATGTTTCAGACTTTTGGGGAGAACCTGATTATCCAGGTGCTGAGGAAGATCATGGTTATGGCTCTTCCAAAGTCATCAGGAGGTAAGTCCAAGTCCACCCCCCATTGGGGTACTCATCAAGCCAGTGGGGGGTGGTCTAGTAGTCTGAAAAGCTGGGAATATATTAATTACCTTTGTATTTAAAATACCCAAATGAAAATGAACAAAACCTCAGAATTCAAGCCCATGGTGTCTTGATCCTATGTTCTCGGGCAAAATATCATGGCCACAGGAATATGTGGCAGAGGAGAGCTGTGCTGTGGAACAATCCTCTTGTACACTGTAAAGATTTGCCACTCGAAATGGTTTAATAAAACGCTGACTGGCCAGGCAGGAAATATAGGCAGAGCCACCAAACTAAGGATGATGGGAAGGAGAAAGCTGGGGTCAGGAGTCACCAGCCAGATGCAAAGGGAGCAGGAGATGAATGTGCCATGCTAATAAAGGTACCATGACGTGGCAAAGCATAAATAGAAATGTGGGTTTTAAGTGTTAACATTAGCTGAATGAGGACAGCACTGGCCATAAGGGGGGCCCAAATGAAAACAAAGAAAAACCAAGAAAAATAAACTTAAATGTGTATTCTGTCTTTTCCTCCCTTCCTCTCTCTCTCTCTCTTCCCCTGTTCTTAGATAATCCTCACACAGACGTGGACGTGTGCTTTACACATTTCCTAGGTCTTCCTCAGTCCAATCAAAGTGATAATCAGATGAACCTTCGGGTATTTCGTGGTGTTCAGCAGAACATACTCAATGTGATCCCTATTCCCTTGCAGGAGTAATGGCCCCTTTGGCATGCTAGGGAGAGAGAATGAAGATTATCCTGAAGGCATTGAGATGGCACCCATGGAGATGGCAGGTTGGCAGGGCCACTCTCTGCCAGGTGATCCTAGAAATGGCTATGGTAAGTGTGTGCTAAGGTGGCACTAGTGTCCCAGGAAGAAAGCAACGGGCAGTGAATTAAGGCATGCCACAGCTGCGATGTTGGCTTCTCCTCCCCTCAGGTGCCCTCCTTATGTATAGAAACTAGAACTTGGTTGTAGGAAGCCAGGTGCCATCACTGAGAACCAAAGAGGAAGAGTGGAGAGGAGGGAGGAGGGAAGGGGAGGGAGAAGAGCAAAGAGGGAAAGGAAGGGGGAGGAAGAAGAAGAAGTAGAAGA
>NC_022015.1:10458690-10459394 GCF_000317375.1 Microtus ochrogaster
TAAATAAAATGTTTTTTTCATCTACATACCAACCACAGTTCCCCCTCCCTCTCCTCAGCAACACATTATTACATAATTAAACAAGTGTAATATATCTTGAAATAGTTAATGCAACACATCTTTACACAGTTAAATAAATAGTCTGCAACAGAGATCTGCCTATGTCCGCCTCCTGAGTGCTGGGATTAAAGGTGTGTGACATCATACTGGGCCTAAACCCAAAGTTATATGATAAACAAGAATTTCTCACTCAGTCAACAGGGTCATGGGTCATGGGTCTTGTTTGGACCAGTGAGCTATCTGGGCATTCTCTTCCTATGGCAGAAGCTGGAAGGCCTTGGAGAGGCAAGCAGAAATTCATGTTGTCTCTAATGGCAGTATCACTTCTGCTGTGTTCTTTGATAAATGCAAGTAGGGTCACCAAGCCCAGAGAGTGGAGCTGGCCACGGTAGGGAAGGCGGAATCTCTGCTGAACAATTACTCTACTATAATGGTTAGTATAGGCGTCCACTGCATTCTAGGCTTAGTCAGTCATTTCATGTCTTTATTATTATTATTATTCTTTGTGGCTTTCACATCATGCATCTCAATCTCATTCATATCCTAGTTCCTTCATTTCCACCCTCTGACCTTGGAACCTCCTCCCAAAAATAAAATAAAACTTAAAAGAAAAGAAAAAAGAACAGAAAAAGAAAAATCTCATT
>NC_022015.1:10459494-10460519 GCF_000317375.1 Microtus ochrogaster
CCTTCATTTCCACCCTCTGACCTTGGAACCTCCTCCCAAAAATAAAATAAAACTTAAAAGAAAAGAAAAAAGAACAGAAAAAGAAAAATCTCATTGTGGAATGAGTCACACAGTATATCCTTCAGACCAAACATCTTTATTTGTAAGTGTTCATGGCAAAGAGTTAGTGATCTGGTTCTAGGCCTCTGGCTTCTGCTACACTGGGCCCCCACTGGGGACACCTCTTGGATATCCTGTTGTTGTCCTGTGTCGTGGAGATCCTGAAACTTTGGACTTGCAGGACCAGCCCCTTCACATGCCCTAGCAGATCATAGATGGGGTGGATGCTGCTGTGGGCCAACTCATAGCCCTGGTTTTGGGCCTGAATGGTTGCAGGGCTGGTCAGCCCACCAGCTCTCCCCATCCTCACTCTCCAGCGCTACCCCAGCTAGTTTACCCTGTGTAACGAGGAGCAAGGAGTTGGGCTGGTTCTCCTGGTTTCATGCTCACCCACACCGACACCATCAGGACCAGCTCTACTGTGTTGCCCAGGTGAGGGGCAGAGGCCACTGTCCCAGTGCTGCAGCTGGTGAGGGGCAGGGACGGCTCTCCCATTCTCACGTCCTCAGGGCCAGCTCACCCAAGCTCCTGAGAACACGGTCAATTCTATTGTGTTGCCCAGGCGAGGTACAGGACTTGCTCTCCAGGGTGCTGTAGCTGGTGAGGGGCAGGGCCAGTTCTCCATAGCATTACAGCCACTGAGGGATGGGGCCAGCTCTGTGCAGCCTTCGGTAGTAACATGAGCCATGGACATCAACACAGACTGAGGTCGCATCAGGGCCACAAATCCAGACATGGGTCTTGGCAGCAGCCCAGGCACAAGCGTTACCATAGATCCGGGTGGCAAGCAAGCCATCCACCTCAGCTGAGGACTCCTCGCCAACTTCGCCTTTTCAGATCTACCTCCCCCCACAGGACTGAACTGTTCTTTCTCTGCCTCTCTCTTCCACAACCCACCATATTTTTACTCACCACAGTAGTGCCCA
>NC_022015.1:10461704-10462395 GCF_000317375.1 Microtus ochrogaster
CCACTGAGCCATCTCTCAAGCCCCTAACTAGTTTTAACTGCATGATCTTTGTATTTTGATCCTATTTTCTACCCAAGTTCTTAACCTTGGATCTTGTAGGACCTCAAAGACAAGTCTTAGCATGGGTCACCCCTCCCAGCCACTGTGGGCACATTCAGCCATCATGTGTTCCTTAGTGTCCAGTGGAGAAGGACTGATTGGCCATGTTCCCCTTCTCATTCCAGTGAATCCTGCTTATGAGAGAGGAAGCAGCCCTATCTGTGCAGATGGAAACCTGCTGCTGTGTGAGCGTGACTGGCACATGTCACCCCAAGGTAAGCCTTATGAGTCATCACTGAAACGTCAGCCCTGGGGAAGGACTGGGCTCAAGGCAACCTGGGTACTGGCTACAATAATTTCCTCAAGGCCACTGGTCTTCTAATGGGTTACTCATGCTTCGTTTATCCTAAGAGTTTTCTCCCTGCTTTTCTCGCTTCATCTCTCCCTCCCCGCCTCCTTTCCCTCGTTTGCTGTGGGGATAAACCTGGGGTCTTGTGAGTGGTAAGCACACACTTTATCCTTGGACCACAGTCCCAGCTCTTAGTTTCCTGTTAGACAAGGTATGTTTCTCAGCTAAGTATCAAGGTATCTTCTTTTGGAATCTTCTGGTTCTGGCCTGAGGAAGTGGCCTGGTGGGTAAGGCCTGCTATGT
>NC_022015.1:10463247-10464994 GCF_000317375.1 Microtus ochrogaster
CACACACACACACACACACACACACACACACACACACACACACACAGAGAGAGAGAGAGAGAGAGAGAGAGAGAGAGAGAGAGATTCATAACTGTCAGCTCAAACGTGGGAGTGGCTTAGTGCACGTCCAGTGAACTCCTCAATGGAGAAACTCAGTTAAGAGAGGAATTAAATCATCAGGAAATTCTAGAGGGGGAGGTTAGTGGGCTACACTACATTTTTAGGTGGCTAAATAAAGAGCTAAAAGGTTTATTTTCAGCAAAATTATAAATAGGGCATTGATTGATTTTTAAATCAGGACACTTTTTTTTTCTCCCAACATGCATAGAGGATATCGGGTAATCAGGAAACCTATGTAAACAGTCAGGGGAAGCTAATGGCTCCTGATCTGATCTGATAGCACTTTCATCAGATGCTGCAATTTCTATGGGCCTAGGTCTGGAGTTTAAACTTATTGCTCTAAGTGGAGCAAACAAACAAGAGACCCAGGCCTCTAAATTGCTATAACAACATACCTCTGGGGTGTGTTGTTATCAGCCATTCTGATCCTGAGCGGTGTGGGTCTGTGGCACCATCAGGAAAGAAGTCTTTCTCAGGGTTGCAGTTAAGTGGGTAATTAAACACAAGCAGTAAGTTTCCTGAACTAAAATCATCAGTAAACTGAGGTGACGGTGAATATAAGGAGCTAGGAATTTTTTAATGTAAGGTTAGTTTTGCACCATTGTATTCCTTAAGTGAGGTAAAACTTATTTGTTTATCTATCTGAGGAACCATGAGCCAGCAGCTTTGGGGAAGTAGTAATTCTGTGTCCTTGGATATCTGTGAATGTCTTAAATGGAATGCCCTCATCTAGATCCTCAACACCATTGACCAAATGCCTACTGATAAAGATAATTTCAGGAAGGCAGATCTCCTCATTTACCTAGGAGAGAGGAACAAGGCCTGGCAGTAGGAAACTGTTTTCTCACGTAGCTAGGGGAATGTGATCAGTAAGCATAGGAAGATAGAAATCAGTAAATGATCAAGCAATTCTGAATTGTGGGAATTAATTCTCAAATATGTAAGAGAAGGAGAGTCAGCTACAGCAAAAATCTACAGGAAAAACAGTCACTTTATTCACAAAGGAATAATCCCCAAATTTGGTCTAACCTTCACCAAAGCCTTTGGCTCTGCCAAGTCATTCACGAAAAGAGGGCTGAGCAATTAGTGTATAGTACTGTGACTTGTAGCACCCAGCCGCTCTTTGAACTTGGCCGTTATAGACATTAGGATCAGACATTAGGATCAGACCCACAGATGCCCCTCAGCATAGCTATCTGTTAGAAGGGCTTTCTTTCTCCCTGGCTGCCCAGTGCTAAGAGGCTCACATTCCCATATGCGAATCAATAATTGTATCATACGTGACAACATAGGGCCGCCTGTCTCATGGCCAGTGTTTGGGTTTCTAGTGACAAAGTCCACTGATTAAAAAATCTGTGAAATAATAAACAGCTTGTGCAATGTTGAAATGTGGGAGTGTATAAACCAGTGACAGACAGTTTTGCTTTCTTATTTGTGTATGTTTGTATACGTGATGTGAATATGTGTATGAGCGTTTGAATGTGGTGTATGTGTGTCAAGGGGTTGATATTTTCCTCTACTGCTTCAACTTACATATTGAGGCAAAGCTCTCCACTCCCGTAAAATTACATTTTGGCCAGATGTTGCTGCATACACCTTTAATCCCAGTACTTTGAAGGAAGAGGCA
>NC_022015.1:10466216-10473698 GCF_000317375.1 Microtus ochrogaster
AATGTGTCGCCCTTATGGATTCTGGTAATACCCCAGGAACTCCCTGGCACAGAGCAAGCACTAGTAACTACTTACTAATTTATGAATGAGTGATAAATGAACACACATTAGCACCTGTTCCAGGAAGGGGCAAAGGTAAAACATGCAAGCTCTCCTTTCCTTGATGACATCTTAGCCTTAGGCAAAATCCTCCCAGTTGAGCCTCAGTTTTTCTACCTATGAAATGGGTAGTTGTGGAAACTGAATAGCATATTCTATAAAGTATCTCCCCTTGGTTAAGGCAGGTCTGGGTGGCACTGCTGACCGCTGTGGGGAGGAGATAGGCAGCTCTTGTCCAGTTCTGACATTAAATAGGAGTCAGTGGACCACGTGTGTCAATTCATCTCTCTGCCCACAGTTTGGCCCACCAGAAAATGAGCAAATTGGTCCAGGTTACTTGGAATTCAGGTCTGTACAGTGACTCTGTTCACAACTCTGGCACTGAGACAGAACAATGGTTTAGTGACAAAGAATTTATTTTTCTCAAGGAGCAGGAAGATTGGAGAGGGCAGTTCAATAGAGAAGCTATCCCATGATGCTCTCAAGGACTGAGTCTGCCTCCCTCTGTCCCTCATCCTTAGCAGATGAATGTCAACCTAATTGTTCTCAACACAAGAAGGCACAAAGGCAGAAGGGTGGAGAAGAACAAAAGCCAAGCGAATCAACGCTTCTTAAAACTCGGTCCAAAAAGTTGCTTTCTCAGTTGGCTAAAACTGGGTCACAGGGCCACCTGTAACTACAAAGGAAGCTGGGGGAATCCCAAGAGAGACCTGTGTCTGAACCGGAGCTGAGGCTTCTGACAGCGTGGGGAGGAAGGGCATTAGAAGGCAGCAGACCTGAGGCGGCCAAGGGAAATGATAAGTTATGAACACACCTGGGTCTATACAGAAATACATTTAGTTATTAGTGTGTGCCATCTCCTGTGTGGAAACCGAGGAAAACACACAGAGATCAGTTCTGTCCTTCCACCGTGTGGGGAATAAACACAGGTCGTTAGGCCGGGCAGCAAGCACCTTTACTCACGGAGCCTTCTCATTGCCCCAACACGTGCATATCAAGGGATGAGTGTAAAGTTGAAAAGAAAACCTTGTCCTGGGGTGACAAGTCATTGAGAAGACTCCCCACCTTCTGTTTCTAGAACCCCATTGTCTTTAATGAAGGGTTCTGTTTATAATTTCTCACTTAGCTACCAAGGCAGAATTCTCTGTAGGGCGACACGCCTCCTCCTGAGGAGCTCCCTCAAGGGACAGAAGCAGGGATCATGTTGTAATGTGTGGGGAGCTCCTTGTGAATGGGGTGTCCTCTCTCCAATGTCCCGTCCTCTCTCCAAGGTCACCACGCTTCCCTGGGGAGCCCGACCATGACAGTGTGAGTGCTTGTGAGGCCTTTGATGGCTAGTCCTGTGAAGAACACGACTCATCAGAGGCCAGAAATGCTGCCCAATGATCAAGCAAATGATATCATAATAGAAGTGGAGAATGTTCCATCCGGGGTCCAAAGACACCTCGCCTCAAATCAGATTTTTCTAAGAAAGCCATCAGCAAACCCCGCCCTCAGCATGGTTCCCTCCTCAGTGGTGGATACCATAGACTGTCAGATCCTCAGCAATGGGAAGGACAGAAGGAACAACCGGCTGTTGAGGTTTTCATCTCTGAATGAATCAATTTCTCAGATCCATTATGGCCCAGAGTGCCTGGGCATAGATGAGACCTGTACTTTCCATGAAACTGCTCAAGGTATGGGATGCTCAGGAAAAGTTACGGAAGCAGCTTTAAAGTTGTCTACAGGTTGCTGTTGTTAAACGGTGTGGTGTGGTGTGGTATGTGTGTGTGTGTGTGTGCATGTGTGCATGTGTGTATGTGGGCCTGTACATATGCATGCGTGGAGGTCAGAGGACAGCTTCATGAAGTCAGTTCTCTCCTACTGTTCCCTGGGGTCCGGGTTCTGTGGTTTGAACTGAGGACATCAGACTTTTCACAGCAAGGGCTTTCTCCTGCTGAGACATCTTGTGTTGGCCTCTGCACTTTAGTTTTTGAGACAAGGCCTTTGGCTGAATCTTTAGCCCCTGGAGTCAGCTAGACTGGCTATCTGGTCAACCCCACAGCTCCCTCTGTACCTGATTCCCCAGTCTCTGGGACGATGAGTGTGTGGGTGTTGTGGCCAGCTGTTTCTTTTGTTTGTTTGCTTGGTTTGGTTTGATTTGATTTGTTTTCTGAGACAGGGTTTCTCTGTAGCTTTGGAGCCTATCCTGGAACTAGCTCTTGTAAACCAGGCTGGCCTTGAACTCACGGAGATCTACCCATCTCTGCCTTCTGAGTGCTGGGATTAAAGGCTTGCGCCACCACTGCCTGGCATGTGCCCAGCTGTTTGCATGGGTACTGAGGATCCGAAGCCAGGTACTCATGCTCCTGTGGCAAGCACTTTACCCACTAAGCCATTTCTCCAGACTTTAAAAAGAAGTTTAAGGTACCAAGTAATTTTCAAGAGGCACAGTCAGTAAACTAAAGGACATTGGGAATGAAGAAAAGTGTCACTTGAGACCTACTTACTGAGAGCTTCTTTTCCATACAACCATAACTCTTGTGCCTGAAGTTTAGCCATCAAATTTAGTTTTGTTAGGCATTGAATTTTGTTATGTGTTTCTCATGCTCTGCACCTTTGAGGCAGGCTTAATGCACAGACTGAGGCTCACAAAAAGTCACCGTCTTATAACTCAGTTCATCCTGAGCCCAGATCTTAGCAGAGATCTTCCAGTCTCTGATCTCCTGAGGCCAACAGAAATGCCGTTTCTCTTTTAGTCCATAATACTCCAGATGCAGGCCTGGGGCTATGGCTCAGTTGGTAGAGTATTTACCTAGAGTTTCCAAATCGCTGGACTCCATCCCCAGCACAGGGCATGGTGGTATACGTCCGTGGTCCTGGTACTTATTACTTATGAGGTGAAGGAATGGAGATCAAAAGTTCAGGGTCATCCTAAGCTGTGCATGGAGTTTGACACCAGCCTGAGTTTCGTGAGATCTTATATAAGAAATTTTATATATATACATATATATGTACATATATATTCATTCTAGGTATATTCTAGCCTGAGCCAGTAATTTCTAGGAGAAGTGGAAATGTACCCAAATCCAACCTTTTACCAATGGTCAAAGCATCCTAGCTCATACTGCCTGCCTTTCCCCTGCCACTCTGCCTTGTGTCCCTCCACTCCCCTCTGTCTTGCCTGTCCTGTATAGCGAAGACAAAAGCCCACCCTCTTTGGCAGGGTGAGTTGTTGCCCTTTGAGGATGTGCCCTTTCACCTCTGTGAACCCAGGGCTGCCTCTGAGGCTTTCTGGCTCCATGTTGAGTCTCAGCCTGAGGAGCAGCCCCCACCTGCCCCTTAGCAGGGCATTCAGCCAGCCAGTCCCAGCCACTGTTAACAGATGGTCACAACAACTCGGGGCCACACCTGCACACACACTATCCAGAGGAAGAAAGGTGGGGCTGGCTTTTGCTTGCCCATTTTTATGTAGAAAGAAGAAATCCTTTCCAGGAAACTGTTTGGCCAACACAACGTCATACACCTTCTGTCTATGTCTCCTGCAAAGAGGAAAAGGTCACTGGATTGACTTAGACTCACTGGGACCTGTCCTGTGTACCTGGAGATGGTGTTTACAGAGGAAGCTCAGGCCCTGTGAGGGAAGAAGGGCGTAATCGTTCACAGTTAATTAATAGAAGGGGTGACTTGGAGGCTTGAGACCAACAACTCAGCCACATGGCTGAAAACGTGACTCTGAGTCAGAAGGAGATGGAAGAATTAAGAGCCATGGTAATTGTGAGGGACCGAGGAAAAGATGCTCACGCCTGGATTTCAGAGGCAAAGGAAACAGTGTAGAACACGCACTCAAGAGACATGAAGCAGCCAAGATCTGTTGCTTTGTTGTAGTGGTTTTGTTTGTTTGTTTGTTTGTTTAATATTTATTTATTATGTATACAATATTCTGTTTTGCGTGTGTGCCTGGAGGCCAGAAGAGGGCACCAGACCTCATTATAGATGGTTGTGAGCCACCATATGGTTGCTGGGAATTGAACTCAGGACCTTTGGAAGAGCAGGAAATGCTCTTAACCGCTGAGCCATCTCTCCAGCCCATTGTTTGTTTGTTTTGTATTGGATTAGAATGATCTAAATGTTTGCTTTGATTTTGAGTGCGCGCGCACACACACACACACACACACACACAGTCTTCTGGTCACTCCCATCTGTGGTTTTGTTTTTTGAGACAGGTCCCACTATGTCGCTCTAACTGATCTAGATGTCACTGTGAAGACCAGGCTTGCCTTGAATTTACAGGGAGCCACCTGCCTCTGCCTCCTAAGTGCTGGGATTAAAGGTTTGCACCCCTGTGATAGACTCCATTTGTGATCCTTGAAATCCCTGAGTCAATGCTATGCAGCCTATATCAGTCTATACGGTGCTGTGTGTCAATTGTTCAATGCTGGGAGACTGAGGGATGGAACCAGCAGTTCCAGGTGCACCTGGGCTATAGAGCAAAAGTCTGTCTTCAAATAAAATGTGCCCTAGTTTCAATAGTGTAATTGATTAATTGATTAACTTATTTGTTGGGGGGGGGTGAGACAGGCTCTCACTGAGTACCATGGCATATTAGTTATGTCTGTCGCTGCGATCAACACCATGACAAAGGCAACATAGAGAAGACGGCCTTTATTCAGGATTACAGTTCCCTGGGGTTAAGAGTCAGCCCTAGCGGGGAAGCATGACAGTAAGAATGGGCATGACAACTGGACAGGAAGCTGAGTGCTCACATCTTAACCTGAGAGCAGGAAGTAACTGAGGATGGTTCAAATCTTAAGTTCCCAAAGCCTGCCTCCCCAAGGTGCACTTCCTCCAACAAGGCCACACTGCCTAAGCCTCCCTAGACAGTGCCACCAGCTGGGGAACAAACCTTCAAATGCATAAACTATGTGGAAGACTTCACTCAAACAACCACACCCGGAGTGACCTTGAACTCGATACCTAGCTCAGGCTAGCTCTGAACTTTCTTTCCTTCTGCCGCTGCTTCCCAGTTCTAGGATTATAGGCGTGCACTGTCAAGTCTCACCCCGGTGTCTGTTAAAATGTGAAGACTATGTTAAAGAAATAAGAAACGGAGCTCTGTTCATTTTCTTCTGCAGGACAAAAACTAATTGCATCCCTGGTTCCCATGACATCTAGGGACAGAATCAAAACCATCAGAAACCAGCCAAGGACCATGGAAGAGAAGAGAGAGCTTAGGTAAGGCCTCCGTTCTTACCTGGGAGACTCAGTCTGCAGCTTTTGTCCCAGCCCAAAAAGATAAGAAATGGATAAGACAGGAGACAGATCTTCTGTAAGAACAACCTTTACAGGGTAGAAATCTCCCCTTCCCCACTGTTTCTTACATAGCTTTATCTGGCCTCAAATTCGGGATTCTCCTGCATCAGCTTTTAAGGTACTGAAGAAAGGTGCATGTCACTCCCAGTTTTTTGCTCTTGGTTGATACAGGCTCTATGGCCCAGGCTGGCCTTGCTGTATAACCAAAGATTGTCCTGCACTCCTGATCCTCCTGCCTCCACTTCCTGCATCCTGGGGTTAATGTCTAGCCATGCACAGCTCACTAAGGGCTGGGGTTTGACCTGTTTCCGGAGAGAACATGTGCACTGCTTCCCAAGAGAGTTATCTGGAGAAAAGCAAGTCTCCAGTGAGGTCTAGTAACCACTGCCTGAGCCAGGTTCTAGCTGAAGTTAGCTTCCCCAAAGATAAGGCATGTTCTGAGAAGGGCCATCCCCTCTGTGATCCCCTCTCTCAAAGCCCAGACCCCATTCTAACCAGAGGGACGCATCAGGCAAATCCTCCCAAAGCTCTGCAAGGAAAGACAGAGAACCCGACACAGAGGAGAGGAGTCTAGGGGACATGTAATATGTGGAGCCTGGGCAGGAAGGGAGGAGAAACAGGAAACTCTGCAGCACACACCTGCATTTAGGTACCAGGACACACACATGCTGGCTCCATCTTGACAAACCTACTGTATTAGTTCCTTTTCTACTGCCGTGGTGAAACACCATGCCAGGCTACTCATTTGGGATTGTGGTTCTAGAGGGTCAGAGTCATGATGGCAGAGGGAAGGTGTGGTGGCTGGAACAGTGGCTGATGGCTCACTTCTTGAACCACAAGAAGCCACAAGAAAGCAGAGAGAGAGAGAGAACTGAGAATAGCCTGAGTCTTGGAAACCTCAGAGCCCAGCCACGGTGATGTACTTCGCTCAGCAAAGCCGCAC
Source organism: Microtus ochrogaster (assembly GCF_000317375.1). Taxonomy (NCBI): domain Eukaryota; kingdom Metazoa; phylum Chordata; class Mammalia; order Rodentia; family Cricetidae; genus Microtus; species Microtus ochrogaster. The sequence continues at coordinate 10,472,551 of NC_022015.1, forward strand.
TTCCCAAAGAGTATCCAAATGTTCAAATGCCCACCTCCCCAGCCCCACGGACTCTGGGGAACATCTCATTCAAACTACCACACCTACCATGGCACCTACCATGGCAAGAGTTGACAGGGGAACCTGCAAGAGGTATGTGGGAACACTCTACGTAGCCTAAAAGCTTGCTGTAAGCTTCAAACCACTCTAAGTTTAAAAACTGCTAAACAAACAAACAAACAAACAAACCAGAACCAGCTGGGGAGAAAGCTCAGTTGGAAAATAATTGCCACACAAGCGTGAGGACCGAATTTATATCATCAGAACCCGTATAAAACCTGACCTAGGGACCACTGTGTAATTCCAGCACTATAGCCCTTCTGGTCTAGGGTCAAGTGATGCTGCTCTGGCCGCTGAGAGTCTGGGATTACAAGCAGGGGCCTCCGTTCCCAGCAGTGGCTAGTTTTTTGCAGAAATGAATGACAAGATTGACATCCTTTATTTTCCACAGAAAAATAGTTGACAAAGAGAAGAGTAAACAGCGCCATGGTGCCCTGGAGATCAACTGCTGTGCTCAGTGTCTGAGCTCCCTATCCCTGGTAAGTCAACTTGTAAAAACATTTTTTTCCAAGCCTTTAATCCCAGCACTTGGGAGGCAGATGCAGCTAGGTCTCTGTGAGTTTGAGGTCAGCCTGGTTTTCACAGTGACTTCCAGGTCATCCAGGGTTACACAGTCAGACCTGATCTGAGACAAATGAGTTTGGTGTTTTTCATACACATTAACATACAATTTACATGTTACTGTTTAAAGTGTGCTATTTTCACACATACATACAGCTTGTCTTAGGATTTCTGTTGCTGTGAAGAGACACCACACCATGCCACGGCAGCTCTTAGAAAGCATTTAGTTGGGGCTGGTGTAAAGTTGAGAGGTTGAGTCCATTGTCGTCATGGTGGGAAGCATGACCACATATAGGCAGACATGGTGTTGGGAGGAGCTGAGAGTTCCACATCTGGTTCTCTTGGCTTGAGCATCAAAGTCCACCCCCTAGTGACACACTTCCTCCAACAAAACTGTACCTGCTCCAGCAAGACCACACCTCCTAATGGTGCCGCTCCATATGAGCCTAAGGGAACCATTTTCTTTCTTTCTTTTTTTATTATTTATT
>NC_022015.1:10474218-10475304 GCF_000317375.1 Microtus ochrogaster
CCCTTGCCATATGAGGAACAAGGTCCCAAAGGCCAGCAAGAGACTTAGAGACTGCCCCTGCTCCCAGTGTTAGGAGTCCCACAAAAAGACCAAGCTACAGCCAGGTGGTTCCTGCGCAGGCCCTTAATCCCAACACTCAGAGGCAGGCGGATCTCTGTGAGTTCAAGGCCAGCCTGGTCTACAGAGTGAGTTCCAGGATGAGCTATGTAGAGAAACCCTGTTTTGAAAAACAAACGGAAACAAAAAGCATAAACAAGCTATCAACAACTGTTACATATATGCCGAGGGCCCAGGTCCAGGTCAATCCCGTGCAGGCTCTAGGGAAGCCATTTTCATTCAAACTACCACACAGCCTACCAGGCTCAAGTCTGATTAATTAGCATATCCCTCTCCTGATCGTCTGTTAAGTGTACTTTTTTTGGGGAGACAACAAACTTCTGTTCACTGCAGACAAGGAACAAACCAGCTCTGTAGACAAGGCCGTTCATAGACTTACCTACAGGGCATGAGCAACTGGCAGGCTGCTACACCGCTGCTGTCTCTCTCCTCGGGAACCTTAACTGCCTTGTGTGTGAGCCCTACCCTGGGCTGCTAACTGCCTGCATATCCTATGGGAGGAACCAGGCTCCCCGAGTCCTTGCTCCTGTCTACCATGGAGAGTAATGGGTCCAATCTTACACAGATCTCCTCTGAGTACTCACAGTTGCTAAGAAAGTTTAAGAGTGCAACAGGCGCGTCACACGCAGAGAACAGTGTCCCACACTTCTCTTCCTTCCTCACCTCTCTTTTCTTGCCTTCCTACCACCTTCCCTTTCTTCCCTCATTCCATTCCTTTTCCTTTTTTTCTCGGTGTTGGGGGAGGGAGGGATCGACCCCAAGGCCACACACATGCTAATCATGCACTCCACTCCTAGAGCACTTGATGTCATCTCTCCCGGATCCTTAGAAAATACGTACTAGGCTTTTGTGGGCTACAGTCATGGCATGGGGAAACGCCACACTCACTCCTCCTTTACCCCAGCCCCTCTCTGTCCTTCCTCCCTCCGTTCTTTTAAGGCTTTAATATACTTATTATATATATAATAT
>NC_022015.1:10475793-10493894 GCF_000317375.1 Microtus ochrogaster
CACTCAGGAAAATGCCCTCACATATCTGGCTACAGGCAATCTGAGGGAGGCAGTTCCCCAGCTGGAGCCTCCACTTCCTAGATACATCTAGGTTTGTGTCAATTTGACAAAGACCAGCACACATACCTGGAGGGGACAGCTGTATCATTTGGTAGTTTCTAATGTATTCTGTTCTGGGGCTCATTCATATGGATAAACTGATTTGCATCTCATTGTAAATGGGATGAGCTCAGCAAGGCTGGGACAGCAGCAAGGTCAAGGGTCAGAAGTGGAAGGGGATGGAGGAAAGGAGAGCTCAACAAGAGAGGGACAACAGTGAGGTCAAGGGTCAGGGGTGGAAGGGGATGGAGGAAAGAGAATTCAACAAGAGAGGGACAACAGTGAGGTCAAGGGAATGGGGGGAAGAGTGAACCTTCAGACTGAACAGTCCAACATAGGTGTGGGAGTGAAAAGGTGGGCATGGAGAAGGTAGGATGTTAGTGGCCAGTTGGGCCATTGGTAGCACAACCTGGGAAGCCACCTGTAAGTGCACCTCAAAGCTGCCTGGCTGGAAGAGGGATTTTGGAGCAGGGCTGTTTGGCTATGACAACGCTCACTCAGGAGCCACTTGCTGAGAATCAGGGCTCCTCTTCGTCTCCCCATACAGGCTTACCGCAGAACCAGGAGCAACCTTTCAGAGCTCCTCGATTACGTCAGCTTGTGGCAGAAGACATTCAAGGTCATCGGAGGCAAGTTTGGAACCAGCGTCCTGTCCTATTTCAGCTTCCTGAGGTGGCTTTTGAAGTTCAACATCTTCTCATTTGTCATGAACTTCAGCTTCCTCATCATCCCGCAGTTTACCGTGGCCGAGAGGAACATCCACCACTTCACTGGGTTGGAGTTCTTCACAGGTGCGGTAAGTGCTCTGTCTTCTGCAGAAGTTCACCACCATGGAATCCTGGGGAATGCCATGGGCTTCCTCAGACCTCCCATTCTGCCTGATGGAGAAAGGCTAGTTCTTCCTCAAGTACTGAGTGCATGGCCTTGTGAGGCAAGCCGCGGAAGCTTCCAGGGGTCAGGAGCCAGTGTTGCTGGTCCTTTCACCCAGGACCCACTGCTTTGTATGCTTGAACCTTCTGTGCACGAACCAGGCACTCCGTCCTTCCGTCTCTTACGAGAGATAAGTATTCCTCACGGGCTGCCTACTGCTTGTCTTCTTTCCCTTAGCATTACTTGGTGGGCACCTCATGTTAGAAATCTGTCTCTCCCCCTTTTTTTTTATTATTCCTACAAAATATAAACAGTCCTATTATGGAAAATCTCTACTACAGCAGAAAAGGAAAAAAAGTCCATTTTCCCTTTCTTCCTTTGTCTAATTCTCCAAGCTGGGGTGTATCCCTTAAAATTTTTAATGTTTTTATTGTGTCTATATGTGTGTGTGTCCGTGTGAGTGTGTGTTCACCTGTGTGTGGGTACCTGCAGAGGCCAAAGAGAGCCTCGGGTCCTCTGAAGCTAGAGTTACAGGCATTCATGAGCTGCCCAGTGTGGTTCTGAGAACTGAACTCAGGTTCTCTGGAAAAGCAGCAAATGCTCTTAACTGCTGAGCCATCTCTTTATCACTAAATATTCTGAAAACTGATAAATATGATAATGGTGGCATGAACATAGAAATGGATTCTTTGTTTTCAGAGTTGCATGTTGGAGAATTTGAGAGTAAAATGATCTGATGTCTAGAAATGTTTTCCTCTTTGATTTTTTTCAGTGTCACTGTCTCTGTCTCTCTCTGTCTCTCTGTCTCTCTCTCTCTGTCTCTCTGTCTCTCTCTCTCTCACACACACACACACACATAATAAAAAAAAAAGTGTTAGTTCACAGAGGTGCAAAAACAGGTTCCTTGGAGTATAGTTTTAGCAGCCCTGCCCTAAGGGCAGAAACCTCTTCAACGCCCACTCACAGGGTAGAGTTTGAATGCTTCAACAGGCAGCAGGGTGGGTACACTCTGATTAATGCTAAGAAGAACATGGATTTGTAAAACTGTTCAACATGCATGTTTAAAAAAAAAAGTCAGGCAGCGGTGGCACATGCCTGTCATCTCAGCACTTGGGAGGCAGAGGCAGGCGGATCTCTGTGATAAGAACCCTTGTTACATGAACGTGAAGATCTGAGTTAGGACCCCCAACCCCCACCTACAAAGCCAGACACGGCTGTGTGCAGCTGATGTGTGAGCATGGTGATGGGCAGAGATAGGAGGGTTACTGTCAGCCAGCATGGCCTCCCAACAGCAAGCTCCAGGTTCAGTAGGAGACTCTGTCTTAAGGGAATAAGGTGAGAGTCATAGATCAGAACTCTTGTTTCTCACCAGCACACTCATGCACTTACATCACACACATACACACACAAACACACACACATGCACACATACATGCGTATGTATATACACATTTACAAACACATTAAGAATCATGTCTATAAGCATGTAAGTAATCCTGGGCTTTGTCTTTTTTCCCTAATCTACATATTGTAACGTCTATCTATAGAACATGTCATCTCAAGATGATTTTAAACACAGGAGGGTGGGCACAGGTCCTGTGTGGACACTAGGCCACTGCATGCAAGGGACTTGAGCATCTATCCTCTGTTGCCAGTATCTTCAGCGACCCGAGAGCTGATCTCCTTGGATACCAAGAAGTGACCATGAACGTCTGAATAACTGCAGAGAGGGACCTGAGATACATAGCCATTCACCTTTCTCAAGCAAACCATTTAACTTGGATCTCTTTACTGTCCCTGTCAGGGCTATTTTACGGACACAGTGATGTACTATGGCTTTTACACCAACTCCACAATCCAGCATCGGACGGGTGGACCGTATTACAACATGCAGTTGGCCTACATCTTCACCATCGGAGCCTGCCTGGTCATCTGCTTCTTCAGTCTGCTCTTCAGGTACAGATTCTGACCTGCTTCTCAGGCTTATTTTTATATTTGCACATGTGTGCAGTTGTATGTGTACATGCATACACATTTGTGGGGTCAGCAGAAAACCTTGGGTATCCTTCCTCGAGCAGTGTCTACCTTGGTTTTTTTTATTATTTATTTATTTGTTTTTATTTAAGTAAGGTCTCTTTACAGCTTGGAACTTTCCAAGTAGGCTTGCCTGACTGCTGATGAGTTCCAGGGAGCCATCTGTCCCTGCTTCCCCAGTGCTGGGATTGTAAGTGTGCAGCACCATACCCAGGTTACTTTTTACAAGGGTTCTAGGAATTGAACTTGTCCTTGTCCTTGGATGGCAGATGCTTTACCAACTGAACTATCTCCCTAGCCCCTAAGGCTCATCTTAGGCAAACTCCTAGAAACTCAAACTGTAACCCAAGAGGCTGGGCATGCTGGTGCCCACCTGTCATCCTAGCACTTAGGATGGTGGGGAGGAGGATTTTGAGTTCCAGGCCAGACTGGGCTACATAGTTAGACCTTGTCTCTAAAAATACACTAACCCAGCAGACAGCTTCTCTGCCATGCTGTCCGTGTCCTCCTTGTTTGTTGATGGTTATTTTACTGTTAGCTCTTCAAGGGCCCACCACACAGCTCCCAAATAATCACACAGAGTCATTCTTTCTTATGAATGCCCAGCCTTAGCTTGGCTTATTTCTTGCCAGCTTTTCTTAACTTAAATTATCCCATCTATCTTTTGCCTCTGGGCTTTTATCTTTCTCTATATACCTTCCTTCCTTCCTTCCTTCCTTCCTTCCTTTCTTTCTTTCTTTTTTTCTTTTTCTTTCTTTCTTTCTCTCTCTACTGCTGGTTGTATGGCTGGGTGGCTGGCCCCTGATGTTGTCCTCTCCCTCTCCTTTTCTTGTTCCTCGATCTTCTCTTCCCACATTTCTCCTATTTGTTCTCCCTCCTGCCAGCCCCACCTATCCTTCCTTCTGCCTAGCTATTGGCCGTTCATCTCTTCATTAGACCAATCAGGTGTTTTAGACAGGCAAAGTTACACAGCTTCACAAAGTTAAACAAATGCAACATAAAGGAATGCAACATATCTTTGTATCATTAAACAAATGTTCTACAGCATAAACAAATGTCACACGTCTTAAACTAATATTCTGCAGCACTTGTCTTGCAGTGTAGAATGTGGGCAGATGGAAGAAGATAGGTGTTCAAGTGACTTTAGAGAAACTGAGGGGGTCAGTCAAAAAACAGACGCAATAGCTGAGCAATTCTACAGGCTAGACGAGGCAGAGGGATGATTGGAGAGAAGGTCCAGATGGGAAGTGAGACAGAGATGGGCTCTGTCAGCCTCTGTATTCATCTGGAGAGGACCCTAGCATGGATGGCTAAGGCAACAGAAATCTATCCTCTCACAGGTCTGGAGGTCAGGAGTCCTAGAGGAAGGTTGATGTGGGATTCCCCTCTGTATGCTATGTATATATTTTATTACCATTGTTCTTAAAGAAGTTGTTTTGGTCAATGGCTTAGTAGAGGAAAGCCAGGTGGAAAATCCAATCAGAGATATAGAGAGAAGTAGGTAGACTTAAGGAGATGCTGTGTAGCTGCCAAAGGAAAAAGACACCAGCCGGAACCTTACCTGGTAAGCCACAGCCTCGTGGAGATACACAGATGAATAAAAATGGATTAATTCAAGATGTAAGAGCTAGCTAGAAATATGCCTGAGCCATTGGCCGAACAGTGTTATAATTAATGTAGTTGCTGTGTGATTATTTGGGTCTGAGAGGCTGGGAAACGAGCAAGCGGTCTCCATCTACAGGAGGAGATAGCAAGGCTGGTTTCTTCTGAGGCAGCCTCTCCTTGGCATAATTATAGAAGGCCATTGCTGTAGCTTGGATCTAGGACATGAGAGGTGGGAGATCTCCAGGTCATTGGGGGCCTATCAAAGGACACTGTGGGGCCCTAACCCCTTCTGCTCTTGCTTTTCTACTTCCTGGTCACAAACTGATCAGATTTGCTCAGTGCCCTTCTGCCCTTCATGATGCATTGTTATGAGTCTAGATCAGCAAGGCCAAGTAGACTTTGACAGAAGCGTCTAAATCCATGGCCTTCTCTCTATACAAACTGATAGTCTTAGGTGTGTATTTCTGCAATGGGAAGCTGCCTAGGGCAGCCACCCTCTCCCTAGGTCTTCCATTGTCTTCCATTGTCTGTCTGGTTCTACTCACCTCTGCCCTCCATCCTCCGTCTTCCTCCTATCTTCTTCCTCCTCCTCTTCCTCATCCTCCTCTCATTGTCTTTGGAATTCTGGAGAGGACCGCCTCCCAGGCCTAACTTCTTCTAATAAGAATGGCAACAACTTTGTTGAAGCCCCACCCTGCAGTCTTCACTTCATTTTAATTGCCACTTTTTTAAGTCTTATCTCCAAATACAGTCTGAGACTGATGTTATCGGGGCTTACAGCTTTCATGTCTGAATTTGGGGAACTCATAATTCAGCTCCTCTGACCTCCCCGCCAGCATCATTCTTCAAAGAAAAATGGGACGTCATTGAAATTTATCAAACTAGAACATCATCTTTCAGCTGTCACTCAGTGGTGATGCCTTGTGGGAGGGAAGTACTGGTTTCACTCCGCATTGACAACATGTCCAGCTGGGTGCCAAGGGATTCCTGATCGGAGACACCCCATTGTCTCCCAACAGAGGCTAATGAATGCCTCCTGCCACGACTTTTGTGGCTTTCTGAGTAGTGTCTCCGCAGGTTCCCATTTCCTGACTCCTAGAACTCATGCCAATTAGTTTTGTGTGGTGTGTTCACCTCCATCACTGTGACAAAACTGTTGCCATATACAACTCAGTCTGTGGTCACTTGCATCCATAGTCCCTGGGCCACTGTGAGACAGAACATTTGTCAGAGGAACAAAACTGCCTTCCTCTCGGTAGCCTTCCCGGTGACCTAGCAGAGAGTATCTCTGCGCTGGGCAGCCTCATCTGGGTCCCTGCTGTGTTCCCACTTTCATGGTGGTCCTTTCCCCTTTAATTGATCATCTCTGGAAACAACCTCATAGGCACCCCAAGAATGACTTAGTAATATGGGTGTCTCTTAGTCTAATGAAGCTGGCAAAGATTAACCAGCACCCAATGGAAAAGGAACTCTGGAGAGGGTGGTGGACACCTGTAATTCTACAAGAAAACCTTTACAAGTTTGAGGCCGGCCTGATCCACATAGTGAGTTCCCTAGCTTGGGCTACATAGGGATACCCTCTCTCAAAAACTAAACAACACATGGGCTGTACACATGTGATGAAGGATCTTAAAAGTAAGGAGGGGTGTCTTGGATTGTCAGGTGGGTCCAATAAAATCATAGGGATCCTGAGAGAATCTTCTCCCTCTGAGGAGGGAAGTGGGAGGGGGAGGGAAAGGAAAGGTCAGAGGAAGGGAAGGAACGTGTTATTTTCTGGTCTTGAACATGGAGGAGAGGCTGCAAGCCAAGGATGGAGAGAGGCCTCTGGAAGCTGGAGAAGGCAAGAAACTGGGGTCAGTTCTCGACCCTTCAGAAGGAGGCCAGCCTGTGACATCTTGCCATCAGTTCTGAGGCATCCATTTCCTGACTCTCTATGTATGTGTAGAAACCAGAGGCACTTTGTTTCTCTTCTTAGAGACAGGGTTTCCCACTACCCTGGCTCATGATAATCTAGACTGATTGGCCATTGAGGTTTAGGGATGGCCCTGTCTCTGGCTCCTCAGAGCTGAGATTACAAACACATGCTAACACACTTGGCATTTTTTGTTTGTTTGTTTGTTTTTCGAGGCAGGGTTTCTCTGTAGCTTTTGGAGCCTGTCCTGGAACTAGCTCTAGTAGACCAGGCTGGCTTCGAACTCACAGAGATCAGCCTGCCTCTGCCTCTGCCTCCGAGTGCTGGGATTAAAGGCATGCACCACCACCGCCCAGCCACACTTGGCATTTTTACATTGGCTCTGGGGATCCAAACTCAGGTCCTCATGTTTGCATGGCAAGCGTTTTACCAACTGAGCCATGACTCCAGCCCCTTCTTAACTTCTGACCCCAGGAATGTGAGATGATAATAACCCTGTGACGTGTTAAGCAATAGCTTGGTGATCTTTTGTTGTAGCAACATGGATGGTCCATTCATATCTGTGTGAGGTTGGTACTATTGTTATCCCCATTATACAGATGTAGAAACTGAGGCTCAGAATACTTAATGGGGTAAAGATCCCTCTATTGGTAGTATGTAGGCTTCCAAGCTACACCTGTCTTTTCCCATCACTTGTAGAACATTGTGCTGGTAATTCCCCTTCTCTAAGGGAAGAATTTGGATTACCCATGCTGCCTTTTATTATCAGTGAGAAATATACATGGTTCACGTCTGCCTCAACACCTCCATGATAATGCTCAGACATTTTCGTTTCTTCCTCCCCAGCATGGCCAAGTACTTCCGGAACAACTTCATCAACCCCCATATTTACTCCAGAGGGATTGCTAAGCTTGTCTTCTGCTGGGACTTCACTGTCACCCATGAAAAAGCTGTGAAGCTAAAACAGAAGAATCTGAGCACAGAGATCAGGGTAAGGCCCAGGCCCCCAGAGTCCTCCCCCACCAGCTTTATCCCGTGCCTATGTAGCTATAGCTTTTTTCCCTCTTTCTTCTCCCCACCTGCTTTCCCTTCCCTTTCCCATTTCCCTTTCTCTGTTCTGTTGTGGTTTATGGTTGTACACCTGCCATTCTGGGGCGGCAGAGGCTGGAGGGCTGTATGTTTAAAGACAGGCTAGGCTACATGGTAAGCTTTGTTTCACATGCAAAGATAAAAGAGAAGGAAGGCAGGAAGGGGGTGGCTGGGTGAGGGAGGGAAGGAGGGAGGGAAGGAGGGAGGGAAGGAGGGAGGGAAGGAGGGAGGAAGGGGAAGGAAAGGCAAATGGAGAAAGAAGGAGCAGGGGTGGGGAACAAAGCAGAAAATGCACTTCTGTGAGCACTGTGGCTGCAGGCCTGTTATGTCTCTCTGATCTCCCAAGATGGAAATGGAGTTGGAAGGTCTTGCACTTCTCTGTCATCCTGAGATTCTCCCTTGGTCTCCCAAAATTTACCTTGATCACAGACTTCCCCTCCAGCTCTTGTGTGGTCTGAACTGGCCCCACGATCCTGGGGATCTCTGCTGTTGGCAGCGAGGGGCCAGCGAGTCCACTTGGCTGTCTGACACTTGCAGGAGAATCTGTCTGAGATCCGCCAGGAGAACGACAGGCTCACGTTCAACCAGCAGCTGACCCGCTTTTCCACTCATGTAGCCGCCTGGCTCGTCTCTACCGGAGTGGCTGCAGCCTGCTGTGTAGCTGTGTACTACTTGGCTGAGTATAACTCTGAGGTAAGTAACCCCGAGGGCTGGAGCAGAGAGAGATCTGGGGAGGAGTGGGGGCTTCTGGGGCAGATGCAGAACTGAGGCCTCTAGCTGGGCCCCGTGGCCAGCAGGAGTCACACCCATAGAGGCTTGCTTCAAACTGCTGAACTGCCCCTGTTCCCATGACCACAGACTCAGATGGGCACTTAGGATTCCCCAGGGGTGTCATGACATCACAGGGCAAGGTGCACTAGGTTCCTGTGGAGATGGGGCTTTGGCAGAGACCTGGGATCAGATTCTCATTTCTGCTTTTTTTTTTTTTTTTGAGATAAAGTTTTGTCACACAACAGAGGCTAGCCTTGAACGCCTTTGAACTCCTGATCTTCCTGCTTCTGTCTCCCAAGTGCTGAGATTATAGACACTCAGCATTCTTTGTTATTTTATTTTGTCCCCAGGCCCCTTTGACACCTGACAGGGTAGATGCTCTGTAAGTTGGTCAGGTGAACTCCCCTGTGTGACATAATCTTTCTTGGCCACCATGCTCCACCTCTGTCTGAAAACAATGGGTGTAGGTTTACACATACTTGAAGGGTTGCCAATGGCCATATTAAAGTATGATTTTAACAGGGGAAACTGAGTCACGGTCTTTAGGAGTCTGCCATTGACCACATGGGGTGGAATCTGTGACTCGGCATCTGCAGGTGGAAAGCCTTTGCCTCCTGCATTTACCCTGAAGTGCAGGGTGGCGGCTAGTGAGAGACAAGTCCTAGGATCTTTCCCTGGTCCAGGCACCCACTCTGGGCTGAGCCCGATTGCTGTCAATCACTGGTAACCACGGCTTCCATGGGCAGGCTTGGCCTTAACTCATCTTTCTGTATTCAATCAAGTCTCTGTGGCTTGAGGGATGCTCCCCTGACTCAGAGGTGCCAGTCACCCAGGTTCCCCCTCAACTGCTCAGTATAGGACAGAGGCAGCATTAGGACCCAGACATGTGTCTTAATTTCAGGGAGGAAGGAGTTACCTTGGCTCACAGTTCTTGGAGGGGATGGCATGGTGGCTGGGTATGGTTAGCAAAGGTGAGAGTGGGTGAACTGTCTCCATAGGTCAAGAAGCAGAGAATGTGGGGGGCCCTAGAGGCTGGGTTTTGATATTCAAAAACTGGCATCCTGTGATGTATTTTCTATAGCCATGCTTCATGCTCCAAGATCCTACAACCTTCTAAAATTGTGCCACTAGCTGGGGACCAAGTATTTAAACACACGGGTCCATAACTTTGCATCCTACTCATGATGTGGGGGTTCCTAAGCCATACCAAGGGGTGGGAGGTGCTCTCAGGGCCTCTAGAAGTGCATACAGGAGGGGTGAGGCCTCAGGAGAAGGATAATGGGACATGGGACCCCAAATCCAACCACAGGAATAGTGCCAAGAAAAATGCCTGGCAGAGGGCCCTCTACCTGCTCTGAGGCAACCACCAGGGGGCTGCATACTGTAAAGGCACTGCCTGGGCTAGCCTGCTCCCCAGTTCAGTCCTTAGCACAAAGGAAGCCTGGCAAACCTGCTCCAGGCTGTGCAAGGGTAGCAGGAACAGTTAGCCCTGAAACAATATACATACAAGTAACATTATACAGCCTGAGCAGATTGAATTGATATATTTATGAGTATATATGCATATAATATATATGTATGACAACAATTTTTTAAAAGCCATGGATTTGAAAGTGAGCTGGGTAGGGTATACATGGGAGAGGGGTGAGAAAGAGGAAAGGGAAGGGAGAAAATGATGTAGTTATATTTTAGTTTAAAAAACAAATTAAAAATAGGGACTGTGCATGGTAGCACATGGCCTTTAATCCCAACACTTGGGAGGCAGAGGTGGGCAGATCTCTGTGAGTTCGAAGCCAGCCTGATCTACATAATGAATTCCAAGGATAGCCAAGGTGATATAATAAGACCTTGTCTCACCCCACTAATAATGATGATGATGGTGATGATGATGATGGTGGTAATGATGATGATGATAACAGAGTAGCAGGAGAAATCCCAGGATGTTTAGTTCCCTTATGCCGTGGCTAAAATAGATTTTTGTTTCCACAGCAAGAGAACTTGAAACCTAGCCCAAAGCATCTTGGTGAGAGCCAAGTCCCAGCAGAACTGTTGAGGTTAGGTCACTGTCCTAGTGCCACTGTGTTGGTGTGCTAAAACACTCTGACCAAAACTGACCTGGAGAGGAAAGGAAGTACTTGACTCACATCCTAGGTCACAGTCTGTCCCTGGGGCAGCCAGGACAGGAACTCAAGCAGGAAGCTGGAGGCAGGACCTGAGTAAACACTATTTGCTGGCTCCCCCACAGGCTCTCACATTCAGCTAGCTTTCTTATACCGCCCAGGATCACCTGTCTAGGCTGGTGCTGCCTATCCTACCATGAGCTTGACCTTCCTGCATCAACTAACAGCTGAGGCAATCCACACATGTATAACCACAGGCCAATCAGACCCAGGCACTTCCTCAGTTGAGGCTGCCCCTTGGCACTTGACTCTAGGTTGTATCAAGATAACAAAAAAACCTCACAAGCACTGTTCTGATTGAATGCTTCCTTGCTGGTGACCCTGGGAAAACATACTTACAGCTCTGAGATTCAGTATCCTCAGAGGAAGTGTGGGACAGAGGATCTCTACTTCAGACGCTCTGAGTGTGAGGAAAGGAAGGCTCCACAGCTCCATAGACCTCTAAGGCGTGTCCTTCAACCCTGCAGTTCTTGAAGACGCACAGGAACCCTGGGGCGGTGCTGTTACTGCCATTTGTCGTATCCTGCATCAACCTGGTCGTGCCTCGCTTCTACTCCATGTTCCGCCTAGTGGAGAGGTTCGAGGTACCAAGGCAGGAAGTCTACGTCCTCCTCATCCGGTAGGTGTGACACACCTGATTTTAGATCATTTCCAAGAGCTAGAAGGAGCTCCATTCAAATGTCAAAGTTCTGTTCCTGAAGGAAGGTGTTCCAGTAATGAGGGGTGCCATATGATGTATTAACAGTTGTCTTAGTTAGGGTTTCTATTGCTGTGATGAAACACCATGGTTGATAACAAGCTGGGGAGGACTTATATGTCTACAATGCTATTCATCACTGAAGAAAGTCAGGACAGGAGTTCAAATGAGGTAAGGACCTGGAGGCAGGAACTGAAACAGAGGCCACAGAGAGGTGCTACTTACTAACTTGCTCCCATGTCTTCCTCAGCCTGCTTTCTTATAGACCACCAGCCCAAGAATGGCTCCACCCACAATGGGCTGGACATTCCCCCATCAATTACTAATTAAGAAAATGCCCTACATCAGCTTGCCTACAACTTGGTCTTGTAGAGGCATTTTCTTAATTGAGGTTCCCTAACCTCGGATGATTTCATCTTATGTCACATTGACATAAAACTACCAAGTACAACCACCTTCAAAGACCCCTGGGAAAATATGATTATTGAGTATGGATGCTTTTTTACTAGACGGTGGCTTACCTTTCTCTAGCTGCTGGCCTTGGAATTAACCCAATTCTCCAGGGTCACTGCACAGATGGACAAGCACTGTGCAAGGGCTCCTGACCTCAGAGCTCTGGTACCCACTGCCTCACACAAAAGGAGAAGGCATATTTCTGTAATTCATCCATCAAAACAGAAGGAAGGATGTTCTTGATGACTCCTTGGCTCAAAGGCTGCACTCCTTGGTGACGCCCCTTCCTATATACAAGAGATGCAGCCAAAATGTGATATGCAATAACCGAAGCCACCCAGTTTCTGTCCTTGCAGCCTTTCCCTGGTCGATTCTCTTGCTAACTCCTGGCTCTGACCGTGGGTCTGCACGCTGCATAAATTGTCCTCACAGATCATCCCTCCTCTCTGTGACCTGGGAGATCGGACCCTTTCTCCTCATCATGCTCCTTACTGGCCTCCTGGTGTTCTCAGACATGTCTAACTCCATACCTGCCTCTGCTCTGGTGCTCGCTTTGCAGGAAAGTCTCTTCTTACATATGGTCCTGGGGACTGCTTCCCGACTTCATTTAGACTTTCGCTCAAGGATTGTCCTTCATGGTGTCTTCCCAACCACTCTTATTCCCTACATTATAGCTTCCTTCCACTTCTTAGCATTTTATTTATTATCTCCCCCAGCAGTGCATGTACACACACATGCACGCACACACACACACACACAGATGCACACATACACACAGAGATGCACACACACACACATGCACACTCGCGTGTAAGCGTGTATAAAAAGAAATTGTTTTCTTGCTCACAGTACCTGGGGCATTCCAGATGCTCAAAGATAATTAGTAAATGAAAGAACCAATAAATCAGCGAGTCAATTATTTTTGATTCATACTATAAAAAATTCTAATCACAGATGATTATTGTGCCATCATTATTCCTCCCAACCCTCCAATTCCTCCCAGTTCCAATCCACCAGGCTGGGGTTCCACTTTGCTGCTTTCTTAGGTGTGCTGGCTCATATCGACTGTCAACATGATAGGCTCTCTAATCATTTAGCAGATAGATCTCCAGGCACGTCTGTGGAGTTTCTAGATTGGGTTAGTTGAAGCGGAAAGACCACTCTAGTTGTGAACAACACCAGTCCTGTGGGCTAGGATCCCAGGCTGAATGAAAAGCAGGAAACAAGCTGAGCACCGGATCCATCTCATCTTGCATCCTAACTGTGTATGCAATTGACCAGCTGCTCCTGCTCCCGCTGCCATGTCTGCCCTTACATGATGGGCTTTACCCTCAAACTGCGAGCCAACAAAACAAAACAGAAATCGCTTTAACGCAATGAGGAAATTAATGCATTAGGTATGTAGAAAGAGGAAAATATTAGGGATTGCTGTCACACTTGAAGTTTGGGTAAGATGAATGTGACATACCCACCTGTGATAGAGTTATAAAGGTTAAGAGAGATTTAGTGAGGGACTCAGTAGAGCATCTGGGGTGAGCATTCAATAAATAAATATTAAACACATTTCTTATTACTGTAATGGGTTTGAGTGGGAGAGAAACTGGTTCATTTGCAGGGTCAACAGAAGAGAGTGTATTAGTCAGAATTAAGTTTTTGCTGCAGTAACAATCCTCCTCAGCTCTCAGCGGCATGAGACACAAAGGTTTATTTCTTGCCAGTGTTAGTGTACATTGTAGACTGGAGAGAAGGTTGTGAGCATGTTTGTCACCAAGGGACCCAGGCTGAGGCATCAACGCACATCTGAGATAGTGCTGACTGCCCTTGCAAAGAAGGGCAGTGGGTTCTAGGGGGTCTCAGAGTGACATGCCGTGCCCAAGGCTAGAACTGACACATGGCACATCTGCTCATAGCTCACCTGCTAGAACTCATTGTACTATCCAGCCCTATAGGGCAGGCAGAGATGTCTGTCCTGCCACATCCTACAGGGCACACTGGCCAACAGCACAGGAGGCTGCCATTGGGATGACAAGAGCTGTTTTCTCTTCTGTTATTTAGAAACATCCTTCTGAAGATCTCCATTGTTGGAATTCTTTGTTACTATTGGCTCAACATCGTGGCCCTGTCAGACGAAGAGGTGAGAATTACGTGCTGTTCTGCTTTAAGTTTTCTTCTTGGCCTTTAGTTCCTGACAGCCATCACACTTTCCTTTTGGGAAGAGCGGAGCAAAGAAGCTGGTCTGGGAAGCAACTTAAAGCAGGAGGGCTTTCTGGAAAAGCTGAGATGCCAATCAAATACACTCAGTCTCTTTAGTTTCAGTCTTTGTATCCGTAAGATGGACACTATGCGATATCAGCTGTGACCAACCTATGATGGTCATACCATAGGCAGCAATTCTCAGGCTAATCTGTCCAGATAGCCTGAAGATGAGCACAAGATCCTTCTTGAGCTTTGATGTCCCGTTTTGTCCTGGCCCAGGCACCACGGACTCTGCTGATACACAGACATGAAGCTCATCTGCACATTCACACCCTAACCCTGGCTGTCCCTGTCTCTCCCACACTCGTCAGGACTTTTCAATTTATTTTGTCTCAGACTATGAGTTTCTGGTCCTTGCACTCTGACAGTGATGCCCCAGAAGGCCTCAAAAGAAAGAGAACCTCATTGGTTCCAAGGCCCTTTCCTTGAAGTCCAGTGGCAGAATAAGAGATTCCCTATTTCTTTGGCTCACTTCCAAAGCTAGGGCATGCTGGGTCCCCAAGGGACCACACTGGCCATAATAATGTTGCTGTGTCTGGATTCAAATTATCTGTCATAACACAGTATCTTCGCCAAACTCCAATCATCAAAGATGTTCAGAACCAGCTTTCTAAACTAGGATGTCAGAGAACATACCATGTTATAGCTACCCATTTATTCTTCCATGCAGCTATTCATTTATGTATCCATCCATCATTCCTTAAGACAGCTATCATCCATTCACTTATCCACCTAGCCATGCATCCATTTACCCAGACATATCCCCATCCATCCATTTATCCACCCATCTTCCAAGTCGCCCATCCATCTCTCTATATTCCCCACTTCATCTACCATCTATCCGTCCTTGAGTCCTTGGGCTAGTACGGAAACTTTCCTTCCCCTTCAGCCAGACCTGAAAGCCGCCAGTATGTCTTCTCCTAGCTCGGACTTCCTGCAGAGGTTGCCGTCCACCAGTACCCACCAACTTGGGAGAACCTCTAGTCACTTTTTTAAAACGATATTTTTATTAGTTGTAAGTTCCATCTATCTAGGCAGTGTAGGAGTCAATAAATAGAAAGAGGAGGGACATCGTTAGCCCTCCATGCTTCTTACTCTCCTGAGGAAAGTGATTGGCCCTGGTGGGGAGATGGGGGTAGAGGGCACAGGGCAGAGATGGGATAGCTTAGAAGTAGAGGTGATGAGAGGGGAAGACTTTGTACATGTGAGCGGTAAGCCTTCTAGGGTAGAGAGAAGTTCAGAAAGAGAATATGCACGCACGTGTGCACACATACACACACACTTACATACACGCATACATACATACACACATACACACACACACACACACACACACACACTGGCTGCTTTTACAGAGTAAGTCTACTTTCCTGGGTACACAAGGTGTGGTCAAATTGCACCCGTATGAGCTCCGATCAGGGCCACCAGCCCTGCCTGACCTTAACTCTGTCTGCCTTCCAGTGCTGGGAGACCTTCATTGGCCAGGACATCTACCGGCTCCTTCTCATGGACTTCGTGTTCTCATTGGCCGATTCCTTACTGGGAGAGTTTCTGAGGAGGTAACCATTAGTCAGTTGTGAGTGGCTCTGTAGCCAGAGTCTGATGCATGGCTGAACAGAAAGTGTGGGCTCCTGCCATGTCTGCTGTGTGTGTCTAATCTGCCCATTGTCCTTCAGAGTGTTGTTCTCTTCTAACATAACCACATTCTACCTTAACCTGACAGTTTATTGGGTTTAAGTTGACCCTATCCAACCTACTATTTGGACAAAAATTCCAGAAATAAAGCAGAAACTGAACCACTCGGAATCTGTCTCTCCCTTTTCCTCATTCTTTTTTTGACTGTGACTACTGGCCAGATGTGATTTATTTTTATATTATTTTTTGCAGTGCTGGGATGGGGAGAGACACAAGGCCTTGTGGTGCTAAGGAAGCATTCCACAGCTGAGCCACACCCTCGTCCTGAGGGGGCCCTGTTCTGTTTTTCTTCATTCACTTTGTAATGATTTGATGCGAGCCTCTTATTTCTTGGCACCGCTTTTGCCGAGGTTGTAACCCAGGGCCTGAGACTTGTAAAATCTCTTCCGCTGGGCCACACTCCAGCCCTAGACACATCCATCTAGAATGAGATGCCATGGTACTGTGCCAGGTTTTCTTCGTGGGGAGGCTGAATGCCAGATTCCATCAATTCTGTCCAGACTTGCTTTATTCCAGCCTCTGTCCAGACCCTGAATGCAAAGGGGAGAAACATTTTTGTTAACAGAGATTTTGGGGGATATGGAAACTTCTCTATATAAAGAAATGTGGGTGAGGAGATGGTTCAGTGAGTGAAGTGTTTAATCATACAAGCATGAGGTTCTGAGTTCGAATACCCAGAACCCACACAAAGACAGTTGTGTTGCACATCTATAATCCCAATGCTCCTAATGGGAGACAGAAGAAGCCTTCAAAATTCTGTCTCAACCAAGGTAGAACAGGAGAACTAATACCAAGATGGTCCTGTAATTTCCATATGCACACTGTGCCATGTGCATGCACACATGTATGTACAGATACACACATACACATATCAGACACATCAACAAAGAGTCAAAACAATAATAGCAAAAGAAGAGAAAAGAAAATGTCATTAAAGAATGATGTAAGCCCTGGTAGGTCAACCACACACCAGGGCAGGCTCTACTCCCAAGAGCAGTTGGGCAACACAGACTAGACTAGATGGCAATAAAGAAGAATTCAAAGTTGGGTGGGTAGGGAGGTAATGGTGGAGAGGGTGGATATGGGAGGAGGGAGGGTCAGTATGATCAAAATGCATTGTGTAATATTCTCAAAGAATTAGCAAAAGTAATATTTAAGAAAATAAGAAAAATAAGAAAGTTTCCCCAAAGTATATAGAGAGCTTGTTTTCTTCTTTAGGAAACACGGACCATCACTGGCTCTAGAGCAGTAACCATAAACGTGGCTTGGTTGGCTCAGTGGTAAAGTGCATAGTTAGTATATTCAAGGCCCTGGGTTCCAACCTCAGCACCAAAAAGCAGTTTCTAAAAATGCATTTGGCTTGGGAGGTCCTCAGCTTTTTTGTTTCATGAGAAAGAAAATGTAACAAAGAATGGGATGAACCAGAAAGTAGGTTGGCTATTTTAAATAATGGGGGCAACCAACACCCTCGAGAGCTGTTTACAACCATTGTAGTAGCTCCCTACTTGACTGCATTGCTCTAGTCCCACATCTCCCCAGTTCCCTCCACTCCTGAAGAACTGACACCGTCCTCGGGGCTTCGTCAGCTCTAGGACTTGCAGCTTCATCCCTGGCTACTGAGGGTGTCTGCTGCTGTTTGTCCTGGTCGGTGGGGTGCTCTGAGTTGTTGTTGGAGTACTAAATGCAGGATGTTTTCACAGGCTCATTGGGACGAGATTCATCACAAGTCTCAGCTTACAGGAGTTTGACATTGCCAGGAATGTTCTAGAACTGATCTACGCACAAACTCTGGCCTGGTAAGTTTTTACAGTGCAGTGGAGCACCCTGTCAGTTCCCACCTGGGGGTGAACTTGGGAGTTTTGGTTGTAGGGGCTGGTCTGTTGTTTAAAATCTGAGTGGGTGACTGGGCATGGTAGTGACCAGGTTGACCTCAAACCCACAGAGATTTGCCCACCTCTGTCTCCCAAGTGCTGGGGTTAAAGGAATGTGCCACCACCTGCCCAATGAGAGTCAGTTTAAGGCAAGGTAGCACCCTGGAGACCCACAGACTATAGGTGGTCACAGGCCTGATTTGTTTACCGGCCCATTACAGCCCTTCTGCTTCTTCCCCTGCCACAGAACTTTTTCTAAAACTCTGGGTTACCCCCTACAGTTTTGAATTTTTGCTCTACCTAAAATGCTTTCTCTGTATGTGTCTGCACACGCATGTATGAAAGGTTGATGTGTGTAGATGCATGTGTGCGTGCATGCGTGAGAGGTTGATGTGTGTGTAGATGCATGTGTGTGTGCATGTGTGCGGAGCCAGACAACAATCTTGTTGTGTCTCAGGAACTGTTAATTCTTTTTTAAAAAATTCTATTCTTTTCTTTTCCTCCCTCCCTCCCTCCCTCCCTCTCTCTCTCACACTCCTTCTTTTCTCTTCTCTCTCTCTCTCTCTCTC
>NC_022015.1:10493994-10497160 GCF_000317375.1 Microtus ochrogaster
TCTCTCTCTCTCTCTCTCTCTCTCTCTCTCTCTCTCTCTCTCTCTCTCTCTCCCACCACCACCATGCAGGGTTTGTCACTGGAACTCACCTAGTAGGCTAAGCAGTTCAGAGAACCCCTGGGAGCCCTTGATTCTGTCTACCAGGTCTAGCATTATAGTGCATGCCACCATGCTTGGCTTTTTAAATGTAGGTTCTAGTAGTTGAAAACAGATCTTCATACTTAGAAGACAGACACTTTACCAATTAAACTGTGATTCCCCCTCCCCCCCAGCTCTGTGCAATTTATACATTGAAACAAAATCACCAATATGATAGTATTAGGGGAAGATTTGGTCTTAAAGTGGTGCCACCATTAATAGGATTAGTCCCTTTATAAAAGAGACCCATGAGAGGCTTCTGAACCCTTCGACCATGTGAGAATAGTGAGAAGGTTCATCCGTGAACCAGGAAGTAAACTTCACCAGACACCACTGAATCTGCCACCCATTTAATCTCCGACTTTTGGCCTCTCAAATTGTGAGCAACAAACCTATGCTGTTCTAAAGTTAGCCAGCTAAGGGTGTTTGCCATAGTATTCCAAATGAGTAATACAACCACCAATATATTTTATTTTATGCGTACGGGTGTTTTTCCTGCATGTATGTCTATGCATCATGGGTGTGCATTGCCTGCAGAGGGCAGAAGAGGGCATCAGATGCCCTGGAACTGGAGTTACAAATGGTTATCAGCAGGTGCGTAGGTGCTGAGAATTGAACCCGGGTCCTCTGAAACAGCAGTCAGTGTTCTTAACCACTGAGCCATTTCTCCAGCCCTATATGTTTTTTCTTTGCTTCTTGTTTGAAGCAGCTTAGAGCAAGGTAGCTCTCTCTGAGTAGCCCTGGCTGACCTAGGACTCACTATGTAAACCAGGCTGGTCTGGAACGCACGTAGATTCACCTACCTCTGCCTTCCATATGCTGGGATGGACATGTGTTACCATTCCCAGTCCCATCACCAATACTTAAAACACAGGAGATCATGTAGAATTCTCCTGTCTCTTTCTTTCTCCCTCCCTCCCTCTTTCCTCTCCTCCTCCTTCCCTCCATTCCTCTCTCCCCTCCTCCCTTCCCGTTGTTTTTCAAGATGACCAGCTAGTTGTATCATGTAATTTCATTTTGCTTTATTTCTGTGATGGTACTGGAACCCAAACCCAAGTTCTCATGCATGATAGCCAAGTGTTTCACCACTGAGATATCCCACCTTAGGCCCTGGCCTCCATCCTTTTATGCAGGCTCACTTAGAAACCTTAGACAAGCCCATGAGTCTTTCCTTACTTATTTTAACATGATGGAGTCCATGCCAGAGTTTGGTGCGTTGGATCACGTGCCCAGGTTCTATCTGTTGGGAAATGGGTGACTTCAAAGCGATGCATTAGGAGCTGAATAAGCCTGGATTCTGGGGCTAGCCCCGCCACTCACTGAGGTCCCTGGCTTTTCAGAGCCTTAGTTTCTGGGAACTTGCATATAATAGCAGCTGCTTTCAAATTACATTGAGGGTGAAATTTGATAGTAGATGAACAGAGTTTTGCAAACTCCAGCAGGTCAGGCAACTGCCAAATGTCTCATTAAAATTGATCCACATGGTCTGGCTGTCTGCAGGTAGTCTGTCTTTGAACAGATTTTCCAGCAAGGGAGGACTTTTTGTTAGTATTTAATGATGTGTCTGTACTGCCAGGCCACAGGCTTGCTTCCAAGGTCATGCACCTACATTATTTCAACAGCCAGGATACCTTCGGGGGAGGGTAAAGGGCTGAGATAATAGTTTGCTTTGGAAGATTTGAGAGATTGAAGGAAAATGGTATGTCTGCTCACTAATGTCTGGCTCAGACATATTTTGTTAATGAGGGTGCTACATCCCTTATGAGCTCTCTTGTGATTGTTCACTATTAGTAAGTAGCTGGGCTAAGGAGGTGGCCCAGTCAGTAGAGTGCTTACATCTCAAGCATGAAGACCTGAGCTTGATCCCCAATACCAATATAAAAGCCGAGTGTGGAGGTTTGTGTCTGTAATCCCCGTACTGGAGAGGTGGAGAAAGGAGGATAAAGCCCTGGGGATTGCCAGTCAGCCAGTCCAGTCCATTAACCACGTCCCAGGTCAGTGAGAGACGCTGTCATAAAAAAGATGGAGAGTAGATAAGGGAGACACCTAAAACTGCACTCTGGCCTCCACGCACATCTGCACACATGTGCACACCCACCCACAAACACCTGGTGCACACTCATTGTGGTGCATGCCTGTGATGCCAGCACTGAGAGACCGAGTCAGAAAGATTACAAGCTCAAGGTTAGCCTGAGCTAAACATTGAGATCGTTGCTCAAACCGACAGAAATACATAACAAGAATCATCACGTGGCTATGTAACCCATCGTCTGAACTTTTTCATTTTGCAGAGTTTAAACACTATGTTCATTAAACCACTCCCTGATGCCCACTCTCCCCAGCACCTGGCAACCACCATTCTACTTAGAGTTCTATGCTCTGCCTACCCTGGATACATCCTTGGAGATATATCTTTGTTTTTGGTGTCTGGTTTATTTCACTTATTTGCAGCATTTCCTTTTTAAGCACATTCAACACGTCATTGTGTGGGTCAGTTCACACTCTGTTTATGCACTCATTTGTCTGTGAACATTCTGGTGGCTTCCATTGTTCCACTGTTGTGAACAGTGTCACTGTGAACATGGGCGTGCAGACACTTCTGGGAGATTCTGCTTTCAGTTGTTTACTTTCTACCCAGAAACAAAATGTCCACATCACAATTTGTCAGCACTCTTAAAATATTTAGTGATTTAAAAACCATGAAATTATCTGGTACACGCCTTTAATCCCAACCCTTGGGAGGCAGAGGCAAGTGGATCTCTGTGAGTTCAAGGCCAGCCTGGTCTCCATAGTGAATTCCAGGACAACTGGGGCTACATAATGAGACCCTGTCTTGGAGGAAAAACCACCTTCAACAAAAAATAAAATAAAAATAAAAAAATAAAACAAACAAAAAGAACAAAACAACAACAACAACAACAAAACAACCCTTTAGGGTGGAGCTGCCATCTTCTGGTGATTTGTCATAATGACAAATAGAGAGGAGAGGCACCCAGCACACACACACACACACACACACACACACACA
>NC_022015.1:10497290-10504214 GCF_000317375.1 Microtus ochrogaster
GAGTTCAATTCCCAGCAACCACATGGTGGCTCACAACTATCTGTAGTGAGACCTGGCGCCCTCTTCTGATGTGTGGGCATACATGGAGGCAGAATGTTGGGTACATAATAAATTTTTAAAAAATGATGCAAGAATGTGTTTGGTCCTGGTTTGCTCGCTGGCTGATGCATAGTTAGCTTTCTTTTTGATTTTTATTTTGTTTTTGAGATTATAATTTACATTTCCCCCTTTCCTTCCCTCCCTCCAGATCCTCTCATATGCTCTTCCCTGCTTGCCTTCAAATGTATAGCCTCTTGTTTCACTAACTGTTATTGCATGCATACATGTATGTACTACCTGTGCTTATGTTTTCAGGGCTGGCCATTTGTCACTGGACAACCAATTAGTTTGTTCTTCCCTGGGAAAGGCCACCTCTCCTGCTCCCAGATTTCCTCAGGTGCTTATAGTTCTTTGTGTAGGATTGAGGCCTGGTGGACTTTTCTCTGTCCACTTTGGCATGTCCAATTCATTGGCGTCATCTTCGTTCAACTCACATTTCAGTGGTCATATTGGTGAGACCTACAGTGTAGCTTCTGTTATCACCAGGAGGTACAATATCACGGCAAATTCCCTGATCCTCAGGCTGTGATAATCTTTCTGCCCCCTCTTTTGCAGCATATCCTGAGCCTTAGGTGTGGAAGGTTCTGTAGATGTATCCATTGGGACTGGGCTCCACACCTCTG
Source organism: Microtus ochrogaster (assembly GCF_000317375.1). Classification (NCBI taxonomy): domain Eukaryota; kingdom Metazoa; phylum Chordata; class Mammalia; order Rodentia; family Cricetidae; genus Microtus; species Microtus ochrogaster. The sequence continues at coordinate 10,498,013 of NC_022015.1, forward strand.
CAATTGGATTGATTGTGGTGGTTTTCTGTCGTGGACTCTGTTACAAAGAGAAGTTTCTTTGATGAAGGGTGAAGACTATACTTAATAATGGGTTTAAGGGCAGATGTTTATAGATTGTTGTAAGGGATTATCATAGCTGACTTTCTTATGCAGTCCAAGACCACCTGTCCAGGGATGGTACTGCCTACAATGGGCTGGGCCCTACTGCATCAATTACCAAATCAAGACAATCCCACGCAGGTATGCCCCCAGGACAAACTGCTCAAGCTAATTCTTTGAGGCTTCTCCTCTCAGATGACTCCAGGCTGGGTCAAGGTGACCATGAAAGCTCCTCATGGTGTATTCTTCAAAAGAAAGTGCCCCACAAATGTTACCATGGCAAAACCAGGAGCATCTAAAAGTTGGCATGAAGTTGGCATCGTTGTTCAAAAAGCAAGGGTAGATGTCTTGACAAGAGAATTAATGTGTGTATTCAACATATTAATCACCCTGAAAGCAGAAAGAATTTCCCGAGAGGGCTGGAGAGATGGCTCAGTGGTTAAGAGCACTACTTGCTCTTCCAAAGGTCCTGAGTTCAATTCCCAGGAACCACATGGTGGCTCACAACCATCTGTAATAAGATCTGGTGCCCTCTTCTGGCCTGCAGGCATACATGCAGACAGAATACTGAGAATACTGTATACATAAAAAATAAATAAATCTTTAAAAAAAAGAATTTCCTGAGATGGTCAAAGAAAAATGTAAGAAAAAGAAAGAAAGAACTCAAAAAGGAGAACCTAAGTTCACGTGAGGTGGCCGCCTACTTCGTCAGAAACGGGAGAGATGGGGAAACAGACTGTACTGCTGGGCCTTATGTCTATCTGTTCCTGGAATAACCGATGTTTAAAACAAAACAACAACAAAACACAAAAACTCTATTGAAAAAATAATAATGGTAGTAAATTACCAATTTGGGTAAAACTAACTAACTAACTAACTAACTATATATATCCACTTAAGGAGTTTATCTTGGCCCAGCCTTCAAATCTTAGGCCTGGTCTCCCCTACTGCCAACCATTTAAAGACATCCCAAAAGCAAATATCCAAGAGTGGCAAGCAAGGAACAATGTATTAGAAAATAGCCAGATGAGAGGTCTTGCCTTGAACAAAAGGTAGCTGTCTGAGGACAATGCCTGAAGTTGTCCTCTGACTGCTACATACGTGCCCTGTATCCATACACACAGCCATCCCCAACAAATGCACAAACACATAAGCTTGCACATACAGCCATGTGTGTATGTGCTCACATACACACATGCACACACACTCATCATTCTGATTTATTTATTTATTTTTCGAGACAGTATCTTACTTCGTATCCCTGGTAGCTATGTGTGCCTAATATTTGGGACATGCTAGATTAGAGCCTCTGATGGTTTAGTGGCTCTGTGGTAGCATAGGTTTCTCTCTCTCTCTCTCTCTCTCTCTCTCTCTCTCTCTCTCTCTGCAAAGTCTTCCCAGATCTGAGGAGGAAGCAGCCATGGCAGGAATTCTCTGGGAAATCCCTCATATCTCCCATCAGGTAGTGATGGCACATGCCTTTAATCACAGCACTTGAGAGGCAAAGGCAGGTGGATCTCTGTGAGTTCAAGGCCAGCCTGGTCTATAGAGTGAATTCCAGGACAGCCAGGGATACACAGAAACCCTGTCTTGAAAAACTGAAAGAAAGAAAGGAAGGAAGAAGGAAGGAAGGAAGGAAGGAAGGAAGGAAGGAAGGAAGGAAGGAAGGAAGGAAAGAAGGAAGGAAGGGGAAGAGGAAGAGGAAGAGAAAGAAATCCCCCTCTTCAATGATCTCTTATGACACTACACATCTAAAGGAACCCTTTACCATAACGAAATATCACAGTCACAGTGTTATCAAGCTGATTCCTTCCAAAGCCCACAAGGTAAGGATTTGTCCTAGGCTTCTCTTCCTGGTTTTGAGCTGACCTTATCTTCCATGTGTCTTCACAAAGTTTTCCTTCTGTTTGTGTCCTACTCACTTCTTTTAAGGACATCACCCATACTGAATTAGAGCCTGTCGTAGTGACCATGAGCCTACCCCATTGTAGTAGAAGGCTGCTTGTTCATTTCCTGACTGCCCAGACTCCCGAAATAACCATACAGAAACTGTATTAATTAAATCACTGCTTGACCTATTAGCTCTAACTTCTTATTGGCTAGCTTTTACATCTTAATTTAACCCATTTCCATTATTTTATATTTTACCACAAGACTCGTGGCCTATTGGCAAGGTTCCAACATGTCTGTCTCAGCTCCATGGCTTCTCCTGGACTTTGCCTGCTTTCTCCCCGCCTAACTCTATTCTACCCTATCACGGGCTTGAGATAGTTTATTAGCCAATGGTATTCACAGCATACAGAGGAGAAACCCACATCAACCCATTCTAACTTAATCACTGTTTTAACAACTCTACCTCTATCCAGTTATGTTTTGAGGTACTGTTGTGTGTGTGTGTGTGTGTGTGTGTGTGTGTGTGTGTGTGTGTGTGTAATTCTCTCCCTTGCCTCCACCCCCTGTGTGCCTTGTGTTTCCCTGGTCTCTGACACTCCTGTTTTCCTCACAGGCTTGGAATTTTCTTCTGCCCACTGCTGCCGTTTATCCAAATGATCACTCTCATCATCATGTTCTATGTCAAAAATGTGAGTTGGACCCAAGGGCAGCCAATTACTTTCCTTTGGTAACGTATGACCTGGTGGGGATCTGAGCTGGAAAGGGGGTATGGGGAGGGGTCAGGAAGCTGTAAGTCAGTGGCTGGAGCACTGGCACTTGGTAGGGTGCTGAGGAATGCTCCTCAGCCACAGGTGGAAGGGTTCCACTTCTTCCCTCAGGTCAGCTTGATGATGAACTTCCAACCTCCAAGCAAGGCCTGGCGGGCCTCACAGATGATAACGTTCTTCATCTTCTTGCTCTTCTTCCCTTCCTTCACGGGAGTGCTGTGCACCCTGGCCATCACCATCTGGAGGTAGGGGACTGTGGCTTTAGTGAAGATTTAGTGATGGGGTAAATAGATGTCTATTTGTTTTGTTGTTTTTTTTTTTGTTTTGGTGTTTTTTTTTTCCTTGAGACAGGATTTCTCCGCGTAGCCCTGGCTGTCCTAGAACTAGCTCTTGTAGACCAGGCTGGCCTCGAACTCACAGAGATCTGCCTGCTTCTGCCTCCCGAGTGCTGGATTAAAGGTGTGTGCCACCACCGCTTATTTTTAAATGCTGATTTTATTCTCCAGATATGGAGACAGTTGCCATTGAAATCATAGTTTGTTACTCACACTTCCCAAGAAAGAAAGACTCCCCATGCCATGCAAGGCCACATGAGGAAAAGTCAGAGGTGATCAGGAGGAAGGTAGAATGAGGGACCAAAGCCTTCACTGTCATTTTCAGGGTAAAGAACAAATGAAGCAGAGTAACCAGGCTAGAGTTGGTCACTTTGAGTCTTTACAGAAGGTTCTGCAGTCTTGGGGGCTAGTATAAGTTGTTGAGACCATGACCTTGGGGTAACTAGGGCCAGGACATGCTCCAACTGTGAAAACCTGTTAAAAGAGGTGGATGTATGTCAGGCATAAGTGGTTATCTTCATATGAAGTCATGCTTTCTAGGCGATTCCTGGGAAAGGAGGTCTCCCCAGAGTCAATAAAACTCTCAGATGACAAACATCAGAGTAAAACCTGTGCTTAATACAGAGCTCAGCCCATGTTCCTAGGGTAGCCAGCAAATACAAGAAGCAAGGGACAGGATAAATCCTACCCTGGATTTATTCTACACATCCTACACCATAGTTGAGAGCCATTTCCCAATTTCTGCCAAGTGGCTTCCCAGTCTGGGAGAGACCACTTCTTCCGCACTGAAAAAGAAACTTGACTAAAGGGAACCAGAGGCCTGCTCTGGACTGGCTTCTCCTCCTTTGGCTCCACCTCACTGCAGCCCTGAAGCTTCTGCTCCATGTCTAGGCCCCAGAGGTCCCTTTCTCTTATGGTCAGGGTTCCCTCTCTGAAGGGGGTCTCTCCATTCCCTTTGAGTCTCAGTTCCAAGGTCAGCTCTAGACCTGAGTATCCCAGTCACCCCTGGCTGCAGGCCCCTTACCCCTTTTCTTTCTCAGACCACGTTCCACCCATCATTCCATGGCTCACAGTTTATATGTAAGAGCTTTCTTCCATGTATGTATGTATGTGTATCATGTGTTTTCCTGGTACCTACAGAGAACAAAAGAGAAGAACATCAGATTGCCCGGAACTGTTATAGATGGTGTGAGCCACTATGTGGGTGTTGGGGACTGAACCCGGCTCCCCTTATAAGAATAGGAAGTGCTCTGAACCTCTGGGCCATGCCTCCTGCCCAATCTTTGCTTCTTTTGTCATATCTACTCCCCATCTTCTCTCTTCCTAATCTTCCAGTTTCTATTCATTTGTAACAGCTGACAGCACATGTAGACGGAAGTTTCTGTCCCACTCGGTCCAGCAGCCATTCAGCCCCAAAGAAACACACAGAGGATTATATTAAATAAACTTATGGCCTATTAGCTCAGGCTTATTATTAACTAGCTCTTACAACTTAAATTAATCCATAACTCTTGTCTGTGTTTAGCCACATGGTTTGGTATATTTTCTCAGTAAAGCATTTTCATCTGGCTTGCTCTGTTTCTGGCTGGTGACTGACTCTCTGACTTTCCTCCTCCCAGAATTCTCTTAGTCTGGTCACTCCACCTATACTTCCTGCCTGGCTACTGGCCAATCAGCATTTTACTAAACAAATACAAGTGACAAATCTTTACAGTGTACAAGAGCATTCTCCCACAGCAAGCACATGCTCACAGTATCACACCTGGCTTCCATAGCTAACAAGCCTCCCACTCAGTGGGTCACATTCCCAAGAAAGACTTTCTGATCACCCCAAAGATATTACTAGATTGTTACCTGGATTCTGGATTGGCCACTGGAGCAGGTGATAGCACTCTAAGTGCTGGTCCTTAGACAGTAGGTGACACCAGGCAAGATTGAGTGGGAGCTTGATGATGTAATCACAAAACAATCCCACACCAGTTCAGAATTATGAATAATAAAAGGGTTATTTATGTAAGGGGAAAACTTACTGTTTTCCTCTAGATAACAGTCCTCTGTGTGAGCAGGAGCAGAGTCTAGCAGCTGGAAGCAGGAGCCAGAAGCAAGAGAGTGGGCACACATTTACAGCTGTTTTTACAGTATAAGAGACCACGCCCAAGTGGGCTGGTGTCTTAAAGGCTATTGGCTGAAGGAGCAGAATGTGCTCACACAGCAGGAGCTCTTCCCTCGAAGTGGAGTGTGGGGAGAGCAGGCAAGATTTTCTGTCTCTAGAGTCTGGATCCACATGGGATCCCTTGATTCTGGAATGCCTACTACCCCTGAGTCTCAGGCAGCAGATGGCTTTCTGCTTCTTGTTTTCAGACTGAAACCTTCCGCAGACTGTGGTCCCTTCCGAGGTCTGCCTTCCTTCATTCAGTCCGTCTACAGCTGGATCGATACCCTACACCAAAAGTCTGGCTACCAGTGGGTCGGCTGGATCTACCACAACCTTATCGGAAGTGTGCACTTCTTTTTCATCCTCACCCTCATCGTGCTGTAAGTGGGGATCCTCGGGAAACTAGAGGAGGAGAAGCTAAATGTTCCTAGGGACCCTCTCATCGAGATGAGAATGGTTCCAGGGATGTTCCTTTGGGAAATAAGGCAAGGAGTATAGGGCAGTGAGCATAGGATGGTCTCCACTCCACCCCGAAGAGATAGTTTTCTGTAAAATGTTGTCTGATGTTTTCACATCTAAGTTTTTTTAATGCTTTACAAAGAAAGTATACTTGTTTTCTTCCTTTTTGCTGGGGATATAGCTCAGTGGTAGAGCACTAGCCTAGCATGTGTAAGACCCAGAGGTTAATCCTTAGTACTGGAAAACAAGGAGAACATTAAAATTTTCCAAAAGAATGAAAATATGGGGTTGGAGAGATGGCTCAGCGGTTAGAAGCACTGGCTGTCTTTCCAGAGGTTCTGAGTTCAATTTCCACAACCACATGGTGGCAAAGAACCATCTGGGGCTGGAGAAATGGCTCAGTGGTTAAGAGCACTGCTTGCTCTTCCAAAGGTCCTGAGTTCAATTCCCAGGACCACATGGTGGCTCACAACCATCTGTAATGAGATCTGGTG
>NC_022015.1:10505254-10519329 GCF_000317375.1 Microtus ochrogaster
AGATAGGACGGTTCCAGACACAGCTTCATGCTGCACAGAGTGATGGAGGAAGATAGGACGGTTCCAGACACAGCTTCATGCTGCACAGACCGATAGCGGAGGAAGAGGCTAGAAGGTCTCCTGGCTCTCATTGATGCTCCCCTCCCCCCACTCCCCAGCAACAGCCCTTACTGGGACTTTAGAATGGTAAGCTGGCCTCCTGCTACGCTTCTCATTCACTGACTTTGCTGCTGTCTCCCCTGTACTTCTGACACTAAACGTGTGTGACAGGGGAAATGTCCTGTAAACTAAGCAATCCTTCAACACCACGGGCACCACGTGGGTAGCCTACCATTTCAGTCAGTTTGATCCTGGACCTGGATGGCATCAACCTCACAAGTTAAGAGTTGGGTCCTGCAAAGCCCCTTTTAGGAGCTGGATATGGCAGGGCACATCTGTAACCGCAACACTAGCAGGAGCAGAGACAGAGGGCTCCCTGGAGCTCAGTGACCAACCAGTCTACCTGCTGGTGAGTACCAGGTTCAGTGAGAGTCTGAAAAACAAAATGAGATGGAGAGTAATATAGCAGGATGCCAGATTTTGAACTCTGGCTTCCGTACATGCATTCACAGAAACATGTACACATGCATACACATGAACACACATACAATACAGATTCTCAAGTTCTACTAAACCTATGAATTTGAAAAAAAAATCCAAGAAATGTACATTACTTCGAGTTTGAATAGCACTTGTGCAAATCACATAATCTAGCTACCTATTCAAACTGTGTTTTAAAAATGTGGATTTGCCTGGCCCTTGCCTGGAGAATGTGTGCCCGCTTGATCTAAGGACCAACTGTGATGTAGGACTTACCTCTACCTCCCAAGTGATTCCATGTGCAACCAGGATGAAAAAGAAAATCTAAGGCAGCGGTTCTCGACCTTCCTAATGATGCAACATTTAATACAGTTCCTCGTGTTGTGGTGACCCCCAACCATAAAATCATTTTTGTTGCTACTTCATAACTGTAATTTTGCTACTGTTATGAATCATAATGTAAATATCTATGTTTTGTGATGATGTTAGTTGATCCCTGTGATGAAAGGGTTCCTTGACCACCCCGAAGGGGTCATGACCCACAGGTTGAGAACCACTGCTCTGAGGTACTTGGCCTTCCTCCCTGTTTTGACTTTTCAGGGACACACTTGGGTCAAAACCCATCTGCAAGCAAATATTCCAATCACTATATACCCCACAGCAACATGGAGCCTCCAAGCACTGTCAAGAGTGGCTGTCATTTTCTTCTCTTCCAGGATCATCACCTATCTTTACTGGCAGATCACAGAGGGCAGAAAGATCATGATCCGGCTGCTCCATGAACAGATCATCAACGTAAGGTTCTCCTGTAACCCCCTCCCCAAATGCCCCCTGCCCCATTGCTTCTCTCGACAGAGTATAACAAAAAAATTCTAAACATATTCCAAAATAGAGAGAATAAATAGTACAATGACTTTCCAGTTCCCATCATCACCCAACATGTGGGCACATGTGTGTGCTTGTATGTGCAGGTATACATGGAAGTGCATGTACATGTGTATAGAAGGGCAGAAGACAACCTTGGGTGTCATTCCTCAGACTCCGTATTTTTTTTCTTTTTTTCCATTCATATTTTTAGAATAATAAGACAAGGTTTCTTCTTGGCCTCAAAGTTGCTGAGAAGTCCAGGCAGGCTGGCCAGTGAGCTCCGAAGACCTGCCGGTTTTCATTTCCTCCCCCTCTAGAATTACAAGCACATGCCACCATGCTTGTCTTATATTGGTTCAGACATCAAACCCGCTTGTGAGCACGTCACTGACAGATGTCACTTCAGCCACATTGACATTTACATACTCTCATTTCATGCCTGCAGATCTTTGCGTTACTTTTAATAAATACTCTTGAGGTTTTTGCATTAGCTAGCTCTCTCATCCCGGTGACATGATACTCGACAAGAGGCCCCTGGACAGAGGAACTATTTATTTTGGCTCACGTTTCAGTCCATCACGGTAAGGAAGGCAGGGTAGAGTTCATGAAAGCAGGAGCATGTGGCAGAGTCTGGTCACGTGTTGGCAGATCAGGAGGCAGAGAAGTTGAACCAGAATCAGGAGCAGGTACCACCTCCAAGGCCTGCCCCCAGAAGCCCACATCTGCTATTTAGATCACAGTCATGACAGTTCTATGGCCACCCGAGAGAGCACCATTTCTGGGGGTAGCCCTTCCTGCTTGGGGAAGCTCAGAGGCCACAGAAATATTAGCATGAGCTGTAGTTACACAGTGATGGTTGTTGGGATAATTACTACAAGCAGAATGTGAAAATCCGTGGTTCAAAGTTTAAGGAAAAACAGGCACAAAGTTGGGATGACAATGCCTGTGTGTTGATATTGCCTTTGTGATGTTGGGGTAACCATGCCTATGTGAAGCTGGGGTGACCATGCGAAGTTGGGGTAACCAGGCCTGTGTGATGCGGGGGTGACAGTACCTGTGCAGAGGAGACAAGGATGCTAACCTGGCTCCCCACACAGGTGGAGCAGTTCACGCCTTCCCTCTGTAGGGCTCCTGGGGAAGTAATCTAGCCTCTTGGGGGAAGAAACACTCTCTCTTGTTTTCCTTTGAACTGTTCAGTCACAGATCCCAGCCAACACAGATAACTTTGAGCCTTTTGTTTTGAATTTTATTAGTTATTATTAAATTATTTGTGTGTGTGAGAGAGAGAGTCTGAATACAGGTATATGTGTCTCTTGTCAAAAAGGACAACTTGTAGGAGTCAATCCTCTCCTCCTACCAGGGGTTCCAAGGATGGAACTCGGGTCTTCAGGCTTTTGTAGCAAACACTTTTACCTGCTGAGCCATCTTATCTGCCCACATAGAACTTTGATGGGTGAATTATTGTTGATGTCCTTAGGAATGCTAAGTTTTGGCATCTCAGTAGGAGGACTGGGGAGACCCAGGCAAAACTAGTTCATAGAATTAGGACTGGGACAGGGAGCTTGCAAGTAGGGCTCCTGAAGGTCTGAGTCCTGATCCTTGAGACAGTGACACAGAAGTTACAACCAGCATCAAGCTAGCAAAGATGCCACCGGGGAGGGCTTGTCCCTTGGGGGAACCTACGGCAATGCAGGAGAATTCCAGGACTCATCGGCTTTGTTTTGAAACATTCCTTCTCTCTCATCTGTAGAAAGCACAGTGGATGGACATCTCCGTCGAACTTGTGGGACACCCTTTGATCCATGCCTTCTTCACCCGGCACCATCTTCCATGCTTGACTTTTATTTTTCCTTCTTGGCAGGAGGGTAAAGATAAGATGTTCCTGATAGAAAAGTTGACCAAGCTGCAGGATATGGAGAAGAGAGCCAACCCCAGTGCACTGATCCTGGAAAGGAGAGAGGTGGAGGTGAGCTCACAGCTCCCTTGGGGCCACAGAACACACACTGGCATCCTTGTGACAAGTGCATTGGAAAGCAGACACAAAACTCTAGGGTTTCTGTTTGGTTTTTCGTTTCTGTGCAACAGAGTCTAGTCTTGATGTATAGCCCAGGCTGGCTCCTGTTCTAGTCTCTTGACTTCTGAGGTTACAGGTGTGATTAGCTCCTTCTCTCTATGATCCTGCACTTTCTGTCATTAAGTATTTCTGTGCTTTTAATTAAAAAATTGTTTATCATCTAATACTTTTATGATTGGCTGTGGTCCAGAAGCTGGGTCACTGTGAACTAAAGAATGCTCTGGCCTCATGGAGTTCACACCTGTTTTAAATCACCCAGGAATACACATGTGTATCCCATTGAATAGTCAACACTATTTTCCAGATCTTTCCCTGGGATGTCAGCAGTTACACCTGTGTCTCCCCAGGATGGATTCTGAAAGTAGGGCTTTCATAATTGTATAACCATAGCATGATGTCCAACTAATATCATCGCTTTGTCTTCACTGAACACTGTATCCTGGACATGGTTGCCTTCTGGATATGTTTGGACATTTGAGTTTTGGGGCTTTTCAAGTAGTAAAACTGGTGTTGGATGAAACATTTTATTAAGGACTGTAATAAGTTGTCAGTATATTAATAGTCATTGCTTTGTGATGCTGTGGATAGAAACCAGGGCCTTGTGCATGTGGGGCAAGTGGTCTACTCCTGAACCACAGACCGTGTCCTAATTATTATAAGTATTTTATAAATTTCTGCTCCAAGGATGTACATCTGCCCCCATAGCATACTGTTAATTAAGTTCATAATAAGATTTTTTTTTGCTAATTGCCGTTGGTCTCCTGGAATACACCAGTAAAAGGTGTATATACATTAACAACATAATTTACTATCTTTGTAAATTAATACTATCAGTATTGCTCATCTCAAATCCCCAAAAGTCAGATACCCTTTTCACCCCCAACAGTAAATATCTTTGGAATGAATGCCATATCCATTGCTAAAAAGCTAAACATGCTGGATATTTCTGTGGCTGGCTCTTGGTCTCCATTACCGCTTCATTTTAAATTGGTGCTAGGCTCACAGATTGTACCAACTGTTCCAACACACCCAGCGTTGTGTCCCCTGCTCCAGTGACACCGCTGTCTGTTTCCTTCATTTACAGCAACACAACCCTTTGTATTTGGAGGACCTCAGCGCTGCTCATGGTGAGTACCAGAACTGTCAAGACAGAGACGCGCAGTGGCACAGCCCGAGGGGGAGGGTGTGCAGTTGCTCTTCAGCCGCAAACCCGACCTCCGATGAATTTGCTTTTGGTCTGGTCTAACGCAGAAGCTCACGATGTCTCTAGAACCTGGTTTCTGTCGGTTTCAGGTCACATGTTAGCATGTTACACAAACAGCTGCTTTGTCATGATGGCAAAACATCATCGCCAACATCTCCCATCTCCTCAGGTTCAATCTAGTCAGCGATTGAACGTTCTACATCAGCTTCATTCAGTCTGGTGTGTTCACCCACAAACCCATTTCTATGACTGTGAAAATGTGACAGTACCTTTGGCTGTAGCCACGCCCCGTGCTTCAGCTACGGTACTGATGATACAACCGTACAGATCATAGGAACTGAGAGTGGGCAGTTCTGCCTGCCAAGTCAGGGGCTGATGCCAGGAGAATGATGCTGGGGAGGAAACAGATAAGCCCACTCACTTTTCTAGACCAGTTATTTATACTTTTGTGTGTGCATGCTTGTGTATGTGCCTGTGTGTGTACGAGGAGGCCAGAAGAGGGAGTCGAGGGTCCTCTATCGCTCCGCCTATTTCTTTGAGGCAGGAGCTCTCCCTGAACCTAGAAATTGAATTTTCTTGCCTACTCTGGAAACCAGCAAGCTTCAGTAATCCCCCTGCCTCTGTCCCCATTATATCAGGGTTTATAGGAATGTGTGGGACATCTGGCTTGGTACCTGGGCCAAACGCTGGTCCTCATGATTCCACAACAAGCACTTTGACCACTCAGCACCCTCTCCAACCCTGCACTGGTTTTTAAACAGTATTTACCATCAACAGTCAATAATGGAGATCAAGGGGAAAGACTAAAATCTTAAAAAGGAGGCAGGAAGGAAGGCTTGAGAGCTTTCCCTTGAGGAGATGGGGCTGTGTGTATGTGCGTTAACTTCTCTTTCCTGTGTCAAACCCAGAGTTGCGAATGAGGCGATCAGTGCAAGAAGAGAATCCAGAAGTCTGATGACGACTGTGTGTTGATGGCAGCCAGATGGCAGTCAAAACAAGAAAGACGATAAAAACAAATGGGACAGCCTCCCTGACGGCTGGACCTCGGGAGCTTCTCAGGAGTGGAATCTAAGCCTGAGCCAAGAGGACTCTGACCCACAGTGCAGATGGCTCTATAAAACAGGGCACACTTACTTCTCTTCCAACGAGGACTGCTGATTTTTTTCCTCCAAAACAAAGTACTTGAAATTTTCTAATTAAAACTATTAAAATATTGGGATTATCCCACAAACACCTGGGAAGAGGTAGCCTGCAAATATTGCACTTTTATCTTTAAGAAATATGCATCTGCATGATAGAGCCTGTAAGAATCTCTCTTCCTAGACCTGGCAATGGTTTAAAAACTGGTGCTCAGAAAAATGGTCCACAGTGAATAAAAATGTGATCCTTGATCGGGGATGCAAAAATCTCTGAATGGTGTGACTTGCATTTGCTCTGACTTTGAACTAGAAACAGTCCCATGTCACCTAAAGCTGAAGTGTAGTGGAAGGTCTTGCAGCTGAACTTTGTCTTTATTGAGTGTGAGAGTCTTGGGGCTGGACTAGCTATAGGAGAGGTGGAGGAACAGAATGAGACCCTGTCCCTAGAAGAGTGTATACGTGGTCATTGTTATGGTTTGAGTCTGAAGTGTCCTCTGTAGATTCATGTTTTGAATGCGTGTTCCCTGACTGGCGACACTATCTGGGGAGACTGTGTAACTTTTAGGAGATAGACCCTTGATGGAGCAAGCAGGTGATTAGAGGCAGGCCTTTCAAGGATATTCCTGGCCCCAAGTTCCTGCTTTACTCTTCTCCTTGGTCAGCCATGATGTGAACATCTGCCTCACGCTCCCACTGCCACAAACTGCATTGTCTTACCAAAGTCATCCTTCTGAAACTGTGAACCAAAATAGATAATTCCCTAAACTGCTTCAGTCAGGCATTCTGTTACAGCAAAGTCAACTTGATACAGTCATCAGAGTCTCACAAGTCAAATGAGAAATTAGGGTGACATGTAGAATCCACGTGTGCATATGAGATGAATATTTACATGAGGAGACATTTTTGCAAATCTGTCAAATGATCCTGAAGGCATGTAACTGTCCTTAACACTGGAAGCTAAGCTAGACTCACCTCTTAAGGGCCATGTCTCAATAGTGCTATAGACTGAGGACCAAGCCTTGAAACGTGTATTGGACTGGGGAAACACCTACCCAAATCATTGCACTTCCCAACGGTCACCCAAAGGCTGGAGAACCTTGGCTTATGGCTGGAAAATGGTAGCTTCGTGCTTACATGTGGAAAAGGATAGCTTCTTTTGAATCCTGCAGGGTCTCACCTCTTAGTGGCTGCAGCACACACCCACTTCATGTCTTAGAAGGCAATGATGTAGGGTTCAACTCTGAAAGGAGAAGCTAAAATAGTATACCACTTGCCCATGTCTTTGTAATCTTTAACTCGGAGCTATGTGGAAGGAATTAAATGCTTCAGTATGGTGGCGGGCGGCACTAATATCTCCCTGGGTTCTCACAGGCGGAGCTTCTGTGAGACATTTAAGTGAGGCAGAGACGGAGAGATGGGGACAGGGTGCACCAGCGCCCTTGTTCTGCTTGCAATTCCACCTGTGTACAAGAGCACAGCTTATTCCCGTGGTGTATGACGGTGTCCCATGCCGCCGCCCCACGCTGTAGTTTTTACCTTTCATTACCTGGTGCTCACAAATTACAGAACCTAATTTGTGAGGTTGGGGATGAAATCCTGGAGTTTGCAGTCCTCATATCGAGGCTACACCCTGAGCAACCTGTTAGAACCCTCCCACTCCCCACTCTTATTTGTTTCCCTCCTTAAGTGACATAGTATTACACTCCAGTTTTGGAGGAAACTTTACACTGCTCCTTTGGACCTCATCGCATTATCTCTGTGGCACAATGTAGGGCGGGTGGCGGGGGGACGATGACACAAATTGTGTGACTACCATTTGGCTTGTGATGGGAACTCACACTTGGGTTTTGATTTGCCTGCAGTCTTATTGCTAGTGAGGGACAGAACTGAGGACAGCATTGGCTCCCCACATCGCTGCATCCTTGCCAACACTTGTCATTTGGTGTTTTGATGATAGCTATGCTGATGAGATGGAATCTCAAGGCAATTTTAGTTTGCACTTCCCCGATGGTGAAGGATGATGAACGTTTTTTTTTTTTTCAAATACTTATTTGTATTTCTCCTTTTGAGGGCCGTTCATCCAATCCATTAGTCATTACTGGCTAATGGATTTTAGTGTGTGCGTTTTGCAGTTCTTTAGATTCCAGCTATTAACCCTGGTCAGATGTTTCTCTGTTGAATTCTCTATCTTGGCCCCTCTGTTGAGAATTGATGATATAAATATAAATCTATTTTGGGAAAACATTCCATATCAGGTTAAAATATTTTTTCCTCTTGTTATTTTTGATAGTACAAGATTGTACTGATTGGAATTTTTATTTAGTTTATTTGTAATGTTGAGCAATGGATCCAGAGCCTTCTGTATGCTGGCCAAGTATACAGCCACTTAGGGGCCCAGCAGCCCTTGAACACTATCTGAAGAGGTATTTAGAACTCTTTATATTTATCCTTGCAGTTCTGACATGTGTCCCTTGCGCTCATCTCCAGCTAAGGGGCGATCAGGCATCAGTCTGCTCTCATTATCTCCTGCCCTTTCTCAGGGCAGTGAAGTCACCCTTGTCTTCTCCGTTTTCGGCACAGCTTCCTACTCCCCCTACTGAGTGCTAGGGGTGCAGGTACACACCACCATGCCTGGTTCGTGCACTGCTGGGGTTGAACACAGGGCTCCCTGCATTCCTTGCAAGCACTGTACCAACTGAGCCACATCTCCAGCCTTGTGAACGCTGGGATGGCAAAAGGCATCTGCGATACCTTTCCTAGTGTGAAGCTGGTTGAACATTGACAGGGCTTTGTATTTTCCTACTGTTGACATATCAGGGTATTGCCACAGGCAATGGTTCAGGAGTAACTGCCAGCGCTTTGATTATTGTGCTGTCCCTGATGGAAGCACTTTAACTCACTGGCTTTATGAAGCAGGAATTAACCCCACCTTACAGAAGAGGAATCTGATGTTCAAGAGCTGTGCCACTGGCCAGGGTCATATACACCCTAAGTGACTGAACTGGAAGGCAATACCTACCCAGTCTGTCCCAGCCCCTAAGCTTCATAAAACTAATGAGACAGCACACAGGCCAACAGAACTGCATCTGGAGGTCTGTACGTACTGTCACCCATTAATACGTACTGTCTCCAAAAAATTTCTGCATTTAACAAATTGTACACACATAACTGATCTCCATACCTCTTGCCATCCCTTCAGATAGCTCTTATTTTTTTTATATATTTAACACTCTTATGTTTTTGCATATGTGTGTCATGTGTTTATGTATGTTCACATGTGAGTGGGCACAAGTCTAAGTGGGAGTACATATGCACATGTGTGCTGTGCATTCAAGTAGAAACTGGAAGTTGACATTGAGTGTTTCCCCCATTACTTTCCATCTTATATATGGGGTCAGGGTCTCTCCCCAGATCCGAAGCTGACCCCTTTGGCTTGTCTAACTAGCTTACCATGGGGACTTCCTATTTAGGATTGCCAGTAGGCCACCACACCCACCCAGCTTTTCTGTGGGTTTTGGGAATCCATCTCCTTAGTTCTATTCATTTTTAACCAGCATTAGTGGGTTGTGGCAAAAGATGAAAAAAATTGGAATTGGAAGCCTAGATTTCCTGGGTCCTATTTGTCACTCATCACATCAGTAACCTTCAGCAAGTTCTTTACTCTTCCTCAGCCTCTTCCAGTCCCTCACCTTAGAAAATAGTAACATGCTGGGCAATGGTGGCGCACGCCTTTAATCCCCACAGTTGGGAGGCAGAGGCAGGCAGATCTCTGTGAGTTCAAGGCCAGCCTGGTCTACAGGAGCTAGTTCCAGGACAGGTTCTAAAACTACAGCAAAACCCTGTCTCGAAAAACAACAAAACAAAACAAACAAAAAAAGGAATAGAACCCCCTGAGAATCAAATGAGACCATGAAATGCTTTGAAATGTCTAACCTGAGAGCTGTAGAAGAAAGATTAGATTTCAGAGTCAAAAGACCCTGCCTCCTGGCTTCTCTGGATGTGTGGCAGAGATGGTAGCTCCTGTGCTGGAGCTGGGGGTCAGGAGGCTTACCTGAGGTGCAGAGTCCGGATCCCAACTGGGATGGCCTTGGTCCTGAGCACATTGTTTCTTTCCTGAGCACAAGTCATGGCCCTCCTTGAGGAGCCAAATCAAAACCATCAGGCCAGATTTCAGAGACTCACACATTGGACAGCTTGACTGACAGGAAGAGTGTGTTCAGAGGCGGCTTGCCCACTCTCTCTCAGTGCCGACAACCTTCACTACTGTCTACTGTGGGCTGCTTGGTGCTGCTGTTTATCTGTGAATTGTTGAGACACAGGTCTCACATTTCTCCAGCTGGCCCTCAACATTATGTAGCTGAGAATACTTTCGCACTTCTGATGCTTCCGCTCCACTCTTTGATTTCTGGGATTACAGGTATGTACTCCCGTGCCTGGTTATGTATTGCTGGGATTGAAGCCAGGCTTTCCCATATGCTGGGCAAGCTCTCTGCCAACTGAGCTACATTCCCAGCCTCGGGCCATGTTTCAAATGCTGGTATATGAAACGGAAAGGAAGCGTAGTAATACTCTCAGGAGGGTCTGGTGAGCTGGTTAGAAAGTGCTGAGCGAGGAGTTTCAGAATCTAGTCTCCAATGGGCTGATGGAAATCCGATCAAGTTTGGGGGTTTCTGCCAAAAAAAAGGCTTACTTCTAGTAATGAAAGTTTGTTTCTGGTGAAGAAGAGAAATAGAATCCAACAATGACAAGACAAAGCCAGGCACAGCATCCTCTGGCTGTAATCCCATCATTCTAGAGGCTGAAGCAGTTAGTCCACAATGACTTTGAGAGACCAGCCTGGGCTCCACAAGCATGGCAAGACCGTGTTAGATGTATAAAGAGATGTGTCCGTGGTTATGCAGAGACACACACAGGGATACAACATCAGCACAGCTTCAGAGTCCTGAGCAGGGAGGTGCACGGCACTCAATGTGGGAATTTATGATTTATCAGATATAAATTCTTGCTAATTTATTAGTTTTTTACTCTGGTAATTTTCAACAAAAACAATGTAATCCTGAAATGATGATAATGGGAAAAAATACTAGGTAACACTTGATTTTTCTCGGTGGCCTCAAATTTAAGGGCAACAGCTGTAGCTAATGGACAGTACTGCCTTTTAATGCTGATCAGAAGTCCAGTTTTTCCAGAGTGTCAGTTTTTGCAACCTAAAGATGTTTTTATGATTTACTTTGGTTTAAAATAACAGCCCTACATCAAGAAGTCGGCAGCCGATATCTCTAAAATGAACTAAATGCTACTCAAAACATTTCAGCCTTTCAAACAAACACCCTTAAGTGAATGCTGACGATTAGTATTTTTTCTTTTTTCCGTTAAAGGGTTTTTCTTTTTGCTACACCCTTTCATATAATGGCAATAACTAATTTAATTTATAAGATCTAGTTAGAAACAAGCCTAAACTATAGGCTGAGCTTTTATAATTAATAAGTCTCTGAGTCGTTATTGGAGAGCCAGCGGTCCCAACCCTCCCCCCCAAAAAATCAGCCTACAAGACCCCATTTTCTCAGACCCAGATTCTAAATTACAGCCCAGACTAAGCGTCCCAAGGGAGCTCTAACAGCATGTACTAACACTTTCTCAGGATTCACTCAAGCCTGGGGTCCATTAGCAAAGAACTTAAAGTCTTAAATTCTACTTGGCTGAGTCAAGGGCAAAATGGATTTGGAGAGAAATCAGGAGGCTCTCAAGTCTCCAGAAGGGTTGCAGCTTTTCCAAGGGCCAACCCACTCTGTCACATGCCAGGCAGCCATTTTAAGGGACCCAAGGCTCAATCAGGCCTCAGATGTGTTTTCTGGGGTCACTTTCTCCTCCCACTTGTCACTTGGTCATAGTGACATGCTTAGATATTTAATCAATGTTAAATTTCTCCAAATAACCTCCTTGGGGTTGGGGTTAGAGCTCAGTATGGAGTATACTCTTATTGTGAGTTCAATCCAGAACCAAAAGCTAAAACAGAAACCAAAAGTTTTAAATATTGGAGACTATATGGCCAAGCTAGATTCCAAATGGAGATCCTCCTGCCTCTGCTACCCAAATACTGGGATTACAGATGTACACCATCACAGTCAGCCTAAAGCTGACCCACATGCCCCTGCTAGCTTCCCCCTCCCAACCTCCCTTTCAGTTCCATCTGTGGCTTTTGTCAGATCCACAACCTAGCCTCTTACAGCTGGGTCTCCTGGGGCTAACCTGTAATCTCAGCTACTGGGGAATCTGAGAGGTTTGTAAGTTTATGGCCACCCTGAACAACTTAGTGAGACTCTACCTTCAAGAGGCTACGGGGCAGTTAAGAGCCTAGGACAGGTGCTCAGCAAGCCTGATGACCCGGATTTAGTCTCTGGGATGCACACGGTGTAAGGACAGGGCTCAGGCAGGCTGTCTTGTGATCTCCACTCACACCCACAGTAAATGTCCTTTAACATTTTTGACTTTGTTTGAAATGGGTGTTTCTTTGTATAGTTCCGGATGTCCTGGAACTCACTCTGTAGACCATGCTGGCCTGAACTCAGAGATTTGCCTGCCTCTGCCTCTAGAGTGCTGGGATTATAGGTGCACCACAATTGCCTGGTTTAAATCTTTTTAAAAAGAGGGCTAGTGGTATAACTCTGACAGAAAGCCTGCTTATCATGTAAAGCCCAGGTTCCATTTCTAGCATCAAAAAAAAAAAAAAAACCCCAAAACCAAACCACCAAAAAGCTACTTAAGGACCGGTGAAAGGCTCAGCATGTAAAAGTGCTTGCCAAAAAGCCCAGGGATCTGAGTTCAATCCCAGGGACTCACATAGGGACAGGACAGACTTCTGCAGGTTGTCTTCTAACTTCCATGGCAGCAATGATGGCTTGTGTTATTCCCTCCCCCAACAAAAATGTAAAAATAATAATAAAAACAAAACTGCTATGCTCCCAATAGAAGCCTTCTTTGTTAATGTAGGGATGATGAGGACCAAGTCCGATCACCCAGAATTGGATACTGATTGCCAACTGTGTTCTGGACTCAGGTATGTAACTAAGTCAGTGGTGCCTCAGCTTCCTTATCAATAAAGATGATGCCAACACATTTGTAAGCTTTTTTGGAAGGTTGCAGATGATTATGTATATAAATGCCTCATTTAGTTCCTAGTCTAATGACTAGAGAAAAAGGAAGAGTAGTTCCCCTGAGCACGGTCCCCGCTGTTTTGAGACTGCGCTCCCTGCCCAGTGGTCTGTGCTTCCCCAGCTGTGAAATGGGCCCCTTAGGAGCACCCTCCAGCTCCATTTGTTTAAGAGGCAGTGTGTGCTTGAGATCCCAAGCAAGCCGCCGCTCTGCCCCCTGGTGGTCAGAAGTGCTTATGATAACAAGTCACCAATAATTCCTTGGGGTGCTCCTGGCTTCCTCTGCACTGTGACTAAAGCAGGTGAGGCCTCCAGCTTGCACAGAGCAGCCTCCCCCCGAAACCCCAACATTTTAGGACCGAAGGCTTGGTACACAGTTTGCACTCTGCTCACCTTTCAATGATTTTATTAGTATGGTCACAAGTTTGACACCTACAGGTCGCCGTTAACAGAGCTGACGACAATATTGGAAATAAATGAATTACTGAAGTATGGCAAGATTTAAAATGTCAACTCGGAGTGATTGTGCAAGCCCCATGCATTGATGCCTGTGTCCTAACTGCAGGACCCACTCTGCACATCCTCATCCTCATGGCTCTGTAACTTCAGCGGGTTTGGGGCAGGACCATCCTGCCTTTGCGCAGATCCAGATTCAAGTGCAACAGTGTCGAGCCTTCCCGGGAGCATGGTGGCCACATCTAGTTTCAGCTTGTGGGGTGAAAATACAACTATTGCTAGTGTGAGCCCCAGGAGCCCCAGGGCTTGTGCTAAAAGAATATTCTGATGTCTCTGCGAGACGCCTCCAGACAGTTTTGCTATGGTATTTCCTCCCAGGGAATCTAGAAGTGAGGTGTACAGTCTTCTAGCATGCTGTCAGTGATGTAGCTGGACCCAAGATGGGTCTCGTAGTACTTCTTTTCATCAAAGGTGTTGACCGTCCAACTAACCACCTGGATTCCTTTAGCTGACCACTTCTTCAAATAGTCCCTGGAGAAAGGGAAATAGCAATTGTATTAGAACGAGCAGTTGTCCCTGGAATTGAGCATATGAGTATCAGCAGT
>NC_022015.1:10519429-10537117 GCF_000317375.1 Microtus ochrogaster
GGCATGCCCTGTGCTCCTAATACAGTCAATGGATGCTGGGAACCCGGCATGCCCTGTGCTCCTAATAGAGTGGGGAGAGTGTAGGGAACCCAGCACACTGTGCACTTCCTTTAAACCATCCCAGCTTCAAACACTTCAGACAGTCACCAATGTCCTTAACACTGGGCCTGACCTGTCTCTTTCCTCTTACGCCACACTGCCTGTTTCCTTCCGTGTTGCCGAAGCCTGACTCCAGTTCCCCAAGAGAACAAGCCCCTCCACACGGTACTTCATGAGCGTTTCCCTCACTCTGTGCCTCAGGGTAAGCAGCAGCACCCTGAGCTTTCCCTTCCTCCCTTTCTTCAACTCACAGGCAGAACTTGGTTCACTCCTGGAGTCCTGCCTGCATCTTGGTGAACAGAATTCCTGAGAGTACTAACCTTCTCCCGTGTCCCCGTTCCCAGGTTACAGCAAAGGTTGCAATGAAAGCAGTTACTGAGATACAAATCAGACACACACATTCAAACAGCAAGCCTGGGACAATCACATTCTCTCAGATTTATAGGCCCAAGATGACTCAGGGACTTCCAGGCAGACAAAAGGCCCACAGTCCAAACACCAGAACTGGGTATTTCTCAAGATGAATGAGCTACCCTGGTGTGCAGCTGAGACAACACCTACAATGAAGAAGCCAAGTAAGGCATCCTTGGTAAAGCCAGGGACACAAGTGTGAGCCTCTCCCCCTCCACCATGCCCACCTCCTCACATGGTCCCACAGTTCTGGCCCTCCCCAACAGCAGCGAGGTTGAACTTGCTTTAACAAGTGACATGGAGAAGCTAGGGTTCAAAGCTGAGCCTAGGCATGTGGGAGGCACTCATCACTCAACTGGATCACCAGCCCTCTTATCCATTTTCTTTTCAGACAAGTTCTCACTGTAGCCCAGGCTGGCCTTGAGCTTGCAATCCTCCCGTTTTGGCCTCCAGGATTTCTGGGATTTCAGGCCTATGACACCAGGGTAACAATTACCATCCCATTCCTCCTCTGGGATCCCCACCCACCCCGTCCAGACTAGATCAGAATATAATGTCTATGAACTACTGGCTTTGAAGCTGTTGTCGCCTCTTGTCTTTTGCTACTGTTCTCCATCTTATTTGAGACAGGGTTTCTCAAAGAACCTGGAGCTGTGGTCCCTGAGCACTGGGGTACAGGTACATGCCACTGTACTAGCTTTTACATGGGTGCTATGGATCTGACGTCAGGTGCCAGGGCTTCTACAAGAAGCACTTTACCCACTGAGCCATCTTCCCAGCCTCAGCTGTGGTTTTATATTTACTGGACCTACCACTGGGTCGGCATCCCTGCCCTGTTGGACCCTGACCTACCAGACATGAGCATGCTTTCCAGGCAGAGAGCATGACTTCACCACTGCACCTCAGCTTCCTTATGCAGCACCTGGCAGCACTGCTGGCAGTAACCAAACGGCTGCCGGGTTGAACGCATGAGCAAGCTGGAAGTCATATGGACCCACAGCTGTAAAACTGCCAAAGGACGGGCTCAGAGATGTCAGCAGGTCAGAGTCTGCGGGAGATGAGCAGAGGGAGGACGGAAGCTGGGAGGCTGAGCCCTGCCCCCTGTTGAGTTCTCAAAGGGAAGGTCATGAGCAATGCACTCTCACCATCACTTCTGTTTTGTTTAAATGTTCTAAAAACTGGGCTGGAGAGACAGCTCATTGCAGTGCTTGCCATGCAAAGCCCCACAGCAAAGCAAAAAGGGAGTGGATGAGGTGAGCAGTGATGTGTCAGCTCTGCCACACATACTGACAGACACATCAAGAACTTACAGATTACACAGTTGATGTGCTATAGAAAATTCTAATTTATTGTTTTAAAATAATTTTTAAAAAGTGCTTGTCATGCAAGCATGAAGACTTGAGTTGGGTCCCAGCACCCACATAAAAGCTGGGAGACATGACAGCCCTCCTGTAACCCCAGTGCTCAAAAGGTGGAGATAACCCCGAGGAGAAGCTGGCTAGCTGACCAGCTGCATCAGTGAGCTTCAGGCACACACAAGCATATACGAACACCACATATACAAGCAAAAAACCAAACACATAAAACTGTAACATTGAGAATATCTAATCGGCCTGCTCTGAACCAGTGAACTACGCCTGGCATCTTCCCACACTCTTCCAACAGCTGACAGCACTCTAACCTACCAGGCACAGGCACTGAGTCACAAACAACCCAGTCTGCCCACTGCTCTAACCCCTCCTTCCCAGAAGGAGCACTCGGGACATGTAAGGCCAAGAGACAACTTCCAACTTACGGGGAGACAAAATCCTTCTGCATGAGGAAGGCTGAAATTCCACAAAGGTACCACAAGACATTGTGCATGCTCCAGTCAAGCAAGATGTCCAACACCACAAATATGGACTGCTTCCAAAAGGCACTGTAGCGAGGCTTCCCATCTCCAGTATGGCTCAGGCTCCAAGGCCTGTGAGTTAGGGCTGTTATTACTTTCTGATCCATTTGTCTCATCTGAAAAGGAATTTTGGAAAATAAGATGATTACCTCATAAGTCTACAGTTTCTCAGTATTTTAGATTTGCCAAATATCCTTTTGATGAGAAGGCCATGGTGCCTAGCCCCATGGCTATTAAGTACATCATCTCTCACAAACCCTTTGAGAAAACAGCGCAGATGTAGGTATTCAATATGCAGTGCAATCGAGGCCTCTTTCTCACAGCTCTACAGGAACTGCGCTCCTATCAACGTGGGAGCACTGGGCTGCGGAACCCAGCGCAGAGTGGCCGCACAGGAGGCCCCAGGTTCAGTAGAAACACACGGAGAAGTGAGAGAGACAATGTCAACTGCAGGGTGAAGGTTTATTTGTTTGCTCGTCTGGGTTTTTGGAGACAGGACCTTCTTTTTTTTTTCTGCGACAGGGTTTCTCTGGAGCTTTGGAGCCTGTCCTGGAACTAGCTCTTGTAGACCAGGCTGGTCTCGAACTCCCAGAGATCTGCCTGCCTCTGCCTCCCAAGTGCTGGGATTAAAGGCATGCGCCACCACCACCCAGCTGAGACAGGGTCTTCTGTAGCTCAGGCTGGCCAATCGCACCAATCCTCCTACCTCAGGCTCCCAAATGCTGGAGTTACAGATGCACACCACCAAGCCCAAATTTTAGGGTCAATTTTAATAATGCCATGAAAATAAACTTCTAGTTGAATTAACTGAAGAGCAATTTTAAATTCAGAACTCAATGAGGATGGAGGCACAAGCATTTCAAGATGGACTGGTTAATTTCAACTCTGTTCATGGTAAGACTGAAGAGCTTTGGGGAGGGGAAGGGATGGAAAAGGAAAGAAGAGGGGCTGTGAGAGGATGAGAGAGGGCAGAGCAGGAATGGGCAGCCTGGGAGGAGGTACTGCAGGCTGTGCTCTCAGCTCCACAGGAGAACATTACACACTCTAAAGGCCTCTGTGACCAAGTAAGCCTGGAAAGCTTGAATCCATGTGTCTGTCAGCCCTATGACTTCATCCTGTGAAGGTCTGCACTGGCAGGCACGGTCCCCCTGCAAACATTTTCAATGTATACTCTGGTGACCATTGTGGAAGGATGCCACAGAACTCATTACTTTGTAAGATAGCAAATAAAGAGAAAGACTAAGTAATTACCTTTTTATAGGAGAACTAAATGATAGATCAGGAATCTCATTTATAGATGAAGTCTAGATTCTGGATAAAATATTAACATTTTATACCTTCCTAGTAAACTGACAGACCTGGCCAATGACACCAAGAATCCATGACAAAGCTGCCACAGCCCAAGAGATGAAGTGTGTCTCCTGATGGGCACACACCTCCCATAGGACATGACCTTGCTGAGAACAATCAATCCTAACTAAATGAGTTCTTAGCTTACTTTACCAGTTTACAGGAAGCAAAGTGGGGGAGAGTCTGTAAAATCTCATGAGTGTACAACCACCAGATCCAGACATGGATAAACGCAACAACATAAATAATGTCAGGACTAGGAACATAGCTCAGTGGTAGAGCATGAGACCCTAGCAGTACACACACACATGCATACACTGCACACATGCTCACATGCACATATGTGCATATTCAGATATAAGCATCTGGTTTCTCCGATGAACACATGGGGGGGGGAGATATCTTATTTGGGTATTGATGCAAATGAATTTTTTAAACTATAAATAACCAATTCTTATTTGAAAAAAATTAAAGGCATTCATGGAACTCCTCAGACATAAATATTTTTGTTTTTCTAATCTTTGATGACAGTAAGCAAGGGCTTACTGGGGAAGATCAATGGGGCAGAGGAAACAAGCAAGATCATGGCTACAGGGGATTCGTGTAGTAACCATTTTTATGTGCATCTGAAACACTAAGAAGAGGGTTTTGTTGTTGTTCGAGACAGGGTTTCATTATACAGCCCAGGCAGACCTCAAACTCAAATCCTCCTGTCTCGTTCTTCCAAGTGCTGGGATTATGAGTGTATCCCATGGCAAGAGTTGTTTTTAAGGCATATTTACTGTTACTTCAGAAGTAGGGCTGTGGACTTGTGTTCCTTCTGACGTTGTTTACCGAGGTGACATGAAGGAGCTTGCAATGTGCTTGCCTAAGAGAAGGTGTTCTGAAGAGGGCTGTGAGCAGCAAGCGAGCACCTTGAGAGACTCCCCTGCCCTAACAAAGAGCCTCTCGACTGTGGCTGCATTCAGTCCAGTGTGACAGGCATCTACCTTATACTTGCAGAGCCCACTGCTATTACCTCCAGCAACTAACCTACTGTGACATACGAAGAAAAGTCAGACTTACCTTATAGATGACTTCTGGCAAGAATGAGCAGACCATACTGTTATTGTACAGCTGTGGAAATTCCATGTAGATATTCTTTAGAGCAGCAGAAGCCTGTATAATAGAGATTCATGTAGTTAAAATCTACCAAAACACCATTGTGCCAGCAAGTAGCTATTGCATGGTGAGTGCAAATGCTAGCCACTGAATGCTAGCCACTGAACAGATATGTGCCAATACTGCATATGGAGATACTGGAAGCAGTGGCCACCTTCACTGACACCGAGGTACATTTTAAATCCACGGCAGCAGAAGAAAGCAGCCAGGTACTGCTGTATTACCACCACATTAAAAGGTTCACTAAGAACCCACTTTGGGGCAGCATGGCAGTCATATAGGCCAGAGGAAGCTAGAAGCAAAACTGCAAACGTCCTTCCTCTGACTCTGGTTTATCACTAGGAAGGAAGAGTTCTTTCATGCCCTCAGTCTACCTAG
This sequence comes from Microtus ochrogaster, assembly GCF_000317375.1. Taxonomy (NCBI): domain Eukaryota; kingdom Metazoa; phylum Chordata; class Mammalia; order Rodentia; family Cricetidae; genus Microtus; species Microtus ochrogaster. The sequence goes on from NC_022015.1 coordinate 10,524,720, forward strand.
CCTAGGAGATGCCTGAGGCTCCCAGATGAAACTCCAGAGGGTGATTTGTTCAGGACAGAGGACTAAGAGATCCACCATCCATCATGGAGAATGCAAGGGAAGCAATGGGGGTTAGGGGGATGGGAAAGAGCTGGAAGTCTCTCAACTCTCCCCAAGTGGAACCCAAGTCTCTTTCTACAGCAGCCCAGCTAATAGACAAGAGGGAGGTAACAGAGATTCCAAACATCTCTAACCTTCTGAATGAATGTCAGTAGCAGCTAACACAGTAAGAGTCACCAGACACCACAAACATCACCAGTGTTGAACACTGCTGATTCTGGAACATGACACACACTCCCCCAAAGTAGAGGGGAGCACAGAAGTTACACTAATGAACTGGAAGAGAAGGTAACTTCTCATAACCCTATATGGTCATTCCATTATTCCCATTGTCCACAAGGAAGGTGATGCATATCGAGTTTACCCTGTAGCAAATGAACAGCTCAGCCAGGGTCTGTCAGATCCAAAGCCTGTGCCCTTGGTTCAGGGCTCTACTAAGTCAGGTTTCTCGCCAACACCCTGCCCCTGTACTACTGTCTTGGTTAATGAGATCGCTGTGTTCCACCAACCTTGGCTGAATACTGTAAGTGCCATCTGGAAACAAGGGGCTGAAGGATTTTAAACAGCTTCTTCTTAATCCTTCCCCCACCACATTAAAACAAACAAACAAACAAAACCAGACAGGAAGAACAACATTCTGGGTGAGATGTGGGACCTGTCAGGGTTCCCAACAGAGACAACATCAGCAACAAAGCCTGAGGTGCTCTCTAAAGACACGTGTGTTGCGATTGTGGGCACAGCTGGGTGGTAGGCACATGTTTAGCATGTGTGAGCTCTGTGTTCAATCCTGGGCACCAAATATACAAATAAATATTTAGAGATTCACTTGACCCCCATGTTAGACTTCTTCAGTGTTCCTTCCTCCTGTGATGTGACCTGTAAAATCCTCAAGTCTGGCCTACTGAAGTAGAATAGGTTCTTCAGGAATTCTGGCTGGCAGGAAAACCTAAGTATTTTTATACTTATAACCATCAGTTTATTGGAATAATAGTTACAAACATTCTCCTCTTTCCTTAAAAATGGAAGTTTACTTTATTAAAATTCAAGTGTACACTTACATTCATACTTCTGGTTCTAATAATTGCTTTAAATTATTTCCTGGGATTATTCTCCAGTGGGGAAGTAGAAAAAGACAAGATATCCTGAGTAAATTGGGAGCATGGGGACCTTGGGAGAGAGTTGAAGGGAAAGGGAGAGGCAGGGAGGGGAGCAGAGAAAAATGTAGAGCTCAACAAAAATAAAAATATTTAAAAAATTAAAAAAAAATAATATAGGGGCTGGAGAGATATCTCAGAGGTTAAGAGAACTGGCTGCTCTTCCAGAGGTCCTGAGTTCAATTCCCAGCAACCACATGGTGGCTCACAACCATCTATAATGGGATCTGGTGTCCTCTTCTGACAGAACACTGCATACTTAATAAATAAATAAATTTAAAAAACAAAGAATTCTCCAGTGATGAGCACTAATAATTGGGACTACAGGACAAATACTCACAAAAGCTGGCTATTAGACAATGACATCAGAACTGTGTTTTATCAGTAATTTCCAATGCAATGTGCCTTTGTGGACACAGCACATGTTGTAAATTTTTGTTTTTAGGAATTTCATACACATTTGAAGAAAATGCAGCAATCTTCTGAGAAAAGAACAGATGTTCAACTCACTGAGTAACAACTCTGTATGCAGTGATGGCACTTGCCCGAGGGACATGCCTGTCCCGTGAGCTGCCAGGAGCTCCGAGTAGAGCAGTTCCTTTAAGTCAGTACAGGTCCCTGTCCAGCATCCTCAGCCTGTGAGACAGAGGTGAAGAACAGGGCTGTGTGCAAGCCCTCAGCTTTTGTGCAGGGAGTGGTCTACTGCAGAGGTGCCCTTTACTGTTTACAGCATGTCTTTTGGGAATGTGTTCTGTATAACCTGACGCTGACACTGTGCGGTTGGAAGACTTGCAGAAGGCTCCATAAAAGGAAAGCATTTTCAAAATGTAAAATATGAACTGCATTTTATACTTCCATTAAGTAAGTATAATATAACATTAAAAAAGGAATAAACCAGAAAATACATGGTTAGCTTTGAAAATGATAAGCCTTACATAAGACATCACTTCAAAAAAACAAAGTCCATGGAATGAACTGTACCATATCTGCATGGCCTTTGACATCAAAGAAGATTGTGAGGTTGTGGTTGAGGCACTCTGTAACGGCTTCCTTCAGGGTAGGGATCTTTTCATCAGGGAACTCATTTCTGTAAAAGAGGATAAAGAATAGCTCACCGCAGAAGTACAGAAAAAGAGCAAGGTTCATTGGTTATTGGTCCTAAGATCATCTAAAAACACAGATATTCACATTTTAATTCATAACAGGAGCAAAATTACAGTTATGAAGTAGCAATAATAATTTTATGGTTAGTGGTCACCACAACATGAGGAATTGTATTAAAGGGCCACAGCATTAGGAAGGTTGAGAAAATACATTCTGCTAAAGGCAATGAAGCTTGGGAGCTCACCAAGGCCAGCTGGACCGGGACTGAACGAGCATGTGATCAAACCAGACTCTCTGAATGTGGTTGACAATGGGGGCTGACTGAGAAGCCAATGATAATGGCACTAGGATTTGATTCTCCTGCATGTACTGGCTTTTTGGGATCCTAGTCTGTTTGGATGCACACCTTCCTAGACCTGGATGGAGTGGAGAGGGCCTTGGACTTCCCACAGGGCAGGGTATACTGCCCTCTCTTAGGACTGGAGGGAGAGGAGGGGGAGAGTGGAGGAGCGGGGAAAGAAATGGGAAAAGGGGAGGAGGTGGAAATTTTTAATGGTATTATTTATAAAGCAAAAAAATAAAATGTTTGAATTTTTAAACAAAAAAAAAAGAAAGAAAATGAAGCTTAAGGGCTGATACTCAACAAATCAGCTTCCTCTCCTAATGAAGCTTCACTCTACATGGTTTAATCTGTGCCCACTCCAACCTATTACTATCAGATCTTGGCTTGAAAAGGCCCACGGGATAATTTACATATTACAGGCAATTCCACCAGCCATTTGGGTTGATGTCCACTCCACGAAGAGAGGGGGAGGGAACCCTAAGCGTGCTGCTCTCTTGACACCCTGCCCTCTTATTTTGTTTTGCTAAGATAAGGTCTTACTATGTAGCCCAGGCTGACTGGAACTTCTGACCTTCTTGCTAAGTAGTGGATTACAGGTACAGGCATCACTACACCTAACTAACTAGAGTCAAACGCCTATCTTCCCTGACACACAGTTCTAATCTAAGCCAAGTACATTATTTGGAGTCAATCACTGGGAAAGCTATTCATCGTAATTGTGGAATTAAGAGTAGTTATGTGGGGCTAGAGAGATGCCTCAGTGGTTAAAGAGCACTGGCTGCTCTTCCAGTGGACCACGGCTTGATTCCTTGCTCCCAACAATCACACGGCAGGTCACAACTGTCTGTAACTCTAATTCAGGAGGATCTGCTGTCCTCTTCTAGACTCCTTAAGCACTCTACATGCATGGTGCACAGACGCCCATTGCATATCACTCATACACACACACACAAAAAAAAAACCATCAAAAACCTCTTAAAGTAGTTATGTAAAGATATTAAGATGCTACTCTAGGGCTGGAGAGATGGCCCAGCGGTTAACAGCACTGACTGCTCTTCCAGAGGACCCGAATTCAATTCCCAGGAACCACATGGTGGCTTATGACCATCTATAATGAGATCTGGTGCCCTCTTCTGGCCTGAAGGCATACATGCAGGCAGAACACTGTATATAATAAATAAATCTTTAAAAAAAAAAAAAAAAGATGGCACTATAATACTATGCCTTCTTTGCTGATCCCAAATGGGGATACTGACCCGAAGCACTTTTTTTGTTGTGTTAACTTTAAACCTGACATCTTAAACAACCAAAATCTATTACATTCATTCATTCATTCATTCATTCATTCAATTATTTTGTTTTTTTGAGACAGGGTCTCTGGGTAGCCCTGACTGTCCAGGAACTTGTTCTGTAGACCAGCCTGACCTTGGACTCACAACAATCTGCCTGCCTCTGCCTCCCAAGTGTTGGGATTAAAGGTGTGGGCTACCACTGCCTGCCTATTACATCTATTTAAGGGCGAGTGTGGCACATATGTGGAGGTCAGAGAAAAACTCCTGGAAATTGTTCTCTCCTTCCACCATGATGTAGGTCCTGAGGCTAGAACTTGGGTTGTTAGGTTTGATGGCCAACCGTCTTGAACCTGACATCCTCCTAATGGTTACTAATTTGCCAGCCTTCCCCTCAAATGCAGAAGAGCAAAAACTTCCTGGTGACACTAAAAGCAATTTCAGAAAGCGGGCTCTGGATCTTCAGGTTATTGATAGTCCTTGCAGCTTTGGCTGACTTTAATTTCTTTTAGGTCTGAGTCATCTTACAGAGGAACAGACCTTCATCACTGGATCAGACAACTGATATTCAAAAAGTACCAGCCACTGATCAGGGAATTGGCATTACATTAAAAACGAGCACATGTTTTTATTATCACAATGAAGACAGGGGGCTAGAGAGATGGCTCAGAAATTAAAAGCAATGACTATTCTTCCAGAGGAACCAAGTTTGAGTCCCACCACCTAAATGAGCAGATCCCAATTATCTTTAACTCCAGTCCTGGGACTAACACTCTCTTCTAACCTCTGTAGGCACCAGGCATACATTTGACAGAGATATACATGCAGGCAAAGCACCCATACACATAAAAGAATAATACGTAAAAAAAAGACAGAAGGGGAGGGATCTAAACAGCCTAATTTCAAAGCATATCATGTGGTGTTTTAATTATCAGGGTGTGGCCAGCTCTCGGTGGAGGGAAGGAAGGAAGGGCTCAGGGTTTCTGGGAGTCAGACTGAGTCAAGGTAATGACTGGTGTGGGCTGCTTATCTTCCAGAGGATTCAGAAGAGAACTCTCCGGAACATCTTCTAAAACTAGCTCTGAACATACATTTGTGCACATGTGCATGCATTGCGTATGTGTGCATGTGTGTGCACGCATGTATCCATACACGCATATATAGATGATACGAGAGGACATAATCTAGTGGGAAATCTAAACTCATTTTTTAGGTTTTTTTTTACAGGATTAAGAGACATGAAGAGCAACCAGGGACAATATGGTATGGTCCATGTTTCTTCGAACTGAAACTGGGATATTCACTCTAATCTTGATTCTTATATGAACTCATCATTGACTCTTGAGTAGATCATTTAACTTTTCCGTAATTGTCTGTAAGGAAGATTCGTGTATGGTAGCTACCTAATGTTTTTAAGTGTAAATATTTATCTATACTTGAGTGAACAATTCAGTTTTTCAGTTGTACCAACCACGCCAGATCTTACTAACCTTTGTACTGGACCATGCGGGAACAGAGTATTACCACTGATGAGACAGTGTTGCTTTGGAAGTTTACTAGGCTACTTCTACTCCTTACAGTCTACGATTCCTTACAAGTTTGTTGCAAGGATCTGATGAGTCGGTTAACAGTGGAATCATGTCTTGACCAGCTGAAAGAATAAGTTGGGGTATCTGAAGGTAAGAGGACTGACAAGCCATTGCTTCCAGCCTCTGATCCTAATGTAAAGGATGGCAGAGATAACTCAATTAGTGACTAGAACTCAGACAGCATCAACACTGAGAACACTGCAGAGGCCGGACACCTCCCAAGGGAAAACGGTTAAATGCATACACAGCATCTCTGTTGTTGCTGGTGTGTGCTCACTACGTGGGAGGCCCATTAAGTTTAAATGAACAACTTTTTCTGGAACAGACATACTTAGACGACAGTGTCTGCCTGTGACCACCACAATGGCTGAAGGGCCTGTGCAATGACGCCAGTGACTCACCTGAGTCTGTGATTTGCTGCAGGGTTAAGTTTTCTAACTTGTTCAAATGTCAGATCACATAGTCGGCCAGACCCGTCTGTTGTCCTATCTACCGTGTTATCGTGCATCAAGACAGGAACTCCGTCAGAAGTAAACTCGATGTCCAGCTCCACACCTGTTGCTCCATTCTTAGCTGCCTTAACAAAAACATCCACAAGATTAATGTCAACAGCTACAGATAGCATCTTATATATAAACATGAAAGAAAAGCAACATGGCTGGTGAAGCAAACAGCTGCCTTGCGGGTTTTTGTCCCTTTCCTCTTCTAGGCAGTCCCCACATGAACTTGTTTCCCATCGATGTTACTGTTGTCTCAACTCTCACTCTTCCCACTGCCATAGTAGCAGAAAGAGGAGACTTCTGGCCTCAAGCCTTCTCTGGGTCATGGTGGCTTTGAACATTTTGACTCTGAAATTGAAATCTGAATGAAATTTATGCCCTGACAATGCTGAAGCATGCATGGGCAGCCCGTATACGGTGGTTCTGTTGAACTTGTTCATATACTGGGTTTCATGGTCTAAGTTGATGAGGACGACTGGCCAGGTCTCTTCCTCAAGAGGGCACCAGATCTCATTACAGATGGTTGTGAGCCACCATGTCGTTGCTGGGAATTGAACTCAGGACCTTCGGAAGAACAGGCAGTGCTCTTAACCACTGAGTCATCTCTCCAGTCCCTTATACTTAGCAGTAAGGAAAAAAATATAGTCATTTTTAAATTTTGTATAATAATTCGCTTGCATTTAGACTGCCCAACACTTTATTTTGCTATACAAGCTTTGTTGTATAAGCTTTAGCCTTTGGGAGCTGTTTCACTCTAGAATGTAGGGTGAGTTGTCATAATGAAATTCAACAGGGATCATCTATGTTGCAGGAAGCCTAGAACATCTTGTAAGCCAATTTACTTAACCACTGCAAACATCACTTCCAAGAGACCTGGCAATTAAGTCAAAGATTAAATTGGCTAGCTGAAAGTAGACATGCAAATGTTTGCTCATTAAGTTTCAAGCTTATGAACGTTTTAGCAGGGATGACAAGCCAAAAATCCAAACACACACACACACACACACACACACCATTGCGATATGTCACAGACTAGTTAAAAAGGCCAAAGATTAACTATCAGTGGCAGCTAAGTTGCCAGTTTATGTTCAAGATACAAAGCCCAGCCGGGCAGTGGTGGCGCACGCCTTTAATCCCAGCACTCGGGAGGCAGAGGCAGGCGGATCTCTGTGAGTTCGAGACCAGCCTGGTCTACAGAGCTAGTTCCAGGACAGGCTCCAAAACCACAGAGAAACCCTGTCTCGGGGAAAAAAAAAAAAAGATACAAAGCCCATTACCAAGTCTGGCAACCTTAGTAACAATATACAATATAAAAGGCCATTATCAAGGCCAGGGTTGAGGTAATTTATCAAGAATGTATAAAAACTTAACTTATAAAAAGCATTGATATTTTAAAGAAACTGCTAATACATTTAATACTTCATAAATTACATTTGAGGGGGATATCTAATATACAAAAACAGTCACCTCAAGTAGTTTTTTCATGGGGCGGGAGCTACTGTGTAAATGTTCTACAGTAAGTGTTCTGGGAAGAGTATTTTTCATTCGCTAGCTGGGCTCTTGAATGCTGTCTGCAGTGTCCTTACTTGAATATCTAAGGCGTATTAAATACATAGAAACGTGGAGAAATAAGATATATTTATCAAAAATAATACGAACAGTTGCTTATCTAAAAGCAGGCCGTGGTCAGCAAGTCTATGGACTCTGTTAGATGGGAAAGCTGGTCACTGCCCTGTGCTCCCGTTACTCAGTTATTTCACAACTCTGGTATAAACAAAACGAACCAGGCTTGTGTTGAATTAACCTCATCATCTCTGAGAAACACCAAGACCAGGGGACAACTGTTTGATCATGTCTGTAGCACTGACTGTTGACCAAGAAGTTGTTAAGATTAATAAGGTATATTAGAATTTATCTAAAAAGAATTTAGGTTCCACTATAGCTCAGTGGAACTGTTTTGCACGTAAGTAACTAATTAATAAAACAAGCACTAACTTAGAAACACACTGATGTGTGCGTCCTTGGCTTTCTCATCACAACGAACACAAGAAATGCTCATTATGATCACAGTTTTTCATTTTGGTTCACTACAAACATACATAGTATAAAGCAAAAAGCCTTAACAGACATAACTAAGGAAATGATAAAACATGATGATAAAGTTATAATAGTTACTTTTTTAAGGCTTTTCTAGTTTCCAGGAATTACTATGTTTTAAATCTAACAACTTGTTTGATTCTTTTTTCTGTTTTGTTTTATTTTTTTGAGACAGGGTTTCTCTGTAGCTTTGGAGTCTGTCCTGGAACTAGCTCTTGTAGACCAGGCTGGCCTCGAACTCACAGAGATCTGTCTTCCTCTGCCTCCCTAGTGCTGGGATTAAAGGCGTGCGCCACCACCACCACCTGGTTGACTCAGTTGATTCTTACAACAAACATTATTAATCAAGTATTAGTCACATCCCCACTTTTTAGACAAAGATTCAGAAATTTGGGCTGGAGATATGGCTCAGCGGTTAAGAGCACTGGCTGCTTTTCCAGAGGACCTTAGTTCAATTCCCAGCAGCCACTGGTGGCTCACAACCAATAATGGGATCTGCTGCCCTCTTCTGGCAGACAGAGTATTCAATCCTTAAAAAAAAAAATCATTGTACTCTAAACCACTGCAACTTTACTATTAGTGGCTCTACGGCAGAAGAACCAGCCACCTCAAGGCTGGCACGAGTGACTCTCCCTGTTGTCCCCTCACAGGGTTTATGTGCTCAGCACTTGGTGAAGTGCCATAGAGGACATGCACTACTGTGCTAGTGCAGCAAGCACTCCAGATTCACCATGCTTGGGCACTCTGTCCCTTTGAGCATACATTTCAAAGGCAGATTTACCAGTTAAGTTTAAGGTTAGAGGTGTTCCGACTTTATTTCAATACTATTTTCCACCCTGATTCTCCAGTTATAAGTCTACACAATCTTTTAGTTTCACTCATGCGACCATGAAATCCCTTCAGTCCTAATTGCATCTCTGGCTCCGTCATCTAGGCTGAGTTACCATCTATCGGGGCTCAGCTTCCCCATTAAGATGGCATTCCTATCATGCTCCACAGAGTTGTGAGGATGTGGGAATAAAGTCTGTGGTGAGCTTGGAACCCAGCTCAGAGTTTGTATTCCCCACAAGCTATTACAACAACACAAGCTCAGTGAGTCATTCTAAGAAAAGCTTCCGTCTATGCTGGTGACAAAGCTTTACAATACTAAAGGTTGCAACATTCCCAAGTTAAAGTTGAAATGTTCCGCAAATCAACATGGGCTAAAATCACAATTCAGTGTTCACCACACATTTCTTTCACTATAATACAAACAATATCTTCATTTCTTGATGCTGCACTAGACATTTAATTGTACTTTTCTTCACCATGGTTATTTGGCCACAACACAAATAAATAAGGTGAGACACACAGCATTTTTCATAGCACTGGGAATCCGGTCCCACAACTTATACATGCCAACACTAACTTATCACTCGGCCCTTCATTTTTAGAGACAGGGTCTCACAATGTAGTTTGGGATGGTCTTGAACTCACAACCCTCCTGCCTCAGCCTCCTGAAGACTGTCATTACAGATATTACCACTACACTTACCGTTGTCTAGGTAGTTTATTAAAATCAAAACATAAACAAAAATAAAATTCACAAATCAAAACAAACCCACAAACCCTAAAAAGGTTATTCAAAAAACACATTCTTCTCTCTCTCTCTCTCTCTCTCTCTCTCTCTCTCTCTTTGAGACAGGGTTTCTCTGTTGCTTTGGAGCCTATCCTGGAACTCATTTGGTAGACCAAGTGGGCCTCAAATTCATAGAGATCTCTGCCTCCAGAGTGCCAGATTAATGGTGTGAGTCACCACACCTGTTTTTTTAATCTATTCATTTCACATTTAGCTAGTACTCTTTGTGTAATTAGCATATTACCTGCCAAAGACTCCATCACTTAGAACCTCTCTGTCCCCAGGAAAATGTCTAAGAACACAAATTCTGAGGTGCAAACATGCAAAGGGAAGGACAGAACAAAAACAAGTCTGGTCGATATGCTCTGTGTGTGTGTGTGTGTGTGTGTGTGTGTGTGTGTGTGTGTGTGTGTGTTCTTTTTTTTTCAAGATAGGGTTTCACTATGTAGCCCTGACTGTCCTGGAACTAGCTCTGTAGACCAGGCTGACCTCAAACTCACAGACATTCGCCTGCCTCTGCTGGGATTAAAGGCATGCACCACCACCACCCAGCTGGAAATACTGTCTTTTCAAGTCAAAAGGGAGTACACAATTGTCCTCTGCAGTTTGCATCTGGCAGCTGAATACAGTCATGGCACACAATGACCTGCTCTTGCCACATTTCATTTCCTCTTCAGACCAGGAATCCAGCTGGTACAACGTAAGAGTCATTGTGACTGCATGTAAGACATGCTCACAGGCACAGAGAATTCCGCCCTGCTTCCTTAGGACATGACAGGATGAGCACTGGATTCGCATCACACATATGCTTCCTCACTCATTTAACGTGATCAACCCAGGCAAACATCACACTTTCAACAAACACTTAGGAACTTTCTGCGCTCAGTTAACTGAGTGTTCTTTAAGGCAATTTACATCAAGGTAAGCAGAACTGGAGCCAACAGCCATCGGTGTTTCTGCTCTTCTCCTGACAATGTGCATAGACATGCCCTCCACCGACTCAAAGGCTGTCCTTCCACTGTACCTTCCTCAGATTTAGGTTTCTCATCTTTATTCTGTATACAATATTCTGTCTGTGTGTATGCCTGCAGACCAGAAGAGGGCACCAGACCTCATTACAGATGGTTGTGAGCTACCATGTGGTTGCCAGGAATTGAACTCAGGACCTTTGGAAGAGCAGGCAATGCTCTTAACCACTGAGCCATCTCTCCAGGCCCTCTCATCTTTATTCTGGGATGGCACTCTAGATGGTACCAAGCTGTCTTTAGATCCCCAGGAAATAGCTCACCCACGGCAATTCACTAGGCTTTGTGTGCATTAGTCCAGACTCCACATCACCTATTTCATAGATATCATTATTCTTTTTATTTTGCAAACAGAGAAACTGAGGTTAGGACTGACGCTAGGGTGCTCCACGTGCTCAGTAGAGAGTACTGGATTGTGAGCACGTTCCTAAGGATGAACAAAGAACACAGAAAACCTGCATTCAAACATCCTGGAAAATATTTTAATCTATGCTAAAGAGCATCAAGTCTTCCCATTAGAGGCATTATTCTAGAACAGCAGTTCTCAATCTGTGGGTCGTGACCCTTGGGGAGGAGGTCAAATGACACTTTCACAGGGGCCTGCTAAGATCATCGGAAAACACGGAGATTTACATTGCAATTCATAACAGTAGCAAAATTATAGTTATAGAATAGCAACAAAAATAATTTTATGGGGCCGGGCGGTGGTGGCGCACGCCTTTAATCCCAGCACTTGGGAGGCAGAGGCAGGAGGATCTCTGTGAGTTCGAGGCCAGCCTGGTCTACAAGTGATAGTTCCAGGACAGGCTCCAAAGCTACAGAGAAACCCTGTCTCGAAAAATCAAAAAAAAATAATAATAATTTTATGGCTGGGGACATCACAACTTGAGGAACTGGATTAAGGGGTCACAGCATTAGGAAAGTTGAGAGCTTCTATTTTAGAAGACGCTGTGTGTGTTGGAGTCACAGTTTTCCCAACTAATCTGTCTTGAAGATATGAGACCAGATGTACAGCTGGCTAAAACATCAGGTGTGGTGATTCACACCTTTACTCCCAACACTAGGGAGATGAGGCAGGAGACCTTGGTGAGTTCAAGACCGCCAGTTCCCAGGCAGCCAAAGCTACAGAGACCACATCTCAAAAAGAAACAAAATAAAACAAACTAAAAAAGAATAAAAGCTGCAGTATTTGCATATATTCCAGAAATGTCCTCCTACAGCCCTCAAGTCACCTCTCAGAGTTCTTACACCCAAAGCAAACTTTATGTAAGTGGCTAAACAGTGCCAATACTCCACACACTTTTTTTATGGCTATTTTTGATCCACAATTAAATCCATAGATACAAAGCCAATATGTATGAATGCAATTCACTGAAATGCTCTTGCCATGCAAACTGTCATTAACACGAAAACAATATTTACAAGGGCAGGGGGATAGCAAAATTCTCTGGGGTGCCTTGTGGAAAGGGGAGACAAATATTGAACAGGAGTCCAGCTGCTAGTGTTGACCAAGAAGGTGTGTTTGGAGAGATAAGGATAGTACCCAAGTAAAGTAGTAGAGAACAAAAAAAAAAAAAAAA
>NC_022015.1:10537217-10558101 GCF_000317375.1 Microtus ochrogaster
TAAAAAAAAAAAAAAAAAAAAATACACCTATGATAAGAGCAATGTGAACTAATATCGCCTCACCAGGTAGTGGTGGCAAAAGCCTTTAATACCACAACTCAGGAGGCTGAGGCAGGTGGATCTTAGTTCAAGGCCAGCCTGCTCGATGGCGTGAGTTCCAGGACAGCCAGGGCTACACAAAGAAACCCTGTCTTGAAACACTCATTTACTCAGAACCTATTTGGCCCAGTTCATGGTTCGTGTCTTAGTTCATCCACACGCTGAATTTTGTTCTGCTTCTCGAAGCCAGGATCACAAATAAACCTGCTGTGGTCCTTACCACTCCAACATCAGCCTCACCTCGGGACCTTTGCACTTGCCATTAGCAATTCCTGGAACACTTCCCACTGATCCCAAGGTTCCTTGTAATTTTAGTTCCAGTCCACACATCTTTAGTCCACAGAAGACTACTCTGCGGCAAATCTTCCCATCCACTCCTTTACTTCTGCTACACAACTGCATCATTCCCCCACCCTTAAAAGTATGCTATTATCTCTCTCAAGTCCGACGGAAGCCGTGTCAAAGGAGCTTTGCCTAGTTCGCGAATGTCACCCCAGGGTCCGGCACAAACCAAGTCTACAAGTACCTGCGGAACTCTAGGAATAGCAGCAGAAGGAAGGGCTGCGGGGCCGGGCTGCGGAGGAGAGGGGCCAGCGGCGAAGCAGGCCTAAGGCGTGCGGGGCTCACCTGTCGGATGGCCGCCAGCGTGTTCTCGGGCGCGTCATGGCTGCCGCCGCGGTGGGCGATGACGGACACGCGGCCACGGGGCTTGAGCACCTGCAGGGCCCGGCGGGACGGCACCGGCTCGAAGCTGACGAGCCGCAGCAGGATGTAGAGGCTGCCGGTGAGCACGCAGGCGTTAAAGGGGCTGCGCGTCACCACCAGCAGCAGCACCAGCACGAAGGAGAAAGGGCCCAGGAGGCCGCCCTGGTCCTCCCACAGCCACATGCCGGCGCCTGCACCGGCACGGACCGGAGCCCCGGACCTGCCGGGCGACGCGGAGACGCCGAGGTACTGGCCACAGCCGGAACCCTCCGCTGGGAGCAGCGCTGTACAATGGCGGCGGCGGACCCATCTCGAGAAAGAGCCCTCCTCCCAGCCAATCAGAGTCCCGAAGCTCCGACGTTGGGGGCGGAGCCGCTGTCATGGCAACAGGGGCAGCCCGGGCCCCAGGCCGGGGTTCTAAGGCCTCTTATGGTTTCAGGAGGTAAAGTCAGGACTTCAGCCCTGACCTTCAAACTCAATAAAGGAGGGAGAGACTGCCAAGGTTCCTTAGTGACCTTGTATCTGACCTCGAGAAAACTGAAGGCTTGGTGACTTTGAAGGAACAGGACCCCTTAGCCTGTTTATTTAAGATGTGCCAACTTAAACACTGGTTTAGGCGCTGGCGTTTCGGGAGTTCTGTGTCAGAGCCTGTGCCCTGGCTTCTGCAAAAAGCCAATAAAATAGTAAAAAGCAGAGAAACAGTCACACGGGAAAAAAGTCCAGTGACACACACCATTCCCAAGTCCATTTTCAGGATTCTGACGTGACATTTAGGGCAACAAGTGTGTCTAGCTAAGAAGTTCCGCCCATCACGGTCCCGCTTAGTTCCAGTCTATCCTGAAAGGTTGTCTGACAACTCTGTGAGAACAAGTTTCTCTTCAGGTTGACACGGGCTCTAAGCCTTTTCCTTCCTTCAAGATGAGACTCCTGGGGAAATTCCAATTTCCTGGGGTCAATGCCTCCAAATGATATCAAGAAGGGAGACCCGCGAGTCTCTCTGGAATATCTTCATTCCTATGAGGACTGTTCCACTAGGGCACACAAGGTTGTGCTCTTAGTGGGATTTCCTTCCCCTGGGGGAAGTAGTAATGAGCGTGATTTAAAAAAAAAAAAACAGACAAAGAAAATTAAGGGGAGGGAAGGGAAAACCCCCTACCAGAAGAGACTTAGAGTCAGGAGACTTTAAGCATCACATATAGGTCACATTCCTTTTATATAGGAATATATGTTTGAGCATTCAGGTCAGAATGCTCAAATAGCAACAAATCTTGAGTAAGGTCTGATAATGTAAGGCCTTTTTCCTTTTTAGTTGCAAAACTGCAGTTTGTTAGAACCCTAAAATGCATTAACCTCCTTATGCAACCTTTATGACTCATGGTTTTATCTTATGGATTGTGGTTCTTCCTAGGTTGTTCCCAGAACCACTCTAATCTCATTTATTGAAGAAAAAAAAAAAAGAAAAAATTAAAGAGTTACCTAAGTTGCTGCTGCTAAGACACAATGAACTCTTTCATATTGAGTCAAGAACCCTGTCTGTCTTCATCTGACATCTGGACAGAGCCAAGCGGCAGCATGGCACTGTCTCTGGCTCACACCCCACTCCCCAGTGTCATTCCTAATAGTTCAGCTGACACCTAACCCTTGGCTGTGCCCCAGGCAAGGCTTGTGCAAGCAAGCACTGTATACACATCCTTTTCTTACCTTGGCCTACTTGAGATGGGCATTGTATCAGAAGGCTGATTTCTGTTGACTTTGGAAGGCTTTCCAGGCACAATCAGACTATAAACCTGGAAAGAATTTGGATGATCTCCTATTTGATTGATGAAGAAACTAAGGAGGAATAAAGGAGCAAGCAACTGTGGCACAAAACAAAAACAGACCAAAACCCAAACCACACCTGTGACCTCTTTCAGGAGCCAGATCTGAGTGATCATGGTCCAGGAATGTGTATTTAGGTCTCCCCAAACACCGTGTTTCAATCTGCAAGCAGTTTCATGTTTTTTGTTTTGTTTTGTTTTGTTTTGTTTTGTTTTGTTTTTGAGACCTTGGCTAGCCTGGAACTTTTTATGTAGATTAGGCTGGTATCAAAATCATAGAGATCAGCCTGCCTCTGCCTACAGGCTACTGGGTTTAAAGGTGTGTGCCACTAAGCCTTGCAGAGTTTTACAGTAACAGAACAAAGAAAAATATAGATGAAGGCATTTTTGTGCAGGACATGGTAGCACAAGCCTTAAATCCTAACAGAGCCAAACTTATCTCTTATTCATGGTCAGCCAGGGCTATACAGTGAGACCCTTTCCAAAAACAAACAAACAAACAAATAACAACAAAGGCATTTAAAAATACTCTGGTGGAGACATTAATGGGTCATTTAGAGCAGACAGAGGAAGCTTATGTGTAGACCTCAGACGCTAGCTGTTAGTGTTCTTAGATAGGGTTTTGCTAAGTTAATACATTCTAAAGGGTTTTTTGTTTATTTATTTTTTAATCTGTTTACTAGGTCTGACACAGAAATGAGCAAGGAATGGCTCTTCAGGGAAAAGGGCATGGTGGTGAACACTTTTAATTCCAGTACTCAGAAGGCATAAGCAGGTGGATCTCTGTGAGTTTGAGGTCAGTCTGGTCTGTCTACAAAGTGAGTTCCAGGACAGCCAAGACTGTTCACAGAGAAACCTTGTCTTGAAAAAACAGACTAAACAAAACAAAAAAGAGAAACTGTAGCAAGATTTCTTGTCAGATTATCTTTGGAATACCAGTCCCCAAATAACGGCATGGAGACTTACAAAATTATGAATTATGAAAACTTGGTCTTTGCTTAGGCTTATCCCCAGCTAGCTCTTATAACTTAGATTAGGCTGCATCTATTAATCTACATTCTGGATGTGGCTTGCTTACCTCTACTCAGTACAATATGTCAGACCTCTTCAGTGGTTTCCTGGCATCTTCCTGCTTCTCTCCTTCCCAGAGTTCCCCGTCTCCCTGGAAATCTGATCTATTCCCTCCTGCCTAGATATTGGACATTCAGCTCTTTATTAAACACAATGACCCATCTTCACACAGTGTAAACAGATATACTGCCACATGAAACTGTCATTCTCCTTATTAGTCAATCATCTTAAGCAGAGAGTGTCTTCCTAAGAATTTTCCTCTACACAAGGGGACCAGCGATGGGTGGATTCTCATGCCCTTAATTCATATTGTGTAAAAGTAAAAGTGTGTCTTCCTCCCACCTTTGACTATGAGTAGAAATATATCTGCCTTTGTCATTTATCCTCTTCCCTTATATCACAGGACAAAACATACTGGGTTCAGGACACCCATGAAATCTCGAAAGATTACTTGAACTGTGGTGGTGTGAACCTTTAATCCCAGCACTCAGGAGGCAGAGGTAGGCGAATCCCTGTGAGTTCAAGGCCAGCCTGGTATACAGAGTGAATTCCAGGCCAGCCTGGGCTGAATAGAGAAGCCCTGTCTCAAAAAACAATCGAATAAGCAAACAAAAAAGTAAAAAGAAATCTCCAAAAATGATTTATTCATATTTTAATTCTGTGTGTGTGTGTGTGTGTGTGTGTGTGCACGCGCGCACGCGCGCATGCGCGCATGTGCAGATGTATGTGCCTACATGTGGAAGTCACAGGACAGCATTGGCTGTTGGTTGTCAAGCACCTTTTGTTGGCAATGGAGTCTCCCACCAGACTGGCTGACTAGTGAGTCCCAGGTATTCTCCTGTCTCCGCCTCTCCAGCACAAAGTGTAGAAGGAGCTGCGGGCAGCGTTCCTGCTGCCCGGCTCCTGTCCACCTGGCTAGCTTATGTACAGAAATAACAACACAAAAATTGTATTCTTTTAAACACTGCCTGGCCCATTAGCTCGAGCCTCTTCTTGGCTAACTCTCACATCTTGACTAACCCATTTCAGATAATCTGTGTAGCACCACGAGATGGTGGCTTACCAGGAAAGATTCAGCATGTCTGACCTGGCGGCTGGCTCCATCGCGTCTGCCTTTACTTCCCTTCTTCCCAGCATTCTGTTCTGTCTACTCCACCCACCTATGTTCTGACCTATCAGGCCAAGCAGTTTCTTTATTAATTAACCAATGAAAGCAACAGATAGACAAATAACCTTCCCACAAGATTACTTGTGTGTGCACTGAAACCCAGCTTTTAAAAATGGATTTTAGCAATCAAGCCCATTTTTATCTCCCAGGCCTGATCTATATTTATATGAGAAAAAACTTCTTAAGACAGAAGGAAGAGATTTCTTTAAAAGAGATTTCATCTCCAGCTTGAAATGGTAGCTCATGCCTATAACCCCAGACCATGGGAAGCAGTAACATGAGGATCCCAGGAGTTCCAGGTCTATGTTTAAAAATTCATTGTCCTGAATTACTTGATCTTATATATACTCCATTTCAGGGTTCATTCTCTTCTATGCTATGGGATCCTCTTGTCTCTGTCAGCAGTGCCCTCAAGCTCCTTCCTTCACGCCATCCCTTCTTCTAGAGGAACTGCCTCTATTCAAAGCTTTTGCCCGAGAGCTCATTCTCTCTGATCTCATGTTTATTTCTATGACATTAGGACAGACGTTCCCTCTTGTCCTCTATCATTTTGGCTGCTCCTCTGCCTCCAGTTCTTACTTGACCTGCTTTTCTTTTTCTATTTTTTTAATCTTTGGCATGAGCGTAAGTGTGTGTACACATATATAGGGAGACCAGAGATGGACATCTGGTATCTTTCTCAGTTTCCTCCCTGCTTTTGAGGTGGGATCTTCTATCGAAACTGGAGCTAGCATGGCTGGCCAACAAGCTCCAGTGAGTTCCTGTTTCCATATCTCCAGAACTGAGAATTACAATTTCCAGCCAGGGCTCAGAGCTTTTTTAGGGGCGTGCTCAGTCTCTGAACTCAGGTTCTCATGCTCTTCTGTGGCACACGCTTTACTGACTGAGCTGCCTTTCCAGTCCACCCTTTCCTCCTACTAACGATTCTAATAATGTGAGCCCAGAGCAGTCTGGCCACACATAATGGGGCCCAGCCTGACCACATGGGAGTCCAACCCACACAGCTGCTGTGGCAGACAGCACAGGGTTCCAGGAAAAGCTAAGCCAACACCACCCAGGGAGGGCCAACATCTAAAGGGAAGTACCTGATTTCCAAACATCAGGTAAGATTAGGTAAGATCACCAGACTCCCTGAGCCCAGGACTCACCTATTCCCCTTTTGCCAAGACCCCTAGACAAATGTCAGCCAATCAGGATCCTGAGTCCTGGACAGATAGAGAGTCCAAGCTCAAGCTTGAATAAAGGCTCTTTGCTTCTACACACGAGTGCGAACTCCCTGATAGTTTTGGGGAACCCCACGATCTGGGAGTAACACATACCAGGTGCTATATAGGAGTTTTCTGAGTTATGCCTCACAACCATCCTTGGTAGGCTCTATAAAAGTCTATTGCATTTATAAAAAGTACTGGGAGGAAGGTAAAATCCAGTTACAAAATGGAAATGGTGTCATTAAATCAAAAACCCTGGCGATAGTTATTTAGATAGGAACTAACAAAAAAAATTGTGGACTTTTTTTTCCTGCCAACTTGAACCTCTTACCTTTTCCTCTGAACATTTCCCCCCACTGATCTGTAAATGAGCACACATAGATTAAGGCTTTGAGTTGGCATCTAGGGTTCAGCAACATTTTTATTTATAGAGAAAACATTTTGGTGAATGCTGTACATTTTCCACCGACCAAACAGGAAGAGGCTACTCTATACAGATAAGAAAAAAAAAACAACAACAAAACCCGACAACTTCAAGGAACACTTCTGGGGCTTTAGGTCCTGAGAATTCCTAGAGTAATTTGTAAGTCAAAGCCCTTCGTTTGTAGCGAAGACTACTCTTCCCAGTGTGCATCTCGCTTGCCGTAAAGACTATGCCCGCAATTTCTGACGCGCTATGCACCTTGGGGATTGTAGTCCATGGAGGGCCTACAGCTTCAACTGCCCGCCAAACAGCTACCGGAAGTACCGGCCCTGAGGGGTGGAGTTGGGCTGTTGGCGGCGGCGGCGGTTGCCAGGATCCCGCGTTTGCCGCCTGAGGGACCCGTAATATGGCGGGGAGGAGGAGGAGGAGAAGGCGGCGGATCCAGATGCGCTCTGTCTGAACCGACTGACTGCTTTGCTTCTTAGGGAGGTCGGTCCACCGCAGAGAAGCTGACCCTGCGGTGGGTGTCAGGTGAGTGCGAGAGAACCGAGTTCGTCTCTCTGCGGGTCCAAGCTGAACTGATACCCGAGCAGGCGGCTTTGGTGTCCCGCGGAGCAGAGGACTAGCATTCCGGGCTGGGTTTGGCTTTTCTGGGCCACGAGCCCACGCAGGCACTGAGGATGGGGAGACGGGAGATGAGGACTGGTGGGGGCGCGCTTCGAGGGGATGATTGGATGCTGGCTCCGCCCAGTGAAGCATCCTACGCTGAGGAACAGGCATAGGACATGGGGTTTCAGCTTGGCGCAGAAAAGCCTTGGTGCAGGCGAGGGAGTCGTCCCCCAGGGTGTGCGCTGGCCATTTCTGAACGCTGGTTACCACAACCAAAGGCCCTTAGGAGCTCTGTTTACTCCACCTTTGCCACTCTGGGGCATCAGCACGAGGACAGTGAAGCTAGTTTTCCGAGCACCCCTGATGCTGGCTGTTAGGTGGTTCTCACCCTTTGCCTCTTCCTACCCTTGTTACTCGGATTCCAGCCTTCTCACCCACCAGTCCAGGCACATGATCTATACAGCTAGAGATGGATTTGGATTAGGAAACCCTTGTCCCCTTTTCTCGTGTTTTCAAGTTACATTCGAATCTTAGCAAGAACCAAACACAGTCTCCTTTCTCCAGGAGTTCACACGCAGGTGATTAAAAATCACCATTATTCCCCACGCCTCCACCCCTTTAGGACAGCAGACCCCACGTATCGATGCCCTCGACATGTCCTACATACAGTACCTCAGGTTGCTGCCTGCCTGTGCTTTTAGCTCAGTGGTTTCTCATAAAATCATTTTGAGACAGATCCCCGGAAACTGGGTTGCAGGGATGATGCTAGCTTACCACAAATGTACAGCTAGTATGTGCCTAAGTAAAAGACCTTTCCCCCTTTACTGACTCGGTAGGAAGGTTCTGTATTTGTGGAAACTGAGTGATAAGGAGCCAGCTCAGAAGCTGTGTTCCGTCTGCATTTCCCTTAGTGACATTTCTGGCAGAGTGCTGGTTATGAATGAGCAGATAGGAGCTATGAGTCCATAGCGTTTGCCAGTAGGCTCCTTGGACAAAGGCCAGTCGCACCAAGGTATAAATGGAATAGACAGGGCGTGTCTGGACCTGCTGAGGCTGGTGTGAATGGAAGTGGACCATGGACTAGTAATGCCTGATGGTAAAGTATGGGGCAGGAGATTTGTGGTTGGGATCACCTTGTCATCAAGACTCCCTTAAAATAAAACCTTGCTTGCATGTGGTAGCAGTGGTGTGAGACATGCCGTGCCCTCTTGCCCAACTGTGGGATCTGGACTCTCTTTTTAATGGCTACTTTCACAATTTAGAGGTACCCAGTTCTCTGGGAATACAGTTTTCTCAAAGCTGCCATTCTCAGAGTTCTCTCCATTCTGCTACTCTTACTTTACATTGTTTGATCTATTTGCCCTAATTAATCTGTTCAATAATTGTGTTAAGTGCCTACTGTGTGCTGACACCATTCTGTGTCATGGGGATTCAGGGAGCAAGCCTGAGAGAGTACCCATTCTTATGGAGCTTACATTTTGGTGGAGGAAGACACACAAACCTCAAGGAAACAAACGAGAGCATTCCAGATAGCGGTAAGTGCTATAGAAATGATGATAGTGACTGAGGCAGGGGGATTAGGATCGGATGATTGGAGAAGGCTTCTTTGAGGAGGGGCATCTAAACTGAAACTGATGGGCAAGAAAGGTCCAGTCATGCTCCAAGATCATGTGGTGCTTTCTGCAGTCTTCATATCAGCTCTGGAGCTTGAGTGTCTCATTCAGTGTCATGCTGTACCTTACCCTGTTTCTGTACCTTTGCAGTGCATAGGGTATGTGCGGACCTCTCAAGGGATGTGAACAACTTTCTGCAATGAGACATCGCTCTGTGATGCTATTATAAGAAAAATAAAACTGACAAAGGCAGTTTATGCCCTTAACTTTCCCAGACTATTACACTTGAGTTTCTTGCTTTCTGTGCATATGCACAGAAATTATATCACATTTTTATTTCCTTTAATGGTGAAAATAAAAGATGTGTTGTAAAAAAAAGTAATTTAGCAGAAATGGATTTATTGGGATTTTTTTTTTTACATCTCAGCTACTCTATGTTTTGGCTAAGATATTGTGATATGAGTTGTTATGCCACAAAGTGTTTTGTTGCTTTTTAAGTCTTGGTTTTTTTGTTTGTTTTGTTGTTGTTTGTTTATTTTTTCGAGGTCAGGTTTCTTTGTGTAACAGCCCTGGCTGTCCTGGAACTTGCTTTGTAGACCAGGCTGGCCTCGAACTCACAAAGATCTTCCTGTCTCTGCCTCCCGAGTGCTGGGATTAAAGACATGCGCCACCACCGTCTGCCTCGTATTTCTTTTTAAAGTGAGTGTAAGCATGCAAAACTCTAGAGACCCAGATATTTCTTTGGAATTAATCTTACTTTGCACAAATGGAAGTATTATAAGCAACAAACTGGAGCAAAGTTGTGTTGCTCAGGGTTGCAGTAGCTCTTGTTCTTCACGATCTAATCAGAACTCTGCATGCTTTTCCTTCATTTCTAACTGCATGCCAGGTTTTTTTCTGACTCTTTGATATGAGTTTATATGTTGTATAACGTAAGTCTTTAGTGCCTAGCAGGGCAACGTGTTCTTTCTTATTTCAGGGTCCACATCATGAACTGAATTTCCATGCTCAGCCTTTGTTAAGTAGTTACTTGCCTTAAAATGAGCAGTTAAGAGCATTACTGCACTGGGCATTTCTTGGCACAGTTTACTGGGTCCCTATCTTGTTATGATCATGACAGTGTTCCTCTTGTTATTTTCCCTTGTCTTACAGGAGCCAGGGCTGAATAATGTTATGCAAAACAGGCAATTAATAAATACTTAGTACTTGCTAAAAAAATAGACATATCCTGGCTAATCCTTCTGGTTACCTGGGATTTTCATAACCCCAAATTTCTAGAAATTGTAAAATTATTTGGCTGATTTTTTTTTTTAAGTTGCTTGGTGACCTTTAAGATTTTTAACTATAAAATACAATTAATTCCAGAGTCAATAGATTTTTCTGTTTTCCACCTCTTCCTGAGTCCGTTGGTGTCCACGGCATCAAGATGAAGCCTTTAGATATATAAACAGAGAATTCCAGGAGGCTCGCTCTAGGACTTGCACATTCTGGGAGTGTTTAATATTCCAGTGCTCCTAAGTCATAATCAAGATGTGTTTGTCAGCATTGATAACAGCCGTTTTCTTTCTCCAGTGTGACAGGGGAAGATGGAGGAGTACGAGGAGTTCTGTGAGAAAGCCCTTGCCCGAGTTCAGGCAGCATCACTGTCCACAGAGAGCTTCCTGCCCGCCCAGGCAGACAGCGTCTCACTCATCCGCTTCCACGGGCTGGCTGTGCTTTCTCCACTGGTAAACTTAGGAATTATTTATTTTTTAAAGATTAGTTCCATTTTTAAATATGCTTGCTCATGGGTGCGGTACCCGAGGAGAGCAGAATAGCACATCAGATCTCCTGGAGCTGGAGAGATGGACTCCATAGGTGCTTTGAACTGAATAGTGTGTTCTTATCCAGAGTCATCTCTCCAGCTCCCTTATTTGTTTTAAAATAACTTTTAAAACTAGTGAATGACTACTGAAAAATAAATGGAAGGCTTATGAACAGCCAACAAGATGCCTAATGTCTTTTCATAATTAGAGAAATAGAATAAAAATGTTAGCATTTTTTCCCTACTAGATCTGCAATGATCCCATAAGACTTCATGTTCTTATGTTATGGGCAAAATGAATGTTTAATGCACTTTTATCAGAAAAGTCAGGTTTTCTTTTTTCCTTTGGCAAGCAGTTTGGTAGTATTTATCAAAATTTAAAAGTGTCTGTAACTTTTGACTCAGCAATTCTATTCAGGAAGACTATCTTACAGATATGTTCAAAAGAAATAAGTATCAGTTACAACAATATCGTTTAAAATAGCAAAAGACTGATTGCCAACCTAAATGTCCATTAACAATGGAACAGTTTAATCATGTCCGTTGTATCCATTTCCTGTACCCATTAGAGTGAATAAGGGGAGCTGACAGTGCACGTGGAAGGCCGTTCTGTGCTGCAGCAGCAGCATCCTCTCAGGCAGCTGGGCAGTGGAACCCGACCTGGCTTTAGATCAGTTTTGTCACTCTCTGCTGGGCAGAACTTGTGGTCCATCTCACTAACTGTTAAATGAGGATACAGATGGCAGTGCTGCCCTCATCATGCTTTTTGGGAATTAAATGAATATATGTGAAATGCTTAGGCTAATCCCTGGATCATGGGTGGCATTCAGTATATGTTAAACATTTGCAATTTGGAAAAGGGATGGTATATTCTTTCTTTGACAAGGGGTAAGAGAATAGAGTATGGTAGAGAAGTTATATTTATCATCATAGACAATTTGATGTTGTTTTTTTCAATGTGTGACCATACTTTAAATCAGAAAGTTAGATAAGTAATAAATTTATTTTGTTGTATAAGCATTAAAAGATCAATGTTTTCTGCCAGTATTTTATAATGAACATCATAAACCTAGAAAGCTTGGAAGGTAATACAGTGACCACCCATCCTGCACTACTCAGTACCTACTACTATCCGTCTGAGATGAAATCTTTGGACATTCTGAAGGAAGTAGAGAGGTGACGTGCACTGACAAGAAGGGTACAAGTTGAAGAACCTGAAATGAGAGATCAGAAGTCAGAGAATGTCAGTTGAGAAGTTCTGCAGTGGCTCCAAGGGCTAATTTAATTTTGTCTATCATTTAAAGTATTGGAGAAGTGAGCAAGGCATTTTTTTCCTGTGAGCTTGATTTTAAGTTGGGAATAGCTACATTCAGTGATATGCACCGGCCATACGTGACAGAGCTTCTGAAATTTTACATGGGCTGCGTCTGTGACACTCAGATGAAGTCCTTGCACCCCAGACACTTGTTGAATGATCTATATAGGGTTTTGGTTGTTCTGATTTAGAACTTGCCAATTTGATACTTTTACTATTGAATTGCATGTTTATGATGTCTTGCAGCTTACCATCGAGAAGAGAAAAGAAATTCAACAGGAAAAGCAGAAAGCACTGGATGTCCAAACAAGAAAGCAGGCCAATAGGAAGAAAGCTTTACTGACTCGTGTCCAGGAGATTCTTGAAAATGTCCAGGTGTGTCAGAAAACTTCTAGATTGAAATGAAGACATTACAAAGTAAACATTGGTAACAGCATTTCAAAAAAGCTGACTAATTGTGAAGTATGCCTTATTGTGTTTTGGTTGAGTATGATTTGTTGGAGAGCATCCATTTGTTTGTTAGTGCTGCCCAGTACTTGAGTCAGAGAGGGTCCTTAGACAGTGGCTCTATACACTGGGCATAGTTGCTTATTGTCTGTCTTGTGACTACAAACAGCGTCAGAGATGATAGAATTGCCCATTGTAGTTAACCCCTGAATTAATCAGACTGTTTAGTAAAGGACCTTCTTATTCTTGCTGAAGTAAAATAACTGCCTTCAAAGGACTTGAGGTGTGTAGTGTATGTGTGCGCGTGTGCGTGTACATGTATGAAACTTTTGGTCTTAGATATGGAAAATTGCCATGTAGATTACACAAATAGGCTGGCCTACATATATATATCTCCAGACCCAAACTGAAATCATCTATTTAAACGACAATATCTATGCCTTTTGTAGCTATTTTTATTTAAATTAACTCAGATTTATCTAAACAATTTAAGGTTTGTGTCATTTCATACTAAAAAGAAAAATCAATGAGTTAAATGGAACAACTAAATCCGCCATACATAACCCTTTTGCTTTTTCGTAGTTTTCAGGGTTTATTGGCTGTCTCTGTGACTTCTGCGGGATGACTGTGGTACTGAGCCTTAGGGTGTTTCCACCAACTGCTGCATTTCCCTGTGGCGTCGTGTATAGTGTTGGCAGTAGATCTTAATTTGCAGATTATAACTACTGTCTATGTTAGTTAATGTACAGTAGTTTCTTAGCCTACTGACTATTTCCTGTTATTACAACAAAAATGGCAGAGTGTTCTGAATCTAGTCCATGGAGAGGATCCAGTTCCTATTAACAGATTATACTAATGAAATTACTCGAGTCCTAGAACTTTCTGTTTAGAAAAGCATACACAATGTCACCTGTAATGAATTTCTATATAGACAGGGATTTCATGGAATCCAAATAGATTGGGAGGGGCTCTTTCATCTATGAAACCTATGATTCAGTTAAATATTTATTTTTTAAAATTTAGTTTGTCTAATAAGGTCCATTTTATCACATCCAAAAAAACATAGCTTTTGAGTATCAAAACTGTGCAATATTTTATATAGCAGAATAATCTGTTTTGCTTAAGCCTGGGACCATGCCCATTGATTCCGGGAATGTGCACCCTTTTTGGTTTATTTTCGTCCTGTGGTTATCACCAAGTCTACTTGAATTGTTTACTGCACAGTGCCTGGAGACGGGCCATCATATGTCTTGGGACTTATAGGTGAGACACAAGTGCCATATAGTCTAGCAAAACAAAACAAGCCCATAGGAAACAGCCACTCCAGGTTTTCAGTATTCAGAATGGAACGAGTTCTTGCTTATTTTTTTCCTGGTTGGTCTCTGAGGTATACAGTTATTTTCACCCTAATGTGTCAGCTGTTGACCTACTTGTTTGAAAACATACAGATTGCTGACTTCACTTACTGTCAGTTGATCTAATTAAAGTTGACTTTGTAAGCTGAGTTCTAAGTGAAAAATTTCTAATTTCTCAGTAACATAAACTACATTGATAAGCTGTTATTTATGGTAGAAATTCCTCATTTTATGGGGAGGGTTTTTTGTTTGTTTTTAAATGGAAGCATTTTCCCCCAGCTGCTACACACAGAAGGCCCACAGAGAGAAACAGCTCTGTAAAGTAGAGTTGGGCAGGTGGTCTCAGAAAGCCAAAGCTCCTAAAGTTTTGTTTTGTTTTGTTTTTGAGGCAGGGTCTTATTTTGTAGCCTTGGCTGGCCTTGAATAAATAGAAATCCACCTACTAGCCTCTGTCTCATGAGTGCTGGGATCAAGTGCATGTCCACTACATCTGGCTAAAACTTTTTAAAAAGTCTTAGTTTTATATTTTACTTGCATGTGTATCTGTGCATCACGTGTGCATCTGGTGCCCATGTAAGCCCGAAGAGGGCATTAGATCTCCTGGAACTGGAGTTACAAATAGTGAGCTGCCTTGTGGATGCTGGGAGCTGAACTTGGCGTTGCTGCAAGAGCAAGTGTCTAATCTGATGAGCCATCTCTGGAGCTCCTTATAGGGAGTTTTTAGGAGAGTTTCTCTGTGTAACAGCTCTAGCTGTCCTGGAAATAGCTCTTGTAGACCAGGCTGGCCTCAAACTCACAGATTCGCCTGCTGGGAACCACCACCGCCCAGTTTAGGAGATTCTTGATTAAGCATATGACAGGCAGACGTCTTATTGTTATTATTTTTACTTAATCAATGTCCTTGTTTTGCTTTATGAGATGTAACTATGTAAAACATTTGCTTATCTGGTATTTATTGCATATGTTATTATTGTTAGGAATTATTGCTGGTGGTAATAACACACAATTAGAAAGAAGTTAATGATATTGCTCCTATCCCAAGATTAAAGTGAACATGGATAAATTGTGTGTATGTGTGTCCAGACATACTCTTTTCAGAAGAGATCATTTTCTTTCTTCCTTTAAATAAATAGGCTAGGGTAACCAATAAATTTCTTTTGTGGTGATTCAGGATATAGAAACTGATTGCTGAGTGTATTTTATTTTTCTTTTGGCTTTTTTTTTTTTGAAGACAAGGTTTCAAGGTTTCTCTGTGTAGCTTTGGAGCCTGTCCTGGTACTTGCTCTGTAGGCCAGGCTGGCTTCCAACTCACAGAGATCCGCGTGCCTCTGCCTCCCGAGTGCTGGCATAAAGACGTGCGCCTCATGCAATCCTCTTGTCTCAGTCTCCTGAGTATTGAGATGGCAGGCATGAAATATTCTTTGTGTTCTCAAATATCAGAACTCTAAATCTTCCTTTTCTGCTTTATTTTCGAAAATGATAAAATCAAAAGCTTTTTTTTTTTAGGTAGGGCACACCTTTAATCCCAATGCGTGGGAGGCAGAGACAGGAGGATCTCGCTGAGATCAAGGCTAGTCTGATGTATATAGAGAAACCCTGTCTTTTTTTTTAAAAAAAATGAAAGTAAATAAAACAACAACAAAACCCACAGGCTCTTTTATTTGTATAATGGAGAAATACTAATTTTTAAATGTCCCTTTTCAGGTTAGAAAAGCACCAAATGCCAGTGATTTTGACCAGTGGGCGATAGAAACTATTTATTCTAATTCAGAAGTCAAAAGCTCTAACGCTCCTGCTACAGTTCCGAACAGCTTGCCAAGCCCCCCTGAGCACTGTACTTCAGTAAAGCTTGAAAAGATAACTGGACTTCTGCCTGTGGGCAATAAGGACCAACACAATGCTGATGGGATGAGCCTGCCTAGAGACTCCGAAGGGTCTGACTCTCTGAAGCGGTGTGACAGTCCAGACAGCAGGCAGGCAGAAAACGGAGCTGCTCCAAGGCTCTCTGCAGCGAGCTCACAGGAGACTCTCATTTCTGACGGTTCCCTCTTAGCAAAAGAAGAACAGGACCCATCACGTTTGGCAGAAGTCACGCCAGATCCCTACATCATGAGCCTTCAGGATCTAATGAAGAAATCAAAGGAGTTCGTGGAGAGAGAACAGTCTAGACGGAGTCTGAGGAGTGGTGCAAAGAGAAGTGCGAGTGAAAGCCATTCAGACAAAGAAAACGATGCTGTTAAGGCAGGTGACTGTGTGAAGGAGAAGACCCCACCTCTGCCCACAGGCCGGCACTGTGGCTCCACCATCCCAGACAAACCAAGCCTTAATAAGTCCAACGTTCTCCTCCAAGGTGCTTCTCAAGCAAGCAACATGGGCACGTCAGTTTTAGCCAGCTTTTCCAAAGTAGATCTACCTGTGGGAAATGACTCTCCCACTCTTCCAGAAGCTGAGGCAGCTTTTAAAGTTGTTCCCACCTTTATTACTGAAAATAAAGTTATCAAAAGTCTTACAGGTCCATATGCCAAATTACCTAGTCCAGAGCCCAGTGTGAGTCCCACAATGCATCGAAGGCGTTCCAGGCCATTGTCAGCATGTCAGATCCTTATAAATAACCCGGTGAATGCCTGTGAGCTGAGCCCAAAGGGAAAAGAAGAGGCCGTGCATAGAGTCACTCCAGCCGCTGGTGAAACAACCAATGAATCTGAAATTGTGCCAAAGTCACCAGCTGACTTCACAGGGGTTTGTTCAGGCAAGGTTTCTGCTAGCAAAAGCATGTTGGAGACCACAAGAGAGATGGTTATGGGTAAGCCAAGTCAGGGACATCAGGCCTTAGGAAATCAAGTAGACAATAAAGTCACTGTTGAGCATGCTGCTGTGGAAGGTCCCCTCACACCCGATGAAAGGGAAGTCCGGAAAGCGGACAGTACTTGTATGGCTGTGCCCAAGTTGCATGAACTACACACCACCAGTCAGTGTGTAGCAAGTCAAGCCATGGAAGATGTGTGTGGACTCAAGTCAGACAATATGTTAGCAAAAAACTCTTGTAATTTACAAATGGAACTGAATAAATCATATGATGTGAAAAACCCATCTCCCTTACTTATGCAGACCCAGATTTCCAGACGGCAGATGGACACTCCTTCAGTGCCCTGTGGAAATGAACAGTTTTTGGATAACAGTCTTGAAAAAGTTAAGCGAAGACTTGATTTAGATATTGATAGTTTGCAAAAAGAAAATTGTCCTTACATTATAACAGCTGGAGTAGCCGAACAGGAAAGGGAACACCTGCCAGAAAGAAGATACTCTAAGGGATCCGGCTACATTAACAAGAATAAGATACTAGAAACTAGCCCTAAAGGTACGGAAACTAGAAGTGTTTGCTGCCTCTCAAGGTGATCGCATTTTTAAAATTATGTTGTTGTTTGTTTGTTTGGTTGGTATTTTTGAAACACAGGGTTTCTCTGTGTAGCCCTGGCTGTCTTAGAACTTGCTTTGTAGACCAGGCTGGCTTTGAACTCAGAGATCTGCCTGCCTTTGCCTCCCTAGTGCTGGGATTAAAGGTGTGCGCCACCACTGCCCAGCAAGAACCACATCTCTCTTAAAATTTGTTTGTATGTGTGTGTGAGAGACAGAGAGCACATCTACATGAGTTTGTGTACACCACATTCATGCAGGTGCCTGAGGGGTTAGAGGACATCCAGTTCCCTGGATCAGGCAGTTGTAGGTCACCTGATGTGATACTGAGAACCAAATCTGGGTCCTTTGGACGAGCAATGGGTGTTCTTAACCTGTGCTGTCTTCAGCCCCGAGGACCACATCTTAAAGCTGGTCAGGCTTTGGAGACTCTTGGCTACAGTGGTGAGCTCTGCAGTTGAGGGTGGGAAGGGGAGGAGGTGCAGTCCTGCTGTTACACGGTCAGTGAGTTTTCTCCATCTAATCTTTTCAGAAGGCCAGGAGATACTAAAAAGCAGGTTGTTAGCGTTTGAAGAGATGCGGAAGAGACTGGAGGAGCAGCATGCGCAGCAGCTGTCCCTCCTCATAGCAGAGCAGGAGCGAGAGCAGGAGCGACTGCAGAGGGTGAGGCACCGAGATGTGGGGACGGGCTAGCCGCAAAGGGTTAACTGCAGCCACCTCCGTACTGCCTGTTCTCTGCTCTACATATCTTTGGTTGGTGGGAGACAAGACTTCTCTCTCTCAATCTTCTTTTTTGGGGAGGGTAAGTTCTTACCTAAAAGCAACTGAATAATTTGTGAAAGGAACCTTACTGAATCCTTCAATTGGAATTCCTAATGGTTTTAAAGGTTTTTAAAAAATAGATGCTGAATATATATTTTCAAGAACAATATCATAAAAATACTTGTTTTGTGATTATTATAGTCATATCTCATTTAAAAAACATTTTAAAAAGTGCAGTCAGCTGACCAAGTTGTAATTTTGAGGGAGGAAACCTGAGATAAACAAGAATATATTCTTGATTACACTTGCTTTTGGGATAAGCCTACAGTGGCATCATCTCAGACAACGTCAAAGCATCTAGCATGTCGTGATATATGGTCACTCTGCAGGAAATAGAAGAGCAGGAGAAGATGCTGAAAGAGAAGGCGGTTGCGGCGGATGTCTCCGACCTGAGCAGTGCACTGGAGCTGGAGTGGAGAAAAAGAAGCGGTTCTGCTCTGCTAGAAACAATGCTGTCCCAAGTGGACTCGCTCCAGACCTCAGACAACTCTGGTAGATTTTAAACCTTGTTTTCCACTCGAAGTTATTCTGCGTAAGCTTTTCTAATCATACCTTCCTTCCAGTAATTTAATGCACATCCCACCCGTTTGCCAGCTGCTTAGTAGCCATGAAAAATGACATGATATCGGATCTAAGCCCGCGGAGCAGGTGTCCATGAGAAACCTCAACCTTAACAAGGAGAACAGGCAGTTGGGCCCTGAGCCTAGCTGCTCATTCATGCGGCAGGTGACATGCTCAAGTGAGAACAGTTGATTATCTCCTGGGTGATCTGGAATTACCTCTAATTTCCCAGTGCAATAAGAGCTTTTCACAGCATCAGTTATCCTGAGATTCTGTTTGTCCTGAAAAGCTCCATCTGGCACAGAGCTGCAGTCCATGGATATTTTAGGTCTGCATTTGGGTCAGTCTCTGAGTTGACTGTTACTCAGGGAGTGTGACAATGTTATTGCAGTGTTTTGTATATTCTGATTATGTGGCATCCCATATAGATCACTATACTAGTCTGTACTGTATGTTTCTCTAGGCTTCACAAATTCTGCCCTACAATATAGCTTTGGTTCTGCAAGTGAAGCACCATTCTACCTCTGGGGATCGCTGGCCAGTGGCGTGACCAAACTCTCAGTAACAAGGCCTTTTGGAAGGGCCCAAGCTAAATGGTCTCAGGTGGGCAGCCTTGATATATGTCTTGTTTTTTACGTGTTTATTTATTGGAGTTGGGATTGGCACACATTCCACAGTGTGTATAGACGGTAGAGGGTATCTTGTGGGAGTTGGTTCTCTTTGTCCACCATGTGGGTCCTGGGGGGTTGACTTAGGTCATCAGGCCTGGTGGCTGGTGACTTTACCTGGCAAGCATCTCATCAGACCAGCTGATCTTTTAAAGAGCTGTTATTTTAGGCTGTATAGTGAACATCAGGTCATTATTTTTTGTCACTCCCTAAGCAGCTTAGCCCTTGATACAGAGGAAACTACACTAGCAAATGTCCAGAGAGGAATTTTAGCTGGTGGTGATAGATTAAGACTCAATTGAGTATGGTGCTCGGAAACTTAAAGCATTGTGTCTAATCTCTTCTAGGTTTTTAGTCCAGAAATACAAGCAAAATTTAACAAAATAACTGCTGTGGCAAAAGGATTTCTTACTCGTAAACTTATGCAAACAGACAAGCTGAAGCAGCTTCGCCAAACCGTGAAAGTAAGACTGTTGGAATCCCTGTTTCCCTTCATTTCAGTCTTCTGACAGCTGAGCGCAGAACTCAGATCAAACCTTTTTAGTTATCTCAGTTTAGTTGATTTCATAAGTCTGATTACTTAGATTTTTTTTCCAGATTACTGCCCCCCACCCCAGAGTTGTATGGCATAACATGACTGCTGCACTGCTATCATTCACTTTGTGTGTGTGTGTGTGTGTGTGCGCACGCGCTAAGGCTGCAGGAGAACGTCAGGTGTCACACTCTGTCATCTCTGCCAAGACACAATCTTAAGCACATTTTATGCAGATAATCACAATAGCAAGTTCAGGAGTGCAGTGGGGCCTAGGGAGATGGCTCAGAGGATACACTCCCTGTAAAGATTATGAACCTGAGTTCAAAGCTCCTGCACCCATGTAAAAAGCCAGGTACGATCGTGTGATCTGCACCTCCAGTGCTAGGGCAGGTTGAGACAGGAAACTGCTCTGTGAGAGACCCTGTCTTTTGTATAAAATGTGCTTAAGATTAGGTCTACCAGCTGGGTGGTGGTGTCTACATCTTTAATCCCAGCTCTCGGGAGGCAGAGGCAGGCAGATCTCTGTGAGTTTGAGGCCAGCCTGATTTATAAGAGCTCTGTCCAGGACAGGCTCCAAAGCTACAGAGAAACCCTGTCTCAAAAAAATTAGGTCCACCAATAAATACCCTGTCATGAAAATAGGAGGGGCTTGTGGGGCCCTACCCCTCCTTGAAGATTTTTTCCCATTAACGGTTGATGGGAGAGGGAGAGACATTTTCTTCTTGGAATAACCACCGGTGCCCATGCTCTGTAAGCAGCCCTAATGAAACTCACTGGGCCACCGAAAACACAAGTAGAAGAGTTAGTGAGGAAAGGGAGAAGGGATTGGTGGAGGGGAGGGGCACCAGAGTGGTGACAGCTGTGTGATAAAAGAGATGTTGTACATGTATGAAAGTGCCATGATGAAATCCAAAGTATGTGTCATTGATGTATTTAAGATGGCTCAGTGGCTAAGAGCACTGACTGCTCTTCTAGAGGTTCCAGGTTCAGTTCCCAGCACCCACTGTCTGTATTCCAGTTCCAGGGGACCTGACACTCATGGCAAAACGTTAAAGCATATAAAATTAAAAAAAAATTAGCAATAATGAAAAAAGATGGCTCAGTGGGCAAAGGTGTCTGCCACCAAGACTGACAACCTGAGTTCAATCCCAGCACACACATGGAAAAGGAGAACCAACTCCCGTGTTGCTCCCTAATCTCTGCCCATGCACTGTGTCACACATCCCTTCACATTTATACGTTTTTTTTT
>NC_022015.1:10558421-10606095 GCF_000317375.1 Microtus ochrogaster
TTTTTATTTGTTTGTTTTTGAAACAGGATTTCCCTATGTAGCCATGGCTGTTCTGGAACTCACTTTTAGACATCCCCCTGCCTCTGCCTCCATTAAAGGCATGTACCACCACTGCCCAGCCCCTATCTATCTTCTATCTATCTATCTATCTATCTATCTATCTATCTATCTATCTATCTATCATCTATCATCTATCATCTATCTGTTATTTATTTTTTAATGAGGATAGAAAGATGGCTCATCAGATAAGAGCACTGGTTGTTCCTCCAGAGGACTGGGGTTCAGTTCCTAGCTTCCACACACTTGCTTACAGCTATCTGTAACTCCCATTTCAGAGGGGTTCTGATGCTCTCTTCTGGGCATCATGGGCATTGCACACATGTGCACATGAAGGCAAAACATTCATACATATAAAATTAAATGTTTTTAAAGAAAGAACAAGAGCATATTAGTGTAGAAGACCTAGGTTTAAGTGTTAAGCTAGTAAAAAGATAAAACAATCTTGATCATCTCAAATGCTTTGAGAACTTTCTCCCAGTTTCACTTGTTCTGTTACGGAAAACTAGTCTGAGAGGTGGGAAATGAAAGCCTCCCTCCAAGAGACCACAGCAGGGCAGGCTGAACCTGACAAGGGGAGCACGGTGCTAGAAGCAGAGCATGTGCCAAGAGGAGATGCCAGAGTTAAATAATCTGTGCCCTGGATTAGAAGAAGACTTCTGTCGCATCCCTATGGAGGATAGTAGAGATGGGGACCCCCTGAGGTTTGGGGCCTTTTAGAACTGAGGGCATCCTTAGGCCTTCAGCAGGCATTTCTTTGCTCTTCCCTGTCTCATTCCCATCCTTTCTCTCCACCTCTTAGGGTCCTTTGCAGTTCACCACCAGCCTCTGGTACACAGAATACAAGACAGGGCTGGTAGGCCTGTCCAGAGGGGACCTGGGGGCAGAAAGCATTTTTGTGTGATAAACTACAGATACCTGTGGTTGAGTCACCTTTGTGAATAAGGGTCATCATTTCTTCTGTTAATGATGACTTGATGCCTCTCAAGAAGGAGCTGGTGTGGACGAGTGTTAGAAAAGGCCTTTAATCTTCCACTCCTGAGTGAGCATCCTTGGTTCTCTTCTACAAAGGATTTACTTATTTTTAGAGACAGGCTCTCACTCTAGTCCAAGCTGGCCTCAAACTCATGGAAGTCCTGCTGCTTCAGCCTCTCATGTGTTGGATCACAGATGTATGTCACCACCCTAACCAGAGCAGTCTTAAAGCAGCATAGGACGTGTCACTTGTCACTGGCATGCATGCTGCCCGGCAATTGTTGTTTATCTGCCCCATCCCACCCCAAACCTCACAGTGCGTCTTCTGTCCAGACCCAGCTGTGCTGCTCACAGCCGAGACAGCGTGCCTCTGCTTGGCTTTTTGCTAAATAGTAAGTCACCCTTGGTGGACAGCTGTGTTTGTGTGCTTCTTCATAGGCTTCCTTTTTATATTCCTCCTTGTTGGTTATCTTCTTTATCTTCAGCATCTGGTATTGCAATGAGTATTGCCTCCAGGCCGATTTACCACTAGGTACAAATCTAAATTCAGTAGTATGGTCAAGGTCATTGCCTCGCCTTCCTCTTTATCAGCATTAGAATTTTTAAATTCTCAGGTGGGCGGTGGTGGCTGCAAGTGCCTTTAATCCCAGCATTCAGGAGGCAGAGGCAGGTGGATCTCTGTGAGTTCCACAGGACAGGATCCAAAGCTACAGGGAAACCCTGTCTTGAAAAACAAATGAACAAACAAACCCAGAATTTTTAGATTCTCCAAATCTGGCATTCACCGTAACATACAAATGCTGTCACAGATAGGCTGTTTAGGTCCCTGGACACCTGTGGTGAATTAATGATGGGTGTTCAAGTGACTGCTAATTCAGAGCCATCTGGCTAAGTCAGGTAGCTTTCCCCGAAGAGGATGCAGAAGCCTGCCTCAACAGCATAGCTCCTTGTTTACAGTCTCTCTGCCATTCTGGGCAGGAGGAGGCTTTTGAGAAGCTTGAAAAAAACCACTGCATCAGGAGGCGGGGAAATAGGTGGGGGTGTAGGGACTGCTTGCTATGTCATCAATGACAGTTTTGTGCTCTTAGTAATTTTTGATGGAGAAAGAAAATCAAAGGAAACTTTTATTAAAAAGTTTATAAAACTGATTTATAAAGTGATTATAAATCTTCCTAGAAAACTGCTTTTGAAGGAGCATCTCTTTCTTTCAGGATACTATGGAGTTCATACGAAGCTTTCAGTCAGAAGCCCCACTGAAGAGAGGTGTTGTCTCAGCCCAAGATGCTTCCCTTCAGGAACGAGTGTTAGCTCAGGTAGATGCTGCTGTCCTGAAAGGTTCCCAGGGAGCTGGTCAGCTCCTAACTGGAGATCCAGGGTAGAAATGTGTTTCTCTCTTCATTTAAGCAGGGGAAACAGGTTTCAGTGAAAACTCCTATACTCTTGTTCTAAAGTAAGATGTGTACACAGTATACATCGTATTACTAAATTGGAGCCTCACCTTTTACATGCAGACACGATTTTCTTCTTTCACACCTAGTTGCGAGCTGCCCTGTATGGTATTCATGACATCTTCTTTGTAATGGATGCAGCTGAGAGAATGTCAATCCTCCATCATGATCGAGAAGCCCGCAAAGAGAAACTGCTCCGGCAGATGGTATGTGTGCCGTGTGGCTTTCTGAGGGAGGAGCTTTTCTGAGCTCAGGTAATGGAGGCTCCATGTCATTCCTGATAGTTCTGAAGCCAGATGATCCCCAGGATTCCCAGCACCACTGAGCTCTGTAGTGAGCTCCACATGAACCACACACTAACAGAATCCTGTGCTGCATTGGGATTGGACTTGAGGGCTAAGACCTTGACTGTTTTGTTCTGGTAACTCAAACAAACTGTCAGCTGCTCCAGAATGAGTGTCCTTAGCACGTTCATATTAATTTTGTCATTTTTGAAATCTGAGAAGTGATTCCAAAATAATTCAAAACTCTGCATACCAAGAGGGCTGGCTGCATTCAAAGCCAGCCTGGTCTACAGAATGAGTTCCAGGACAGCCAGACCTATACAGAGAAACCCTGTCTCCAAAAATCAAAACCAACCAACCAAACAAGCAAACCCACAAAAACAAAATAAAACAACAACAACAACAACAAAGAGTGCTGTCTGGCAAACACACACAAAAGTAGAAATAAAAGTAGAAATTTTAAGCATTTAAAATGAGATTACTTAAACATTTTGTTAAGTGGCTGGCTGCGGGGTGCACACCTTTAATCCCAGCACTCAGGAAGCAAAGGCAGGCAAATCTCTGTGAGTTTGAGGCCAGCCTGGTTGACACAGTGAGCTTCAGGTCAGCCAGGGCTACATAAAGAGACCCTGTCTTAAACAAAAGTTAGCTGACCTGAGATCGTCTTCTATTTTAACACAGTGCTGTTGGTACTAATCAGCCTGATGTTTCTTTTGTACTTGAAGGGTAAAATGAGAAGTCCGCGGGTGGCGCTTTCAGCTGCAACACAGAAGTCTCTTGACAGGAAGAAGTTCATGAAGTAAGTTCTGGTGTCACTGTCTCATCAGCCGGTTAGCTTTAGTGATCAGCTGCTCTGTTTATGTTCCAGTAAGAAATGAAAAGGGGCTGGAGAGCCGGCTCAGTGGGGTAGAGCACTGGCTGCTCTTGCAGAAGACCAGGGTCTTGTTCCCAGCACCCACATAGTCTCCACAAGAACTGATGCACGTGTAACATGTGTGCAGCCAAAATACTCGTATACATAAAGTAAAAAAAATTAATTAGAAATATCAATTTGCTTTTCTGCAGCTGAGCTGATAGAAATCCTTCTCTTCTTAAAATGTAATTTTAAAAAATTGATTCTTTGGGGGCTGGAGAGATGGCTCAGTGGTTAAGAGCATTGCCTGCCCTTCTAAAGGTCCTGAGTTCAATTTCTGGCAGCCACATGGTGGCTCACAACCATCTGTAATGAAGTCTGGTGCCCTCTTCTGGCCATACACACAGACAGAATATTGTATACATAATAAATAAATATTTTTTTTTAAAAAAATTGATTCTTTGGGAATTTCATATCATGCACCCCAATCCCATTCATTTCCCACTCCTTCCATATCTGCCCTCCATTCTTGTAAACTCCCCACCAAAAGAAAATAGAAAATTAAAAAGAAAAAACAAAATCTCACTGACTCTCTGCCCCTCTGTCAGTCACAGCCTTCTCTCATAACAGTCACGACAGTGTCTAGTTCCGCCCGACTGGTAGCAATTCATTCTTCCTTTGTGGCCTTGGGAATTGTGCTTGGGAGCTGTGATGTGTCACGCAGTGGACCCTTTTACCCCAACAGCTTTACATGTAAATGTTCATTGCAATGAGTCGTTAATCTAGTTTTTTTTTTTAACTGCTTTATTTTTTATGATTTATTTATCTTTATTTTATGTGCATTGGTGTGAAGGTGTCAGATCCCCTGGAACTGGATTTTCAAACAGTTGTGAGCTGCCATGTGGGTGCTGGGAATTGAACCCGAGTCCTCTAGAAGAGCAGCCAGTGCTCTTAACTGCTGAGCCATTTCTCCAGCCCCCTTCTTAGTCTAGTTTAAAGCCTCTGGCTCCTGGCACACCCTCACTAAGAGTCCTCTCTGATATTCTGCTGTGGCCCCTGTCCTGGAAATCTTGTAGCTATGGTTCCGCAGGACTGGCCCCTTCACGTGCTCCTGCAGGTCATGGATGGGATAGGTGTTAGGGTGTGTCAACTTAAGGCCCTGGGTGGTCAGTCTGGGCACCTCCTCTCATTCCCCCAGGTGAATGGAGGAGCCAGCTCTCCTGACCTCCCTCCTTCTTTCATTTTTTAACAAGCTCTTAACTGTGTAGCCTTGGCTGGCCTGAAATATACAATGTAGCCTAAATTGGGATTAAAGGTGTCTGCCACCATGCTGGGCAGAAATCTCCCTTTTGATATAGAGATTCATTAAAATTAGTGGTAAAAAAGTAGATTTATCTTCTAATAAAGTATAAATTATTTATCAACATCCAGCTTATATGACTGATAGCCAGTCAAACAATCTCAATAGTTAGTCCTTATATTTAATATTTAGCTTTTTCACCATTTAAATATATTCCTTCTGATAATTCTGGAACAAAAGCTCAAGAAGTATATTCCAGAAACTATCATTTAAAAACTTAAAAAAAATTTTTGCTTTATGTGTATGAGTGTTTAGCCAGCATGTGTGTATGTTTATCATATGTGTATTTGGTGTCCACAGAGGCCAGAAGAGGGCATTGGCTCCTCTGGAATCAAAGTTACAGACAGTTGTTATTTGCCATGTGGTTGCTGGGAACCTAAGGCACGTCTTCTGGAAGAGTAGCCGGCGTGCTCTTAACATCTGAACTATCTCTCCAGCTTCTAAAACCTTTTTTTTTGAAGTTAATTTTTAATACGCTTAGCATAGGCCTTCCGCAGGCCCCTCACTTCCCAGTGCCCACCTGTCATTTATACGTCTGTTTCCTCCCTTCTCAAATACATTGTCTTTATTTTTATATGGTGCCAGAGTTGCTGAAATGGGAATGCCCAATAAGAAGTTCCTGCTGAAGCAAAGCCCCTCAGAAACAAGGTGAGAAAAATCACTTTCTCTCCGCCAGAGGCTTTTGGTTTTGGTTTTGTATTTTTAAAGAAAATTTTTTATAGTCAAAGCTTGCTTTTTTTAAAACCTTGCTCCCATCAGTAGGACTCTGCTGCTGAGCTGTAGGAGCTGAGGCCCAGGACTCATTAGTTTCTGCTCCTATTCCTGGCCACATGTGGTCAGAGCAGAGGTTCCTGGCACTATTGATAGGACACGCCTAGAAGAAATTGCAGACTAATGGGAATCTTCGGTACTTATTTAAGACCCTTAGGACATTGACTTAGTGCACACACCTCGTTCCCCTCCTGGAAAATGAGAGGTTGGCTTGTGTACGGCATGTCAGAAAATTCTCTAGGAAATTCTCTAAAAGCTTAGGGGTTGCATGTGTTGGACATCGCTTGCCTGATGAGAACCTGAGGTCTGAGCTCATAGTGAATGAGATGTGAATCCCTATAACATGCTTTAGTCAGTTAGCTGCCTTGTGATACACTGCCCATGCTGCTGCGTAGTTTTCTTCTAACCTTACTTTGTCACCTTCCACCCATTGAAAGAAAGTGGGGAAAATGGAATTTGTCTTTTGGAATTAATTTTGCATTTGATTTGTCAACAGAGTCCTTCAGCCAAACCAAGGACAGAATGCACCTGTTCATAGGCTACTTAGTAGACAAGGGTAAGAATGCCAAGATCAGTTTTGAGACGGAAAAATAATTATACTGTTCTCTTCAATATGAGATCTCCCACTGTATGTGTTATAGTGCATAGCACCAAGACCTGATTTGTGTGTAGACTGCCTTCTTGTTTCATGACTGTATAACGTGTCTTAGTTATCATCTGATGTTGGCATGCTTTTACTTCTCATCTCATATCATATTACTCATTATATGTTTCAATGTTAAGCTTAGTCATCAATTAAGGGTAGCCTTGCCCAATGATTCTCCAACCAAGTGGGAAGCAGGAGTCTGGTCTCCTGGGAAACACAGGTGCAGCTCTCCTAGTGCTGCATGCATGGCCTTCAGTTCCTCTCAAGCTTACTTATGCTTTGAGTAGTTGATGCTGTCTTCTTGTTTTCTCTGAAGTTCAGACCTTCATGCAAGTGACTCATTAACCTTTTTATATTCAATTAGAACCCCTAAGACATCAGTGAAGGGGGTTGTGCAAAATAGACAGAAGCCTTCACAGAGCAGAGTGCCTAACAGAGCGCCTGTGTCAGGTGTGTAGCAATGAATCCAAGAGCCCGTTCAACCAGGGGCATGCACAATCTGCCCCATGACTCAGGCTTCCCAGTGGGACACGCATTGCAGTCTTCCTTGCCACCAGAATGTTGGCATATTCGTGGACATTCCTATTGCTGTCTTAGTATTTTGTGGCAGCCAGGAAATCCTATGACCTAGGCTGCCTGTCTTAATGACTAGTAATTTTGTGGAAAATACTGTTTTTTAATTTGGGAAGTTTTGTAGAATTATCCAAGTTTACCCAGAACCCTTTTATAGATGAATAAAAATGATCATCTCATGTCTGGTGTGGGTCTGCTCAACCCAACGGTCAGTGTGTCGGCCAGGATTTCTGAGTCTGCACACGACCACAAGCTCCACAGTGAATATGCCAGGTGTGTGGAGGGGGTCCCAAGCTTTCCCTCTGTAGGAAGCCTGAGCCAAATCTCCTGTTCCTCATCATCAAGGGGGAAACTAAAACCTGTTCTAAAGTTCAGTTTATGTTGGCAAAAAAGACAGATTCAGTCTTGAGCTGATCCAAAACTCTTACCAAATGTTTTAATATTTGTTGGTGTTTTGGTTAAGACATTTTGATTATATTCAGGATTATGCAACCCATTAAAAACACTTTGCAATGCTATGTGTTTGCTGCTGCTTTCTGATACTCACAGATAGCCGTATTAATCTCCGAGCAGTGGAGGAAAGCTTGAATCCATTCTAATGTCCCCACTAATGACAAGTAGGCAAGATTTCTGGCTATATTAGTGAGTCGTTTCTTCCAAGTGAGATGAGAAGAAGCAATAATATACCAAGCGATGTTGTTGCTGTCACTTCAGTCTTTCATGTTACCACCTGTTGTTCATGTAGGTTCCAGGAGGGAACAAGCTGTCAGGAGCTTGAGATGATTGCAGACCTTCTGCACAAATGCCCTGGACAGAATTCATAATGCCATATGTATCTCGGGTACTTTACAAGATCTCTCTTGAAGTGATAGTCACTGGAGTTGTTTGAAGGTTACCTGGTGGGAGAGCCCACTTGCTTTAGAGGCGGTCAGTCAGCTGCCTCTGGAAGAGCTCAGCCCAAGCAGCAGCTCTGTTGCTTGTGCCGTGATGTAAAATGTTAGGATGTTTTCAGTTCTTCTTATAGTAGGGTTCTAGACTGGTAACTCCCGGGTGGCTGGAAAATCATTGAGGAGTGGACTCTGTCTGGCCCCGTAGCATCGGTTTGCCACAGTGACCACTGTGCATGTTTGTTCCCATGCATTCCATCTCCATGGCTTGTCACTTGTGAGTCTATAATCAAGGAAACAAGTGCGCTTTCCACCGGGTAATTGACACTCTAAAGGATGAGCAGGCAGTTGCTGTAGTTAATAATGTGTACCAAAGCTCAGTTTTTATAGCTATTGAAGTTTAATTGCATTGCAGTGCAGTTAGTAATAGAAATGTGATCAACACATACAATTTTTGTTTTTAAACAAGTAAAACTGCCTTGTTTTTCTAAAATTTTATTTATATGAATGTATAGACAATGAAAGTACAGACGTCTCAATTTCATCTTCATAAATTTTATATAAATTCAGAATTTGACATACTGACTAAAGTGCTAATTATGAATTTAATACTGCTCTTGAAAGAATTATTTTGCCCTGGCAGATTTCGAATGTCTTGGTTTATGTTTTAAATAATACTTCGATTTGCTCTACACGAGCATTAAGTCCTTTGTTAATAATCAATTTATAGAAAACTCTTGTTTTTATATGAAGAGTCCTTACTATACAGTCCAGGTTGGCTTTGAATTTACGATCTTCCTGCCACAGCCTCGTCCACCAAGGATTGTAGCTACCACAGCCATCTCGAGACACACATTTTCTGTTGTGGCCAGATATTACCCTCTTAGGCTGAGGTTGGATTTTCAAGCGTCTAAGGGCGCTGCACAGCATCTGAAATGATTACAGTTTCTACATCTCTGAACCTACGGTTAAAGCCGATGTTGGCATTGTATGTGTGAGAGCAGATACGCAGTGATCTGGAAACCACTGACCAAAGCCGAGTAGGAACTGGTGAAACAACACAGGAAAGGAGGCAACAGGCCAGCTGAGTTCTCAGTTCCCATTCTAGTGTTAGCTGAGGCAGCGGATTGCTGATGCTCTATTGTCCTTAAAACGAGAGTAACAGTTTCTACTCAGAATTAAGCTTAACAGCATATATTGCTTAGCCTCATGCCTGGTAACTAACTAAGTTATATTATAGAAAACGTCTAACCTTGAGAAATAACGTTAATTTTGCCCTATTTTTAGGAGCATATGCAGGAAAAATCCAAAGAAAGCGGCCAAATGTTGCGACAATTTAAGAAGACAGCATTCACTGGGATGAAGCAGGGGAGGAGAGCGTGCTGTTCCCACATTCCATTCCCTGGCCAGGACTTTTAGCTTAGCCCTGGCCTCTGTTTATACAGGCAAAGAGACAGCAAGGGCTGAACATTTGTATGTATAATCTTGTCAGTTTGGAGAATTCCTTCCTCATTTTCCTATTGATGTAGTCTGGGTGAAGATGATTAGCTCAGCATAATGTATGTGCCCAGAGGTCTACAGTCACCCATTTTTATAAAAAAAACATAAGAAATTTGGACTTATTTTTACAGAGTATTAAAAAGATACCACCAATTGTAAATTATCCCTAAAACCTAAATTTCATTCATGACTATATACTGATTGCTGAATTTGATAAACAAATTAGATACTGTTCTGTTCAAAAAGAAATTATTGCAGAAGTATATGTTTTTCTAATTTTAAATGCCCACAATTCCATATCCTTTGACTTGCAGTATAGCTACGTAGGATGAAACACTTGCCACACTGAATCCTAAGTAAGAAGTGGCTGGAGGGCGGGTCATGGTTTTGGGTAAAGGACATTCCTGTGGACAACTAGTCGTCTTACAGAAATGTCAGGTTTCATGTATGTTACTATTAGCTACAGGTAGACTAGTTTATAAG
This sequence comes from Microtus ochrogaster, assembly GCF_000317375.1. NCBI lineage: Eukaryota > Metazoa > Chordata > Mammalia > Rodentia > Cricetidae > Microtus > Microtus ochrogaster. The sequence continues at coordinate 10,568,259 of NC_022015.1, forward strand.
CTCCTTCTTGGGAAGTGGCAAGTTTAGAGAAGAGAGCACAGTCTTCATGAATGTAGCACCTGGGAGTGCACTGTGAAGACAGGAGAGCAGAGTGCATGCGTTAGTTCTGTTTCGTCTGTATGGCTTATTTCTTCCTACTCTTTTTCCAGCATGCTTCACTTAGGAGAGAATAAAGGGCTATTTAGTAAGAAACCCAGTGGATAGCATAGTAATACTGTCTAGTTTAAAATCCGCAATAAAGGCACTGAGATGTATGGCTTTCATGACTAACATATTCATTAAATGCATCAACCAACAGTGTACCAAGAAAATATGATTTTATGAAGGAGAATGCTACTTTTCATATAATTCTAAAAAGGGCTTTGTGCTTCTTATATGACATTGGGACTGTGTATATCTGATCCTTATAACTTGAATTTTAAAGATAGTCGTATTTTGAAGATGCAGCCTGTATATATTCTTAACCTTTTAGGAATATGGAGAGAAAGATTGTTTTTCTGATTTTCTTCCATCTGAGATTTGAGTTTTATACCCAGCAATAGTTACAAAATAATAACCCACTCTGGGTGTAAACTTTTTTTTTTTTTATTGAGACTTACCATTCATTGAATAGAAAAAGAAAACAGTCAAAAAAAAAAAAAAGTCCAGGTTCCTGCGAGGCATTGGTGGTACATGCCTTTAATTCCAGCAGTCGGGAGGCAGAGGCAGGCCGGTCTCTGAATTTGAGGCCAGCTTGGTCTACATAGCAAGTTCTTGGATATCCAGGGCTACACAGACAAACCCTGTCTTGAAAAACAACCCAAAAAAGTCTACATTTTAGCTTTTTTACCTGTAGGAAGGTACACCAAGTTATCTTTCAAATGTGATAAACTGCTTCATTGTTTGAAACACTCAGGACACTTAATCGTATCATTGTGGGCTCTTCTATAAGAAGAGGAGCTACGTTTGTGTGTATTACTATGAATTAGTTAAAGAAAACTGTTTAGGAAAGCTACAACTACTTTTAGATTAAAGATGAGAAACTGGTGTGTTTTTAAATTTCAAGATGAAAGTTTTGTGTGTTTTACATTTGAATGTTCAGAATTTTCTCTCAGAAAAGTGCCAGGCACTGTTTTGTGCTTTTGAAGTTTTATTTATATGCGTTATCTTTATTGTTATTTTTACTTTGACTGGAATGTCTGTTCATGTAAATTGTATTTATTTTTATACTTTCATTTTTCACTAGTCTTGCTTCTAGGTAAAAGGCAAAATAAACTTTCATCCTAAACAAAATCTTGTTTGATCTTTTTATTTTTAACCAAGGGAGGACATCTGGGGACTAAATACTGAGGACTATGTGACCAGAACAGCATCTGAGATGATAGGATTTACAACTTATGCCCCGTGATAGGCATGCCTGTCCTGCTGCTACATTTGAATAATGTCTTTGCTTCTTAGGAGCTAGACACCTGCCAAGAGCAATGGAGAGACACGAGGGAGGGAATCTCAGTGATGCCTTTACCCTTCACCTTGAGAGCTCTAATGTTACCCCGATAAGTGGTTGTCAGCTCTCGCTGAGATGCTGTATTTGGTCATCTGCAGGGTTCAGCACACCCCTGTCACTCCAGCTCACGCTGGCTTCACGTTCTCACAGTGTCGGAAATGCCTGGAAATCACTGAGGCCGCAATGGACCAAATGATAAGAATGGAGGGACTGTTCCATTAGAGGTTACTGTCCCATGCTCAACCCCGATGAAAAGCAACAGTTCTGAAAATTAGCAGTGCTGCTGGTGGTGGCAGAGCACTTGTCTAGTGTCTCAGGGTTACTATAGCTTCAAGGAAACACTATCACCCAAGAGAATGTTGGGGAGGAAGGGCTTTATTTGGCTTACATTTCAGTATCACTGATCATCCTCCAAAGAAGACAGGGCAGGAGCTCAAATAGAACAAGAGCTGGAGCAGAGGCCACGGAGGCGTGCTGCTTGCTGGTGTGTGCCCCGTGGTTTGCTCAGCCGGATTTCTTATTGAACCCAAGACCATCAGCCCAGGGATGGCACCACCCACAGTGAACTAGGCCCTTTCCCATTAATCACTAATTAAGAAAATGCCTTACAGATGGATTTGGGCATTTTCTCAATAAAGGTTCCCACCTTTCAGATAACTCTATGTCAAGTTGACATAAGACCCGCTGGCATACCTAGCATGCACTAAGCCCCAGGCTCCACTCCCATACACCATGCCACATCAAGTTCCAAAATTTGAAAAACAAAGACCTTGGCATAGAATGCAGTGCATTCTTTGATCGCTCTGTAACAAGGGTAGGATTGGGTCAGACCTGTCACATATCAGTTAAGAAGCTTAGGACTGGAGAGATGCATTGATCTTCCAGAGGACTCCGTTTGATTCCCAACACCCAGTGGTGGCCTCACAGTTGTCCAACTCCAGTCCCAGACGATCCTGTATCCTCCTCTGGCCTCCATAAACACCAGGTCCATGTGGCACAGAGCCATACATGCAGGAAAAACACCCATACATAGAAATTAAGAAATGGAATCTTAGCCAGGTGGTTTCCTGAGACAGGCTCTGAGACAGGGATTTTATGACAACCGCCTTTCACCTTACCATCGCAGTTACCTCAATTTCACAGAAAAAGAAACTGGGACTCTGCAAAACTCAGGCCCAGTTGAAGTACATTCAATCGTCTTTTCTAGGGCTCATAAAACGGTGTTCAGGCCTCTTTCCTTCAGGAGCTGCACCTGAAGTAGAAACCGGGAAGGTAGGGAGGAGTAGACGCTGTCTGGTAATTTCTCAAGTATAAACCCATTCTTATCTGAGTTAGAGTTAGCTGAGAATCCCAGCACTCACTAGCTTTCACCTCTAGTTTTCCAAAAACAAGTGATTAATGATAGATACTCCCGAGGTTTCTATTAAGAAAGGACTGTGCAGACATTAAGGGCCTCATTGAATAAATGGGACCTCCTGAGACTGAGAAGCTTCTGTAAAGCAAAGGACACTGTCACTAAGACAAAAAGGCAACCCACTGACTGGGAGAAGATCTTCACCAACCCCGCAACTGACAAAGGTCTGATCTCCAAAATATATAAAGAACTCAAGAAACTAGACCGTAAAAATTTAATCAACCCAATTATAAAATGGGGCACTGAGCTGAACAGAGAATTCTCAACAGAAGTTCAAATGGCCAAAAGACACTTAAGGTCATGCTCAACTTCCTTAGCGATCAGAGAAATGCAAATCAAGACAACTTTAAGATACCATCTTACACCTGTCAGAATGGCTAAAATCAAAAACACCAATGATAGCCTTTGCTGGAGAGGGTGTGGAGAAAGGGGTACACTCATCCATTGCTGGTGGGAATGCAAACTCATGCAACCACTTTGGAAAGCAGTGTGGCGGTTTCTCAGGAAATTCGGGATCAACCTACCCCTGGACCCAGCAATACCACTCTTGGGAATATACCCAAGAGAGGCCTTATCATACAACAAAAGTATATGCTCTACTATGTTCATAGCAGCATTGTTTGTAATAGCCAGAACCTGGAAACAACCTAGATGCCCTTCAATGGAAGAATGGATGAAGAAAGTATGGAATGTATACATATTAGAGTACTACTCAGCAGTGAAAAACAAGGACTTCTTGAATTTTGCTTACAAATGGATGGAAATAGAAAACACTATCCTGAGTGAGGTAAGCCAGACCCAAAAAGAGGAACATGGGATGTACTCACTCATATTTGGTTTCTAGCCATAAACAAAGGACATTGAGCCTATAATTAGTGATCCTGGAGAAGCTAAATAAGAAGGAGAACCCAAAGAAAAACATATAGGCATCCTCTTGAATATTAACTTTCATCAGGCGATAAAAGGGGACAGAGACAGAGACCCACTCTGGAGCACTGGACAGAAATCTCAAGGTCCAAATCAGGAGCAGAAGGAGAGAGAGCACGAGCAAGGAACTCAGGACCGTGAGGGGTGCACCCAAACACTGAGACAATGGGGATGTTCTATTGGGAACTCACCAAGGCCAGCTGGCCTGGGTTTGAAAAAACCTGGGATAAAACCGGACTTGCTGAACATAGCGGACAATGAGGACTACTGAGAACTCAAGAACAATGGCAATGGGTTTTTGATCCTACTGCACGTACTGGCTTTGTGGGATCCTAGGCAGTTTGGATGCTCACCTTACTAGACCTGGATGGAGGTGGGTGGTCCTTGGACTTCCCACAGGGCAGGGAACCCTGATAGCTCTATGGGCTGACAAGGGAGGGGAACTTGATTGGGGGATGGGGAGGGAAATGGGAGGCGGTGGCGGGGAAGAGACAGAAATCTTTAATAAATAAATAAACGGAAAAAAAGAAAGGACTGTGCAAAGTGTGTTAAATACGGTTACTACAATTTTGTATTTCACCCATTAAAAAAAAAAAGGAAGCACAAAACAGGAGAGCCAAAGTTCTGTGGTCAAGATTGCTTATATTCGGATGCATGTTGCTAGCAGTGGGGAAAGAATTCCCAAAGTGTCTCACCCTCACGAAGCACGGAGAGAACCCAAGCCAAACCCAATTGCTTCAGAATTTATCTGACCCTCACAGGGATGGATGTATACACACTAATCTGTCACAAGGGGGCGCAGGTGGGCCAAGCAACCAGCAGAAGTGGCAGTTCCGAGGGTGATGGGCAAGCCAGATGACGAGTTAGAGCGGAAGAAGGACCAAATCCTGACTGTTAAACCCTGTCCTCCAAAGTGCACCGTGACACATCTACGCACACATAAACATGATTTAAGTCAGGCGTGGTGATGCAAGCCTTTAATCCCAGCATTGGAGAGGCAGAGGCAAGTGGATTCCCCATTAACAAAATAAAACACCAAAACAAATCAAGTCGGATGACGGACATCGAGTTTACGCGGGAACTGCGCTTCACAAACGCTGAGGACGCGAACCCGCAGGAAGTTGCCCATTACAATCATGGCGGATGACGGCACCCAGGATCTTCAGAGCGGAAACTGCCCTTTACAATCATGGCGGCCAAGGCGGGGCCAAGCCTCTCTGGACGTGAGAAAAGGGGCTGGCCGCCGAGAACAAGCGATCATGTGACTGGGAAGATGGCTGTCTTTCCCTGGTAAGGAAGAGCCGGCGAGTGGGCTGCAGGGAGGGGCCGATTTTAGCGGGTGTCTGCGTGGGTGGGCAGTCACCCCTGTTGGAATGAATGGTCTCTTTCCCAGCCCTGGTTGTCAGGACTACGGAAGAGCGGAGCTGGTGACAGTCCGCAGCTCCTCGCGGCGATTCCGCAGCCCCTGCACTCCTGCCTACTCGGTCCAAGGTTTCCGCCTCCCTGAGAGAAATTGCCACGTCCTGGGGGTTCTGGGGAAGAGATGAACCCGCTCCGAGTCTGTCCCCGAGCGGTTTTCTCGTTTGTTCCCTGAGCTCCTCAGCTGACCTGAAGATTAGCTTTTCCCATCTGTAAAGTGGGGCCATTCACCCTACTGTGTGCAGAACCCTCGGACGTCCTTCGGAGCGGTCGGTATAACTGAACACCGAAGAGAGGGGTGTCCAAAGGAGGCTTTGCTCGGGCCCAAAGGAGAGAGCAGCCCCTCAGCCCCGCTAGCAGCCCGGGAAGACTTCAACGAAGAGCCTTCAGCTGGGTCTTGCAGGATGAATAGGAACTCACCAAACAGGAAGGAATATGGGGCTTTTTGAGCTTAGAAGTGAGGTGACCCTCAGGTAGCAGCAGGTGATTTGTATCAATAAAGAATCCACACAAGATATGCTGATGGTAATGAGGTTCGGGATTGGAGACCTTGCCTCCACAGGGACTAATTTTCTGGCTTTTCAGATGATGGCAGGTAGCTTGAAGTGTGAGCATGAAAGAAAGTGGCAGCCCTAGGCCTTGAACGTGATCACCATCAACCCTCTCTGCCTTTATGTTGGCTGGGCACTTGACCTCATTCCCTCTCGCAGACTCTTAAGAGGCCACTTCAGGACACAGCACAACAGCGTGGGGGCTGTGGAACCCTTAGCCCACACCCAGGACTTCTGTCACTGCTCATGCTGGTTTGGCCAAAAGACCCTTTTGAGAACAGAGGCCACCGCCAAGTGAGAAGCACCTGTTTTCCGTCAACTCCCTGGAAATTTGTAAGGAGAGACTCCAGGAAGCTGCTCCTAGCACCTCTCCCCACTACGGTTTTACCTTGATATTTTTCGTTATAAATTACTGACAGGGACCACAGCTCTGCCAGTGTCTTGGGTCTTTGTAGTCTTCCCACTGAGCAGGCGCTAAGCATTTCTCTGTGTGGTGGTACACTCAACCTTCAGTTTTGCCCGCTGACTTCGTGTTCCCTAATGAAAGAGAATTGCGTCCATCGTCTTCCTGGTGACTGTAGGCACACAGTAGTTCCTATAGATGGACGAGGGTCCTGATGAGGCCCCGGGGGAAGTGTGCTTCTGTTCTGAAGATCACGTTTCTCAAGTGTGCTCAGTGCTCAGCATGCGGCATCCTACTGAATACTCCCAAGCCCAGTTATGACTTGAGAACATGGGATGAGAGTTGACCTAAAGTCCTGAGGCCTGTTGAGTGACTTTTAGGGACTTGGCAGCCAAAGAGTTCCTGACCTCTCAGAGGAGGGACAGTCGAGGATGGAGTTGGCCTGTGTAACCAGGGAAACCTGTTTCTGGGGTGTGTGGATGGGAGTGCGCGGATCTTTGATAGAGGAAACGAAGGATTTTGTGCAGCTGTTGAAACTGTAAGGCACAGTGCATGTGGTGGCTGCCGGGGTTGGGCTGCTGCTGCAGAGGAGTTCACTGTGGGAGAGAAGACGGGCTTGGCTGCACAGAATAGCAAAGGGCTGCCAGCCGCAGGTAGGAAGTCGCTAAGAGGAGATTGTGGGTAAAGCCGCCTGAGGGGTTCCCCCTTAAGTGAGGCCTAGTCAAATGTGTGTGCTGAGGGGACTCTGAAGAGATGCCACGTCTCTTTTCCCCCTCCCCGTTGGGATGGATTCCAGGTGTCTGAGTGTGGCCCTTTCTTCAAGCCCCTCATGCAGTAATGGTCTCCCTCCTCTGCCCTGGCCCCTTGCTCTCACCATCCTGCTCACTGACCCTTCCTCTTCTTAACCCAGACCTGATGAAGCTACATTTGCCATTTCCTTTGCTCTCGTTGCCTTTTGTCTTTTGTAATTGCCCAGCATGGACCTTTTCTTGCTTCTCTGGAACTTATTCTACAGGGGCACCATCTCCAAGCCCTCACTATGGACCCTGAGCCCTGCTGTGTCTGTCCCTTGAGCTCTGTACCTGTCCGGCTCCAGGAGGGCCCTTGATCCCTTGCTGGGTCTGTCCAGCTCTGGGATGTTTGTTCCAGGCTTTGGCTGCTTGGCCTCCCAGCAGCCACCTGCCCTTTGCTTGGTTCATTCCATAAGTCAGCTAACACCAAGAAAACAGGGCTGTGAGAACTGGGCTCCTCTTGGGGCGCTCCCCTGTGCACTGGATCTGGCTGCACAGATCCAGGATTTGTGGACAGTTTGTGCCTTCAAACAGCTTGAAAGTTGTTGTGTGGTAGCTTAGTTGGGAGAGTGTGCACCTAACATACAAAGTTTAGGGTTTCATCCCTAGCATGGCATAAATAGGGTGTGATGGAGCATACCTGTATTTCCAAGGCTTGGAAGGCAGAGGCGTGAGGATCAGGAGTTCAAGGTCATGCTCAACTGCCTAGTGCGTTTCAGGCGTATGGGCTACATAGCAAGTTGAAATAAATAATAAAATAATTTTCATGTTTTTATTTAGTGTTTTGTATTGTTCTTATTAGCTCCAAATTGCTCCCCGGTCGATGGAATCCAGATGACAGTTTTAGGTCTCAGTCACCTTTCTGACATTCACCCACTGTGTTACTGTTCACAGGCACTCCCGGAACAGGAACTACAAGGCAGAGCTGGCCTCATGCAGATTGGAGACGGTGCCTCTGGAGTGTGGGGACTACCACCCGCTGAAGCCCATCACTGTGAGTTCTGTGCAGGCTCCTGACTGGAGGGCCTAGTGCCCTGGCCTTGCTAGAAAGCAGATTCCCAGGGCTGGAGAGATGGCTCAGCAGTTAAGCACTTGCTGCCCTAGCAGAGATCCCAGGTCCAGTATCCAGTATTCCTAAGCAGATAGGAAACAGCCCTGTATGGTGCTGTGGCCGCTTAGTGAACATTAGGCTAGTCTGTCCTGCCCAGTGGGCTTCTGTCTTAAAGACAAGCAAGCCAGCCAAACCAAAGAACACACTTAAGCTTACTACAACAATGGAAAGGAAGTCTTTTCTACGTTCTCAGTCTGCCACCAGCTGTGGTCCGCACGCTGAGCAGTTTCTCCTCTCCTGCCACCAACTGGATGACCTTCCTTCAATTCTGACAGTGTTCCAGACTGGAACTTATTTTACTCTATTTACAGTCCATACATGACACTCCCATGACCCCACGTACTAGATATCAGCGAGCCATTCACTCTCCAGAAGGCATCAGCTTTGCGGGGTATTTTGGGTCCGACCCTACTTAGAGATAGCTATCACCAGACCCCTAGCAACCTTGAGTTACTAGGGCCAAGTCCGGGATGTGCCCTATGCCTCTCACCTCTGTAAAGGTCCTGTTGTCTTTCCTGGGGTTCTGTTAATTTGCTGAGATAGTGTGCAGAGCTCAGAGAAGCCCTCCTGGTCAGGACAGTGTGGAAGACCTGATGGCCAGCTGGAAGCAGGGTGCTCAAGGAGACATAAGGGGGATAACCCAGGGCTCCTCGGCCTCCCAGGCATGACCTTCCTGCCATCTCTGTATGTCCTTGTTCAGATGTTCCTCAAGTGCCTTCAGTGAAGAACGTGTGTGGGAGGAGGGGTACTTAGTGGTCACATTGATTTTTTTTTTTTTTTTTTTTTTTTTTTTTTTTTGGTTTTTTGAGACAGGGTTTCTCTGTAGCTTTGGAGCCTGTCCTGGAACTCCCTTTTAGACCAGGCTGGCCTCGAACTCACAGAGATCCGCCTGCCTCTGCCTCCCGAGTGCTGGGATTAAAGGCGTGCGCCACCACCGCCCGGCCACATTGATTATTTTTAACTCAATTGAGGCCTGAAGTTCCTAGCTCCTAGCCTTGGCTTGTCTTTCTGAGCACCAGCTGTGTTGAGGAGCCCATGGAGAGTCTGTGGTTGTCAGTTTCTCACAGAACATACGCATTGCCTCTGTCCCCGTGACTGGTCAGTCCAGCTTCCACAGACAGACAAAGTGACCTGGTTGACTGTCACCTGGTGCAGGTTCCCGGTGACCTCCACTGTACAACTTTCTCCACAGGTCACCGAGTCAAAAACAAAGAAGGTGAGCCGGAAGGGAAGCACTTCGTCCACATCCTCCTCCTCATCCAGCTCCGTGATCGACCCTCTGAGCAGCGTCCTTGATGGCACAGACCCCCTCTCCATGTTTGCAGCCACCTCAGACCCTGCAGCCACAGCGACAGTCACAGTAAGTCCGACCGCCTGGCCAGCAACAGGCCTCTGGGTGTCATACCTGTAGGGATGGCTGTTTGAAGGTTCACAAATAATGCCTTGGGCCTTCTGATTGTTACTGTTAAGAACATCCTCACACTCACAGAGTTTTGATTAAGTATGTTGACTGAGAGAGGCTGGTAGAGTTCTGTGAGGTCTCTATATTTTTATTTATTAATTAAATTAATATTTAAAGTCGGGGTTTCATGTAGTGTGCACTGGCCTGGGTGAGAATGACCTTTGTGTCTCTTCCTCCTGCCTCTGCCTCCCAAAGGCCTGGGTTTGCTAGTATAAGCCACCACTCCCAGTTTATTCAATGCTAGGGACTGAACCCAGGGCTCTGTATAAGCTAGGCAAGTACGCTATCAACCGAGCCACGCCCCTAGGTCCCCAGTCCCTCTACATTTACAAAAAAATGTTTTGTCTCTACAATATGTCTTAGAGAACTTTCTATCTTGTGGCCTTGTTATTTTGCATAGCTGCATCATATTCTGATTTCTTTGGTACCCATGGAGTCTAGGTGCCTGCTGGTGTTGACAGCACACCATGTCTCTTCAATATATTTCTCTTGGTGCCTGTGTGCAGGGCGGGTGGAGGGCTTCCTACTGGATGAAGGCAGTGGATGTGTGCTGTTCTGAGTGCTGTCACAGAGCCACCCCTCAAAGGCCTTCATGGTCTGCATTCCTGCCAGCGAAGCTAACTCTCACCTGTTTCCCAACTGGCTAGTACCAATTATTTTAATTTTCTGCCATATGGACTGTGGAAAGTTTTTTCTGTATGCTTTACAAAGTTTTTGATTTATGGATCTTATGTATAAGTTTGTTTTTGCCTGCATGTGTATGTTAACACTGCATGTGCGCCTGTAGAGGTCAGGGTAGGCGTTATCTACTGGGATTGAATTTGCAGACAGTTATGAGCTGCCCTGTGGGTGTCCTACAAGAACAGTGAGTGCTCCTAACCATGGAGTTATCCCTCCAGCCCCTCAGGGTGCTTTTTTCTTTCTCTATTTTAATCTTAAAGATGTATTTTGTATGTGTGTGCATTTGGATATGTGTTTGCACGTGTGTGGCGTGTGTATGCAAATGCACACTTGCTTGTGTTTGGAGGTCAGAGGTCGACATCAGGTGTCTTGTGTCTTTCTGGATTGTTCTCTACCTTACTTGTTGATATATTGAGGAAGAGCCTCACTTAAACCCAGAACACATAGATTGGCTAGTCTGCCTTGATAGATCGCCCCCAGGATCCCATCTTCACCTGCATGCCTTGCAAGCATGAAGACCTGAATTTGATCTCAAGAACTCATATGAAAAACTTGATAAGAGTGTAAGAGTGCTCCAAAACCTCAGAGAAACCCTGTCTCAAAAAACCAAAAAAAAAAAAAAAGAGTGTAAGAGTGGTACACTCTTATAATTCCAGTGCTGGGCAGGGAGGGAATTATAAATATAATTGTGTTCCTGGGTCTTGACTGGCCAGTTAATTTGTGTAAATAGGTAAAGTTTAGGTCAGTAAGAGACCTTGCCTCAAAGACTGCCTGAGGAGTGAGTGACATCTGAGGTTGACTTTTGTCCTGTACACACACACATGCATACACATACACACATACATACATACACACACACACACCAAACTAACTAATATGGCTGGATGGTGGTGGCACACATCTTTAATCCTAAAAGTCGGGAGGCAGAGGCAGGTGGATCTCTGGGTTTGATGCTAGCCACAGAGCAAGTTCCAGGACAGCCAGGACTACAGAGAGAAACTCTGTCTTGGAACCCCACCCCTAACCCCCACAAACCCCCAGAAAAAAGAAAAGTATTACTGGTGCTAGAGTGTAGCCGAGTGGTACAGTGCTTGCCTAGCATGCTCAGAGTCCCGAGAAACAAAATCAGCAATGTCAACAAAAGTTTCTGTCCTGAAGAGGTCTCTTTGCCTTCCTTAGGACAGCTCCAGAAAGAAACGGGACAAGGATGACAACTCCTTTGTGGGACCTGACTTTGAGCCCTGGGCCAACAAACGGGGAGAAATCCTTGCCCGGTACACGACTACGGAGAAGCTGTCAATTGTGAGTACCGAGCTGCATGGCAGGCGTAGTGGCCCAGCTCCAGACCCTGGAGTTCCTCCTCCGATGTCAGTGTTGTTTGGGAGAAGAGTGTGCTATTTGGTGTCTAAAAAAATGTATGCAGAGTTAAGGGTGCAGCTAGCTCAGAAAAGGAATTGGCATTGTGGGCCTCTCTGGGAGAGTAAGTTAAGAGAGCACCAAGAGAGGAGGGCAGGGTGCACCTCCCTCCCTGTATTCCTCTCGGAGCTGGAAGCTTGCTTGTGTAGCGGAGTGGGTGAGCTGGTTGGCTGTGCTGGGGTGTGTGTAAAGTAGAGGTCTTCCCTTTGCCCCAGGCAAGTTATTCCCATCAGGAGTGAGCGCTCAAGTGAGCAAGGGCCACCCTGGGCAATCAGTACTGTGCTAGTTAAGGCCAGGCTCCAAACTTACAACCCAAGTTCTCCCTTTGGACAGTATTAAGAATGTTCTGTCTCATCTCGGCATGGTCATATGCACATCTTTTTTTTAAAAATTAATTAATTAATTATGTATACAGTATCTGCCTGCATGTATACCTGCAGGCCAGAAGGGGGCACCAAACCCCATTACAGATGGTTGTGAGCCACCATGTGGTTGCTGGGAATTGAACTCAGGACCTCTTGAAGAGCAGTCAGTGCTCTTAACCTCTGAGCCATTTCTCCAGCCCGGTCATGCACATCTTTAATCCCAGCACTCGGGAGGCAGGGGCAGGTGGATCTCTGGGAGTTTGAGGCCAGCCTGGCCAGGACAGGCTCCAAAGCTATAGGAGATGTCTAGAGTTATTTTTGACTGTTACAACTCTAGTGTGTTTAGCAGGTTGTGGTTAGCAGCCAGAGAGACTGCAAACTCCACAGCGCATAGGCTGGAGCCCACAGAATGGATCTGCACAACCCTCGAGGCAGGGGCACGGTGACTGAGAAACTCTGATTTAAGGGTGCCCAGAATGAGTCTAGTACTCAGTGCTGCCAACATATCAAAACTTTTGTTATTTGTTGGCTCCCTTGGAGACCTCACACATGAGTCGAAGATCAACTTTTAAGTAGTTTTTAGCAGCCTACAACTTCTGTTTTTGAATATATACTCCACCTTTCTTTGCTCTTTGGGCAAACCATGGCCTTTTTGCCTTAGACTAAAAGCAGCCTTGGGGTTGGAGAGAAAGACAGGCACTTAAGAGTACCTGCTGCTTTCCCACAAGTCTTGAGTTCAAGTCCAAGTGTCTGTCTCAGGCAGCTTACAAGTGCCTATAACTCCAGCTCCAGAGGATCCCACACTTCTGGCCTCTGAGGGCACCAGCATTTACACACACATAATCTCTATCCACAATGAAAACAGAGAGAGGGAGGGAGGGAGGGAAGGGGAGAGAGAGAGAGAGAGAGAGAGAGAGAGAGAGAGAGAGAGACCATTAATTTCATTACTGTTCTTTGTCCCTACAGAATCTGTTTATGGGATCAGAAAAAGGTAAGATGACCGTTCTGATTGGCAGATTTACCATATGTGACTGGATGAAGAGACCGCTAGCTAATCTCTGTAGAAGGAGCAGTTTCAGGTTACAGTCTTCTGGGAGGAAAGGCCTGTGGTTGAGAAGTTCTGTACTCACTGTCAACATCCACACTCAGACCTGGGCAAAGCCTTTCCATTTCCATGGATCTGAGGCACTGGGGTCCTTGACATGGCCATAGTCATGCATGAATGCTCATCTTACAGGGGTACACTCGCTCCCCCACACTCCACCTTGTCCTCTGCTGCTGTGAGCTGAGCTGCTTGCTCATCAGTTCCCACACATGCGGACTCAAATCCTTTAAAACCCTGAGCTGGGATAATTGCCAAACATTTCTCCTGAATTGTTCCTGTTGGGCACGCTGCTCAGAGTGTAGTTCGCGCTAATTAAATAGTTTTGCCTTGCTGTGAGCATATCCTAGACTTCTTACCAGTCTGTGCCAGAGCCAGAAAGGAGAATATGAGTAGCTTTGTGTGTGAGCCAGTGTTCCGCTGCTGTAACAAAATGCCCCACCAGTCAATCACTGAAATAGAGGAAAGGTCTATCTTGGCTCACAGTTTCAAAGGTTTCAGGCCATGGTTGTGGGTCCTGTGGCTTTAGGCCTGTGCAGGCACAGTCTAGAGTAGCGGGAACACATGCCAGGAAGACACCTGGGCACCTGTGGGAAATAGGAAACAGAAATAGGAAGGGGCCAGGGTCTCCTCGAGAGCACATTATTAATCACCCAACTTCCTAGTCCTGGCTCTGTTCTGCCACCTCCCAGGGCACCATGAGCTGGCAACCAGGCCTTCAGTACACTGGTTATTAGGGAATATTTTTCAGTTTTCTGTATTCACTTGGTAGGAAGAATAAAGGCTAAACTAGTCATATGACCCTTAATTCCATCATGGGCAGCCCTTTGAAAATGGGGAAACGATTCTGAAGTTGGTGGGGTTGGATAGCAGCAATGGTCCAGACGGACCCCTTGCCCTGTCTGGCCTGTGACTTGCAGTCTGTCGTCTACATCCGCTGGTCCTGCCAGTACCAGGGATGGTGTTGACAGCTGCTGGATAGAAACAGCTAGGCCCAAGTGCCTCGGAAGGGGCCTGTGACGTGTTCTTCCCCCTCTGGGCAGATGAGGAGGTGGGTTGTTATGTTCGTATGAGGGTCTGGTAATTCTATGCTGTGAGTGCATACCCAAGAGGCGCTTCAGTTCATGACAAACAGTGGCATGGCAGAGCTTGGCATTGTTCTTAAGTAAGCAAACAGTGGGTAAGATTCACAAACACTGTACATGGAGTTTGCCTTTCCGGGACTGCCTGCTTCTGGGGCACCCGCTGATGGGAAAGCTTCTGCTGGAACTCGAGCCTGCGAGTAAACTGAAGTGGCTTTCACCGTGTCGGTGTTGGGAGGGGAATTCGTTTCCTGGTGTGTTCGTGGTGACGCGTAAGATGCCTTTCATGCTGGGTACAGGTGCAAGAGAAAACTGCTGTGTGACCAGTGTCTCTCCTGTGTAGGCAGAGCTGGGGCTGCGGCTTCCGCCATGTCAGAGAAGGTTCGGACACGCCTGGAAGAGCTGGATGACTTTGAGGAGGTGAGCAGTCCACTCTTAGGGCTCAGTGAGCAGAGTATCTCCAGCCCTTCTGCCGAGGAGTGCCAGACCGGTTGGCTGCTCACTGCACGAGGCCTCCTGGGACTTAGTTCAGAGAAAGATACTAGGGCTTACTGGACAGTCACAGGGGAACCTGAAGTGAACTGGTCCTTCTGGAGGCCTCTTTTCACTTTGTGATTTGGAGCAATCTCTCTGTCGTCTGGGGACATTGTCAGCTATAAAATCCAAGTGGAGTCACCGCCAAAGAAACAGCTTTGTGTGGCACCAAGATCACACCTTGAAGCATTGTTCACATAGGCCTCTCTGCCTGTTGGATGTGGCCCATGAGACCCCTGTGATTGCTTGTGTATGTTTTGAAAAACTGCTTTGTTGCTTTTAACAAAATCTCAGTTGTTTGATTTTACCAATAAAGTCTCTGAAGCCAGATGCTGGGGTGGAAACCTGCTAGCTCAGAGAGGCAGAGAAAGCACCCAGCTGACCTTCCTCCTCAGTCAATGTCTCAGCCTCTCTTTTCTCCTAAACCTGTCTCAAAAAAACATCCTCAAACTGAAAAGACCCTCCCTCCTACTTCCTGTAGACCCTCTATCTTTCCTCCTGACTCCCTCTTACTCTCTCTGGTTTTTTCCTATGTTCACTTCCTGTCAACTGGTTGCTTGCTCCACCTCCTGACCTGTGGTTGACTTTATTTAATCCTGTTTACAATATTAAACCAGAAAGCTCTTGGATTAAAGGGGTGTGCTAGGGTTGAGCCACACCACAACTGTTTCCCAGTAAATAACACAATCTTGGGGTTCACGGTGTGACCAAATACCCTGCAACACTGGCTTGTTTACCAACTCCTAAAAACTGGTGAGTTTGGAGCTGGGGCGAGGGCTAGTCAGTCAAGCGCTTGCTGTACAAGCATGAGGATCTGAGTTCGATTCCCAGCACTGGTGTGTTTGCCTGCATGTATGTATATATGCCTATTTCATGCCGCATGCCCGAAGAGGGCATTGCATCCTCTGGACCTGGAGTTACACCTGACTGTGACACCACTTGGGTGCTGGGAACTGAATCCAGGTTCTCTGAAAAATGAGTCAGTTGTCTTAACTGCTGAGCCATCTCTCTAGGCAAAAATCTCTATGCCAGAGGTTTTAGTACCAAGCTGGGCACACAGTAGGTCCTCAGGGTGTAAGTCCCAATACCCCGTGCAGCAGCAATGCCGGTCAGGATCATGGGTTCATCCACGGCAGGCTGGGGGTACAGATGCAGGACACTGAGTGACAGAGTGCAGCCAGTGCCCAGCTGCTTCATGTGGAGGTGGTGGTCAGCCAAGGCTCCTCCTTTGCTCCTGTGCTCATGTTCTGCCTCTGCTCACAGGGGTCCCAGAAGGAGCTATTGAACCTGACCCAGCAGGACTACGTGAACCGCATAGAGGAGCTCAACCAGTCCCTGAAGGATGCCTGGGCCTCGGACCAGAAAGTGAAGGCTCTGAAGATTGTCATCCAGGTCAGGCCGTGGGAGGGTGTGTGCTTTTTCATGTCTTCAGTTTAAAATCCCACTTGGTACTGATTTTCAGAGTCCTCCCTCAGGGTCTTACCCTCATTCATCTCTTCCGTGGTCACGGATGTTCTTTAGGAAGCCGTTAGTCTGAACCTGTTTTTGTGGACTGACTGATCGTAGGGCACCGTGTACGGCTGCACAGGTTGTTCATCTCGTGGTTCCAGGAACCACTGTTGCCCTAGACTACAGAATTAATGATCCACCCAGTGCCGTGCAGGCTGCAGGCCTCGGGACCACTGCTGTCGTACTTGTGATTTGTGCACACCAAGGTTTGTGTCTTGGCAACTGTCATCCAGGTTGCCTTTGGGATCTTTGAGATTAATGTCCTTGTCATACATTTTAAAGACATAGGCATATAAGGAAAATGTGTTCGTACTGTAAAAAGAAGTGTGTTTAGCACGTTGTCTTCATGAATTAGGTGATCTGCTGCTGGCCCTGGAGGCAGTCCTGTAAGGAGAAGTTTTTTTTGTTTTTAAAGACATTTTTATTTTTATTTACACATGTGTGTATGTGTCTTTGTGTGTACCGTCTGTGTGGGTTCCCATGGAGGCCATCAGAGGGAGTCAGGTCCCAAGGAACTGGAGTTACAGGCAGTTGCAGGTCATCTGTTGTTGGTTCAGTGATTGAACTCAGATCCTATGGAAGGTCAGCAAGTGCTTTTAGCTATGGAGCCGTCTCTCCATCCCCAGAAAAGGGCTTTTTTTCTGCTCTCTTGCCTGAACATTCTCCTGTCTTGGCAAAAAGTGCTTTGGTCAGGGGCTGGGTATGTGGCTCCGTTAGTAGAGTGCTTACCTAATAGGCAAGACGTCTTGAGTTTGATCCCCAGCACTCTAACCTTGGTGTGTTGGCCTATGGCCGCAGTCTCAATGCTTAGGAGGAGGAGGCAGGAAGAGCAAGGCCATCCTTGTCTACACAGCCTGCTGGGGCATACCTGTCTCATGAGGATGATGACCCATCTCAGGGTGGTGTGGTGATTTCAATTAAAAAAAAAAAAACAACCAACAGTAGAGCCAGTGAGCCCCTTGGAAATACCTGAGTTGGATCCCCAGAACCCACAGTGAAAGGAGAGAACTGTCTCTTGCGCGTTGTTGTCTGACTCTCCCTGTGCACCATGGCACACCGTGACCTGACTCCCCCGCCCCCCATACACACAGAATAAGTAAATACATGTAAAAAAATTAAGAAAAATGACAGAAGTGCTCAGGTCATGGTCATAGAGAGAATTCACGTGCACCACATTACTATTTTTGGAGCAGCGTATTTGAAACAACCATTTTAATCCCCGGGGGACAATCATCATTGTCACGTCTCATCATGGTAATGGGACATTTCTCTTCTCTGTGGATTCTTATGAGAGAGGTTGGAGCTGTGGGTGTGTGTACGTGGCTCTTAGAGTGTTTGAAGTTGAATCTGTGAGCAGCAGGGTGGTGTTCCTGGGGTCTCCTGACTCAAGGAGAGCTGGGTTATTTCTCTTGTGTCCTATTGTTTATAGAGTAAATACACCCGGAGAAAGGGCCTCTCATGCTGCGTGCAAACTGAGGGCACCTTCAAGTTCATATAGCTGCAGGTGTTTGCACTGTAGAGTGACCGCAGCCTGAAACCTGGGACTCAATCAGAGGCCACTGGCTCAGGGAAGGAATCAAACAGCATCTGGTTAACCCTTGCCTGTTGGATCCTAAAGTTCTGTGTTGCAGATTTGTGTTGCCGCTTGGTGACTGCTAGTGGAGTCAAACCTTGTTTCCGAGAGTGGAGTCCACATTCAGCTGGCTGGAGTGGACAGTAGAGTTTTCTGGTGAACTCAGAGGAAGCTAGAGAGACAGCCAGAAGGAATAAGGACAGGCTTAAAGAGATGCTTGCACCTTTTCCATCTGGGAAGGCGGGAAAGAGGATCAGGTGATTGTTTCTCTGTTGCCCTGTAGATCTGTCAGGTTTTATTATTCCCAAATATTTAACTCCCTAGCTTTATTGTTTTAAATAAAACAATAAAAGAAACCACAATTCTTCTACATACTTTTGGAGGTTGATATACATAGGGAAAGAAGCAAGGTCCCTCCTTGTTTGCTCTGCAATTGGCCTTTTTTTTGGGGGGGGGGGCACTTGTTTAGCTGGGGAACCTAGACTCTGTCCCAGGACTGAAATCCCCCAGCAAAGTAATTTTCAGCAATACTTATTGCATGTTTAAGCCTAGAATCCAATGACTTTGAGCCCGTCATGGTGGTGCATACATCTAATTCCAGAAACGGAGAGGCTGGGTTGCTAATTTGGTGTTAGCCTGGGCTACATCTTAAGACACTATCTCCTCAAAGAGAAGAAATACAGAACTGGAGAGATGGTTCAGAGGTTAAAAGCACTGACTGCTCTTCCAGAGGTCCTGAGTTTGATTCCCAGCAACCACATGGTGGCTCACAGCCATCTGTAATGAGGTCTGGTGCCCTCTTCTTGGCATGCAGGCATACACACAGGCAGGACACTGTGTACATAATAAATAAATCTTAAAAAAAAAGAAATATAGCAACTTTTAGTACATTTATAAGTGTCCCACACAAACCATTTTTAGAGCATCTTCATTGCCCTAACTCCCTCCAGCCTGTCTGCAGTCAGACCCCACCGTGCTCCTCCCAGAGTTCCACAGCCTGCCTTCTGTCTGCACACATGCCGCCCCAGGCATGCCACAGGATGGACTCGTTCTGTATATCATCTTTTGCATCTGGCTTCTCTCACTTAGTTGAGCATTTCTGAGTTTCATCTGTGTCGTATTGTATGCTGATGCCACTTTCTTCTGAATAGAAATCCATGGCAGGTGTAGCTGCAGTTTGCGTACCTGTGTGTGGTTGATGATGCCCTTTGGTTCCACCCTCTGAATGTTGCATGGTCTGTGGATTTAATATCATCTTCTTGTCTTCTGGGTGGATTCCTGGGGGTGGCCCTGCTGAGGTGGGTGTTGAGTTTCTGTTTCAATTGTTTAGAAACTACCAAATTGCTTTTGAAAATGGTGGTCCCATTATATTCCCACCGGCAGTGTTAAAGGCACAGTCCCTCCATAGGCCTCCATGCTGCCTAGTCCACTGTGTGTGCGCATTGGCTCATGTATGGAGGGTGTCAGCCCTTACTTTCCACTTTGTTTTTGATAAGGTCTCTTATAGCGCTGGGCTCTGTATGCCGGGCTAGCTGGCCCAAGCTCTGGGGATTCCTTCTCTGCCTACAGTCTCACTGTGGGAGCCCTCAGCTTTAGGGGATTTGAGCTCAGGCTTTATCCACGGAGCCACCTTCCCAGCAAACAGCTAGTATTACACCGCGCTGGAAAGAAAGCTAAACACCCAGCGTCATTTCAGTGGGTTTCTAGTAATATTGGTGAGTTTGACTGCAGGAACCCCGGCCTCAGTTACACGGTGGCCATCAGCCAGTGACAAGCAGTGTGTCTCAACCTCTGCCGCAGGGGAGCCTGGGAGTTGTGTGAGACCCTCACGTCCAAGCTGCACCCAGTCTGCTTTCATTAGCATCTCAGTGGAGGAGGTGTGCTTATATCACTGTGTGAGCTTTAGGGAGCCCTTGTTAGAAATACTGCTTCGTTGGTGTGTTTGCTGGAGTGTGTGTGCGTGTGTGTGTGTGTGTGTGTGTTGTATATACATATGTGGGGTACATTTGAGTGCATGTGGAGACCAGAGGTTAATGTTGGTTAGGTATCTTCCTCAGTTGCTTTCCCCCTTATTTTGGGAGACAGAGTCTCTCACTGAACACTTATCTCTCATATTTAGCCTCTGGCTGGCTAGCAGGCTCTGTTGCCCAGTGCTGGGTTGCTGGCGCATGCCCCAAGCCTGCCTTTTACAGGAGTTCTGGGATCCAAACTTCGTCCTCACGTTTGTGTGCCGAACATTCTACTCACTGAGCGTCTCCTAGCAGCTCCCTGGAGATTCTGTATTTTTGCTGGGCGCCAGTAGCAGACGCCTTTAATCCCAGCAGTTTGGAGGCAGAGGCAGGTAAATCTCTGAGTTCAAGGCCAGCCTGGTCTACTGAGCGAGTGCCAGGACTACAAGGACTATACAAAGAAACCCGTCTCAAAAAACCAAAAAGAAAAGAAACAAAACAAAAACCCCCAAAGATTTCTTTTAGTTTTTGAAATTATAATTATATTATTTCCCCCTTCCCTTTGTTCCTTCTAGACCTTCCCATATATCCCTCCTTGCTCCTTTTTAAATTTATGGCCCCTTTTTTCATTACTTATTGTTATATGCATATATGTATATGTAGACATATTCCTAAATATGACCTGCTCAGTCTGTGTAATGTCACTTCTATGTATTGGCTAACTGATTGCTGTGTCTTCCCTGGGGAAGACTGTCTCTCCCTCTCTCGGCCTTCCTTAGTTGCTTGTGTTTCTCTGTGTAGGGCTGAGGCCCCGTGAAGCTTTCCCCATCCCCATTAGCATGTCTCTTGTCCTTGTTCAGCTCACGCTCAGGCGGTCATGCTGGTGAGACTCTCTTGGTGTCCCTTGAGATTCTGCATCCCTAACCCTTCCCAGAGACCCGGTTTACCAGAAAAGTCGTAGGAAGTGGTACTGTGACCTTTAAAACCACAATATCTTCAAAATGCTGTTTTATAAGATAATTTTACTTTAAAAGGTTATTGTGACTTTAACCTTAGATTTAAAAAGAATTCTGGTTCTTGTCATCCTTCCTAAAACACATGTTCTGTGAAAGCAGCTCGGTAGGGAGTCAGCACACATCTGTCTGGGATGTCCCAGCTGGGCTGAATTTGGAGTCTTCTCTTGGACTTCTCTATTTTGCCTAAGCCACAGACAGGAGGCACCCAGCAAGGCAGTGATGGAGGAGGTCCGGGGATGTCATAGTTCCTAGGAACCATGGGGTGTGGACTGTAAACAGTGTCTGGGATTTGGAGTTGTTTGTGTTTGGGTCCCCCCACCCTTTTGAGCCCTATAATCTCCAGGAGCGCTTGTTTAAGTTGGGAACTTAAATGGCTGTGAAGATCACAAAGACAGCAGGAGCTGGAATCCCGTGTGCGTCCAGATGCCACACTGGTGTCAGGATCCTTGTTTCAACAGCTCACATCTCCCTGCCCTTGAACATCTGGGCCGTGAGAGGGTTTCCACAGATCTGACATGTTGCTTATGTGTAGGCGTGCTATGTAGAGGAGAAACTTGGCCAGTTTTACAGTTTAGATGCTGGAGGACAGAGCAAGAGTGGAAACACATGCCCAGGGGACTCAGATTGCTGGGTATGTCCTGGCCACCACATGCATGCCCTGCTCGCCAAAAATGCACGTTCATGGATCTTTCCTTAATGTCCAGTTTATTTACTATTTATGAGTATGTGAAAAGTGTGAACATTTGTGCAGGCATAGACATACATACACAGAAGCCTCAGGCAGACTCCAGGTGTCTTACTCTGTCATTGTCTTACTATTCTGATATTTTCAAGACAAGTTTTCTTATCTAGCCCTGGCTGTCTGGGAACTCACTTTGTAGACCAGGCTGGCCTTGAACTCAGAGATTCACCTGCCTCTGCCAGTGCTGGGGTAAAAGGCTTGGGCCACCACTTCCAGCTTTCTATCTTGTTCATAGTTTTAGGGGTCTCTCACTGAACCTGAAGCTCACAGTTTTAGCTAAACTGGCTGTCAGTGAGCTGGCAGAATCTGTCTGTCCCCACTTCACAAAGCTGGGGCTATAGACATGGGTGACCATGTCTGGTCTTCTCTGTGGGTCTGAGAGGTTTGTGCTCAGGTTCTTAGGCTTGGGCAGCAAGCCCAATACCACTGCCATCTCTCGAGGCCCTGCGTTATTTGTTTTTAGGTATGAGTTTTTCTGACTGAGAACCCACCAGAGGGCTGATAAGACACAGGAAAGCTCGTGGCTTCCCTACATTGGCTTTGAATTTATATCAACTTGAGGGCATTACATCTAATTCTTTTAAGGAGGAAGACCAGCTCCAGGAGATAGGATATCCTAACTGGCTTCCATAGGCAATTGCACATACATGGTATGTGCGCACACACACCCAATAAAAATAAAAAGGGAGCCGGAGAGATGGCTCACTGGCTAAGAGCACTGGCTGCTTTTTAGAGGACCTAAGTTTGGTTCCCAGCACTCATGTCAGGCAGTTCACACCTGTATCTATCTTTACTTCCAGGGGACCCATCACGCTCTTCTGGCCTCTGTTCATGTGTGGCATACTCTCACACAGATGCACACATAAAATGAAATAAAGAGAAAGCCTTTTCTAGCTATAAAGGGTGTCTTTTCTCGGTCCTGTGGCTCCAGTCTTCTCAAGCATCCTGAACATGTCAGTGATCCTGTGACCTGCAGGAGAATAGGATTATAGGGCGCTGCTGGGCCAAGATGCAGCCAGCATCAACAGTCAGAATTCCAGAGAAACACAGTCTCTGGAGGTTTGCCTTGGTCCCTTTATGAAAAAGTTTAAGTGGAGTATGTGTGTGTAAGAATCATTGACATAATGTTAAGGAGCCATGGGGACTTGTTTGTGAGGCTATTTCAAGAGACCATGTGGATCACTCCCATGGCGACATAAGCCCAGGGAAGCCAGGCTGGAAAGTTAGTATAGGATTGGTCGTGTGAGGGTACGGCGGGATGGAGAGATGAAGCCTGGTCCTGGTTCAACAGATAAGGAGGATCCTCCTAGAAAAGTCTTCCTCAGTCTTGAACCTGTGACTTTCTCAGAGTCAAGCTTTCCAGAATTTTCTATCAGATACTTTGTAAGCACTCTGGTTGCTTTTGTCAAAAGTAGTGGTACGTCTGGGGGATGGCTCACAGGGCAAGAGCACTTGCCATGCAGATGAGAGGACTTGAGTCCCCAGCACCATGAAAAAAACTGGGCATGGCAGGACTTGCCTGTAATGCTAGCACTGAGGGGTAGAGACAGGCAGAGTCTAGGAGATCAATGGACAGCAAGCCAGCCCAACTGAAACCAATAGCTCTGGCTCAGTGGGAGACCTTGTCTCAAGGAAATATTGTGGTGAGCAATAGAGAAGGACACTTGACGTCTTCCTTAGACTTCCATAGGCACACATGGATGTGTGTCTGCATGTACACAGGCATACCACACACAAACACACACAAAAAAGTACAGGTGCAGCTAGAGAGATGGCTCAGCATTTAAGGGCATTGGCTGCTCTTCCAGAGGATGGGGCTTTGATTTCCAGTATCTGCACGGTGTTTCACAACCATCTGTAAAGCCAGTTCCAGGGAATCTGACACCCCTCTTCTGACCTCTGATGGCACCCAGGTACAAGCATGGTACATATATACACATGCAGGCCAAACACTCAAATATGCATAAAATCTAATAAATAAATAAATAAAGGAAGAGAAGCATGATGGTTTTTCTTAATGATATCCCAATTCCCACTGGAGAGTCTTCCACAGGGTTTGGCAGGCATTGATGTGTTTGCTTGTTTATAGAGGTCATTAGTTTTCCATACCTAGAGGTTTTCCCCCAAGCCAGGCACACCAGAGTGAATGGCCTCTCCTGTTCTCTCTCTAGTGTTCAAAGTTGCTGTCAGACACGAGCGTTATTCAGTTCTATCCAAGCAAATTTGTCCTTATCACCGACATCCTTGATACGTTCGGTAAGTACCAGAGCTATCATGTATCTCGGAAATAGGTTTGTTTTGTTGGAAAGTGACTGTAAGTGGTGCTTATGTTGCGTTCTGCTGGGGCTGTAGTAGGCTGGCAAGTCACGAGGGAGAGTGGACTACTCTGATATTTTTCTCCTGTTTTTAAAGTCAGGTCTAAAGGTGTTTTTTTTTTTTAAATATAGAATAGCATGATACACACACACACACACACATATATAAACAAAGTATCAGGTTCCATTTTTATTTTGATTGACACATGGTAGTTATCCATATTTAAAGGACACAGTGTGGCACTTCAGCACAGGGTTACCCTGTGTGATAATCAGGGTCGTTGGCATGTATGTCCATTGCCTCAGATCTCGGTCACTTCCTTTTGTGAACACTCACAATGCTCTGTGTTAGCAATCTGAAATATTTAGTTAATTGCCGGGTTATTTGTGTCCTGTACATTAGAAGTCATTCCTTCCTGCCCATTGCACTGGGTGCTCTGTACTAAAACCAGAATGTTCTCTTTTCTCATCTTCACATAGGCCAGTAAAGTGATTGATGACGTAGGCAGGTCAGCAGAACATGTCCTGGCTATGCTCAGGTCCGTTGCCCCCTTGAGGGCCCCTGAAACTTGCGTGGATAGGAACTGTGTGTTCGTCAGGAGTCTGTTACCATAGCAAGGTGCTTAGGACAGTCAGCTGCTGAGGAAGAGGGGGTTACTTGGGCTTCACAGTTTCAGAGTGTCCACTTATGATCTGGACCTGCAGCAAGGCGGCGCATCTTGAGGAATGTGTGACATCAATATCCACTCATTCATGGCCAAGAAGCAGAAGGGCTGGAGCCTCTCACTGTCTTCAAGGGCACCTGCTCTAGGTGGCTTAAATACTTGCCCCGAGGCTCCACCTCTTAAGGGGCTTCACCTCCCAAGAACACTGCTGGAGCCCACACGTTCCACGCATGGGCCTTGGAGAGACATTGAAGATCTGAACCCTAGCAAGAGCTCAGCCTGTCTTCGCAGTCCCCGCACCCCCTGCCCTGGAGTGTGTCTATCTCAGGAACTGGCGCTGCCATACAGCTGCTTTCCTCAGCTGGACCCTCGCTGTGTTCATCTGCATGCATCTCTGAAGCTCTCCCCAGCTTGCCCATTTTCCTGTCTTCAGTTGCCACAACCCCGTCTTGCCTGGATGGCAGTCGTAGTGCCTCTGATGTCTTCCTTTGTGGATTGTCGGGATTACCCTGGTCACATTCCTCATGCTGTAGACAGACATTTTCCACAACTTAGTGTAAAGTTCTGGATGGAGAAACTATTCTGAAGGAAGGCCCAGGAGCCCGTGGGCTTGGCGCGCAGCAGTGGATGGTTGAGCTGAAACAGTTTCTCTGAACCAGACCACAGCGCTCCAGGCTAGCCATGCAGTGTGGAGACGCCCCGAAGGAACTCACAGATGCTTCCTTCTGAGAGCTGGTGGTCAGATGGAGGCATTCACCCGCTTACCAAGAGGGCTCCGTGGGCTTACAGCACAGCAGGTCTTGCCTGTAATCCTTAAAGATCCGATGTGTAAAAAAACAGCACCAGCCAGATAGCAAGTCTGTCCAGAAAATCAGTGACCCGAGTCCTCTCTAAAACAGGTCCGAAATCTTCATCTTCCAGCCTTCTGAGGATCAGGAGCGGCTTTTGCTGGATCTAGGGACTCAGTGTCATGGAGATTCTGTGTTTTTCAGGTCCTTTCTGTTGGGGTGACTTCCTTCTCAAGATTCCCACGGTGTTCTCTGCGCCCACCAGCTTTACTGCTGTTGGATGCCAAGTCAGGAGAGACTGTTTTGTCCCAGCAGCCCAGCAAAGGTCTTTGAATTCTACCTCACTGGCCTGGCTGGGTCACGCCATTATATCTGGCAATGAAAGGGGCTAACTGCTGAGGCCTGGGTCAGTCACCCTCAAACGTGTGCTGCTGCCCAAAGAAAGAGGAGTGGGCCCTGGTCACGTTTGGTGCTTAGAAGCCTCCAGTTTTTTAAAAAAGTAGAGCCTGGCCTTGCCTGGATACGGATCCCGAGTTCTGCGGTCAGTCTTGTCATGTGCTGTCCTAACCATCCTGCCTCTTGGCCGTCAGCATGATCGACCAAGGCCTGGAGGAGCATCTTGCAGTGCGGGGCCACAGGGCACTCGGCCCAAGCATCTGGAGGTGCATGGAAAGGTAGAAGCGTGCTTTGGTTGGCATCTTGGAAGAGACCACAGGCATAGGTCGGCTACTGGCCACTCCGTCAGAGTCACGTGTTTTCATTCCATTTCTACCTGTGGATGGTGCATAGGAGACACCCTCAGACTTTGTGGAGAGAACCAGCTGAACGGGTGTGGAAGGAGCTCAGAACAGTTGTCCTCTCCTAAGAGCTACTGGTGGGGCTGTGGTAAATAATTACGGGTAGGCCTGGAGTTCATGCTCGGAAGGTGTTCATTGTCAACACTGTGGTTTTCAGTCTTGGTGTCTTCAACGTGTCGGAAAGTGAGTCAGGAAAAGAGCAAAGGCTTGGGGGAGGCAGCTTAGTGAGGGAGAGCTTTGTTTGTAAACATGAGGACCTGGGTTCAGATCCTGGGAGTCCACATTAAAGATGATGTAGCTAGCTGTGTGTATACCTGCAAACCCATTGCTGTGGGAGGCAGAGGCAGAAAGATCACTGGAGCTTGATGGCTTCCAGCCTAGCTTCAGGTTTGCTGAGAGTCCCTGACTCCAAAGAATAAAGGCAGAGAGTGGTAGAGGGGACCCCCAAATTCCCCTCTGGATATTTGTGCATGGATATACAATGCATTCATGTGCCACGCTTGCACACACGTGTGCACTCACACACATGCACATGCATACAAAATAAACTCAACCTAAGATTATTATTTCTTGAAGCAGTTCCAGTACCTGAACAAAAGAGAAACACCGGTGTGAGGTTGGAATATTAAAAGCGGTTGTATTTTCTGAAGGCTGGTTCTGAGAGGAGCAAGCTTTCGTGTAGGAAGTAAAGGAGTTTGTACTGGTCTGTTCCTCAGTGTGTGCAGGGACAAATGGTGCTTCTGTCCAGTGTGACCTGATGGCATCCCTGTGTCAGGGAGGGAGTATCTCTCTCCACCTATGTGGCCCTGGGTTATGAAGCACAGAAAGGAACAGAGTGGGGGTGGGGGATGGGGGCACTGGCATTGGAGCCCATTCTCTGAGCCTTCCAGAGCTTGCAGTGTGTGTGTTGGGGGTTGCGAGTTCCAAGCCGGGTTTCTCACCTTGACTGTACACCGACATCCCCAGGCTCTCACAGTTACTCCCATTTCTGTGGGAGCCTCTGGGGATGGATAGAGACATCATATTGGATGGGATCTTCAGGAGCCCCAGGAGCTCTGCCTCTATGCTGGGTCTGAGAAGTACCAGTTTAGGGGACATGGGTCGTTGGTCACCATTTCAAGATATTCTGTCCGTTAGTGTCTCTCATATGTAAGTGCATGTGTAAGGATTTCCCAGTGATGTGGTTCAAAGTCCACATTCTAGTCACATTCCCTAAATCTTTGTCCCCTGAAACTCTGAGATGGGCCCAGGCCTGTGCATTCCCAGGGGCTTCAGGCATGCAGTTAGTCTGCTTTGAGAAGCTCCTGGATGGGACCTCAGAGCCTGGCTGCAGCCTCCTCTGCACCCTGACACTGTCATTTCTAAACAGCATCACTGGGCCACATGTTCTCTGAATAGATGGGATGCTGTAGCTCTCCCATCTTGTTCCATGTACAGACACCGCCCTGAATAAGGGGGTCACGAAAAGAGAAAAGAAAGACTTTTCAACTGGAGGTGACTTGGGAGCGCTTTGACTTGTGCTTCACGAATGTCAGTAGCAATTTCCTCAACAACATGTACAGGATAAATAAAGCTGCATCAGCTTTGGCATCTAGCCTACCCTCCTAGCTTTGACAACTAGAGTATTTATTTCTTCATTTCATCCCTAAGAGAAGCTCTCGTGTAGTCCAGGCTGACCTCAGACTCACTCCACAGCCAGTGACCTTGAACTTCTGATCCTCCTGCCTCCTACCAAATACTGAGACTCCAAGTATGTTGCAACATGCCCAGTTTATGATGGGGATTTGAACTCAGGGCTAGGGAAGACTCTGGCTACTGGTGTGCCACAGTAAGTCAAGTAAGTTGATAAAAACTTAAAATGTCCATCCTGAGTACCACTATACACTGGCCAAGTACTGTATGTACTTGCTTCTGCCTCAAAGAACCTCAGGTTTGGATGCCTCCAGGCACTGGGCTGATGCACTGCTCAGGAGGGGCAAGGTGGGCTATGGCATCTCAGAAGTGAGGTACGCATTGTCTCCAGCAGCGTGGTAGCTGCGGTGCCAAGGGCACATTTCAGACAATTTTGAGTGAAGAAGCCAGTCTTTCACATGAATTCACTGAATTTGCCTAGAATAATTAAGTTTATAAAATACTACAGAGTTTTATGGCCCTCAAGGTGTGGGTCCAATCTACATTCCCTGATCTCCTTGACTGCTGACTTCTATCTGGCCACAGTCCGCTTATTTGCATCTGATCCCTAAAGCAGGCATGGGTGGAGCTAGAGTCCAGTATAGAGAACTTTCTGTTGAGTGTATGAGGACACCCTGGGCTGCTTTCCAGATTGTTTTCTCTTTTAATTAAACAAACAAACAAAACAAACATTCCAAAGCACAAGAACTAAAGATATGTGCTGCCACTAGGTGGCAGTATACCCTCATGAGCTAATGCCTGCTGCCAGGCTCCATTTTCAGGTCCCTAATTAGCAACACTTATTTAGTGTTTGCTCCTGTGGTGTGTGATGTCAATACCATATGTCTTTTTCTCCTAGGAAAGCTGGTCTACGAGCGCATCTACTCAATGTGTGTGGACAACCGAAGCGCCTTGCCAGGTAATGCTACGCTTCCTGGGTTCTGGGCACCAAGCTGCCCCGAATCACAATTAGACGGTTTTAATCAAGTCAGGATTTATTGAAAACGGATAAGGTTTTTAATTTTAGTGTGTTGAAAGAACCGTGTTTGAAGTCTCATTGTCTCAGCCCTCCAAAGCCATCAGAAGGTTTGCAAACAGGCGAGTCATTGGAAATGCAGAGTGGCAAGGGGTGGGATTAGACCCGCACCCACCAGCTTCGTCTTCTGTTGCTCAGCACCATGCCTCCATCTCCTGCGTGCCTTTCTTTCCAAGAAGTAAATTGCTTAAATAAAAAACTGTGTATGCACGAAAGAATGTCAAGTAAATCAATAGCAGCAGCTGCCTGACTCCTCAGTCTGTATATAAATGACATTGACGTTAAACTTATAGCCAATCAATTGTAGAGTCCCAGGAGGTTCTCCTGGGACAGGTGGATGGTGGACTTCTGTTGTCATGTGAGCGACTGCGAGGATGTGTTCAGATGCAGCGTCTTCAGCTGCAGCTTCCCTGCCTTTTCCCTCGTTAGCGCCCAAGCTTCACTGCAGGAAACCTGCCATTCACACCAGCTGGAGCAGCAGCTTGGGCTGTTGTCTCAGCTCTCCCTGCTCCTGGTAGTTGTTCTTGCAGTAGTGACAGTAGTGACAGTAACCCATAATTTGACCTGTACCCTTCTTGCTTCTCTTCCCCACTCCCTTTTTTTTATCCCCTCTTCTCTTTTCTCTCCCTGACCCTCTTTTTTGTCTATCTATCCAAATAGCGTTCATCTACCTTCCCACCTATCCTGTGTTCAATCCCTGTCCCCTGCCCATCCATTTACCTCCACCTCCATCTACTACCCATCCATCCATCCATCCACCTGTCAATTTACCTACCGTCTTTCTTTTTTTAAAAAAAAAATTATTTATTTAACTTTTTTTTATGTGCATTGGTGTGAAGGTGTCAGATCACCTGGAACTGGAGTTATAGACAGTTTTGAGCTGCCATGTGGGTGCTGGGAATTGAACCCAGGTCCTCTGGAAAAGCAGCCAAGTCCTCTTAACTGCTGAGCCATCTCTCTAGTCCGTCACCCCCTTCCACTGTCTTCTTAAAACTCTTTAATGTGAACATTTCTCAGAAAGAAGCATAGCTGTATACAGCTTTAAGTCTACATGAGATCTTAGGAGCTACCTGGTCTCATCATAGAAGGACAAGCCTATTGCGGCCGAGGCAGAGGTCTGCCTGCATTGTCTGGTCCAGTGGTCCCCAGCCCCTTGCTGCTCTTGAGTACCTGAGATGTGACTGGCAAACTGAAATGAGTTCTGAGTGTAAGAAGAAATGACAGTAGATAGCCCGATGTGGAGATACGTGCCTGGAATTCAGCATGTACCAGCACTCAGGACGCCGAGGCAGAAGGACTGTGAGTTCAAAGTTAGCCTGGGCTACACAAGTAATCCTGTCTCTAAGCCCCAAGAACTTAAGATATAGCTCAGTAGTAGAGTGCTTACCTAACATACACAAGACGTCATCCTCAGCGCTGCGGACAGGGTCAGAAAGAAAGAAACGGCAAAAGGCACTGGATTATAAAACTTAATTCGTATAAAGGCTCTACAAGCCCCTGGTAGTTTTTAGTCTGATCCCGGGTTAAGATGTTTCTCCAGATAAACGGGGCCCCAGCACATCTGTGCAGTCAGCTCTGCCTCTTTTACCCACTGTGGCTCACATGGTATTTCTGTGGCTGGTGCTGCTCTTGTGCCTCCTACCTGCCCCTCACTGTAGTCAGGCTTTTCGTGGCTCCTCCAGGTAAGTTTAGGAGCCTGGGAAAGAACGCAGAGACCATCCTCACGGGAAGACTATCTCTGCTGGCCAGGGATCTGGGAAATCCAAATTTATTTATTGAATGTATACTGACATATGTCACTCACGGACACTTCCCTGTGTTAGGCATGAACATCAAACCTCAGCCGACTGCCAGAATTAAACTCTGATGCTTTTTTCTTTGGCAACAATATGCATGTGTTTCTGTGCTCTGCTTATGTGCTTGAAACCCTTGGAGGCCCAAAGGAGGGCATGAGATCCCCTGGCGCTGGAGTCCTGGGTGGTTGTGAGCTATATCATGTGGGAAACAATCTGGGTTCTTTGCAGGAGCAACGGGTACTCTTGACAGTTAAGCCATCTCTCCAGCCCAACTAGCAGCTTCTTAAAATCCTTTTTTAGGGGGATTTGTAGAGATGGGTCAACCGTCAAGAGTGCTCTTAGAGGACTCCGATTTATTTCCCAGCACCCCACATGGGGTGACTCACAACCTGGTGTAACTGTAGTTCCAGGGCCTCTGATACTGATACCCTCTTTTGGCCTTCCTGGATGCATATGCATGTGTGCTTGCATGTACACACACACACACACACACACACTACATTTAATTCTGCTTGCTTGGTGGTGGTGGTAGTGGTTGTTCTTTAGAGACAGGGTCTCCTGTAGCCCAGGCTTGCCTTAAATACCCTCTAACAGAACTTCTAACCTTGAACTTCTGATTCTCCTGCTTCACCTCCGAAGTACTGGGATCTCGGGTACGGCCACCACCTTTCTGCTTCTTACATAGGTTCATACGCCATCTCTTGAAAACTTTGGAAGATGTCTGGCTAGTGATGTTGCCTGTAGTCCTACCACTCAAGGC
Source organism: Microtus ochrogaster (assembly GCF_000317375.1). Lineage (NCBI taxonomy): Eukaryota > Metazoa > Chordata > Mammalia > Rodentia > Cricetidae > Microtus > Microtus ochrogaster. The sequence continues at coordinate 10,599,617 of NC_022015.1, forward strand.
TGAGGCAGAATCTAGGTTAGCCTGGGCTAACATATCAAGACTTGTCCCAAATAAACAAGATTGTGTGGCTTACCTGACCCCCAGGGACATTCGGCTTTGCATCCACTGTAGTCATTTTCTGAACAACACGTTAGAGTCAAGTAAGGAAAATCACGAATGGGCCCTACCCAAACACTTCTGGTGCAGCATCGAAGGGTGCTCTCCTTCCCTGAGTATATCAGCTAGCAGTTTTAGCTCAAATAGTTTACTTAATTGAGAGCAGTACAGATCAGGGTGTGTTTTGCTTTTGTTCTGAAGCAGGTCTTGCAGTGTTGCTCAGGCTGACCCAGGCTTTTGTTTTCTTGCAAATTATTTGGTCATATTTTTTTCCTTTCCCTTAAAATCTCCGCTTGGTGTTTTTCTCTGACTCTGAGACCATGAAAGAGGGAGGACAGACTTTGTCCGCCACTGTTGGCTCCTGGGGAATGACTCTTATCTGAAATTGGGAAGGAAGCTTTGAAGTTTGCTCCACAGAATTCTGCCTGGAGACTTCTGTAGGAGGAGAAAGCCGGTGACACGTGCACTCATTCTTTCCATTTGAATCAAGTCCCTCGGCTGCAGGAGCTAATTCTTGAGCTCTTCGCCCTCAGGAGTTCTAACTGTGGTTCAGCTCATGTGAGTCTGGAAAATTCCAGCGTCTTGTAGAGTTATGCCAAGTACACAGCAAGCCAGGCGTGGTGGTTCACCCTGTAACCCCAGTACTCAGGAGGACCGTGGGTCTGGGCTAGCTTGGACTACATGGTAAAACTGTCTCCATTTTAGAAAAGAAGAAGAGGAAAAGGAAGAGAGAGAGATAAGGAAAAAAAAGAAAAAGAAAGAAAGAAAGAATGAAAGAAAGAAAGGAAAAGTGAAGATGAAAAGTACTTGTTACTATGTGTGGTCCCCCTTTACAGCCACACTTCTTTAAAACGGTTTTTCCACGTATTTATTATGTGGAGGGGAGTGTTAACTGCCAGTCACAGATTTAAAGGCAGGAAAAATCTTGAGCATGGCTGAGACATACGGAAGACAACCAGAGCAGACATAATGAGTGGCTGAAGAAAGGCTTTTGGGGGTGAGGAAACACACGTACAGCAGGCACACAGGAAAAGACCCTTTGCTAAGCAGAATGGGCCTCCTTTAGGCCTTGGCATTTAAAGTTCTTGAAGGTCTTCCTGTACTGATTTAGGGCCTGTCAGTTTGAAGAAGGCTATACAACTGTGTAAACCCGTCTCCTGAACCCACTGAACTAGTCCACCAGCAGGGATCCGACCGGCAGGAGAAGCCTTCAAGGCTTTTGACAGGAAGATGAGGACGAAACCTTGGAAGGTCAACCATCCTTGTTACCCAGTTTGGCCCCTCCCCCTGTCTATCTGTCTGCTGAGGAGGCTAACTCCAGCCCCATACTCTACAAGCATATGTGCAGGTTACAGGACAGCTTTGGGAGGCAGTCTTCTTCCTCTGTGCAAGTCCCAGGGATTGAACTCGGGGCATCAAGCTTGGCAGCAAGCGCCTTTTCCCACCGAGCCCTCTCACTGGCCCTCTCTCCCTTCTTAATCCAGCAGGTGTTTAAGGAAGCCATTCACTGAGTGGCTAAGGCTGTGTCCTACACGGGAGACATCCCTGCACTTGGCTGGCTTGTGGTTCCAACCCTGAGAAGCCCCTCTTTCAGATTGTCTCCAGGGCTGACTTTGGCCACGCCAGGATCAACAGAGGCCTAGGTCAATGTGGCGGTGAAGGAGAACTAGACTACTTGGTCTCTGTTCTTTTCCTGAAACATCTGCAAAAGTTCAGAGTCAGAAAATGAGATACTTAAAAAAAGTTGGGGGTGGCAACTTTGCTCTCTGTTATATAGAAGGCTCTTGTGGATTGATTTCCAAATCCTGGATTCCTTCCCTATGTCGCAGCTCCAGTGTGATCTCTGAAGTCTGTCACCCGTGCCTCTCTGCCCCGAGCCTTGGGGGCATTGCCACTGCACTTAGGGAAAACCTGCGAGCTCACTCTGTGCCCGCGTGGTCTGCTGAGGAGGCCTCCTGGGCCCTGACTGGTCTCAGGGTTTTGTGTTCGCTGTTTCTTCTTTCTAGAACGTGTTGCTCTCCTCTCTAAGCATGGCAGCTTCGCTCTGTGATGGTGGGGATGGGGGGGATGTAGCTCAGATACCACCTGTGCAGAAACTGTCCTTGATCTCTTTCCTCCCCCAACCTCCATATGCCTTGTCCGCTCCACTGCCGTTCCCCCATCTTTCCGGTTCTGATTACCTGGTATCCTAGCTTTACCTGGATACTGTTTCCTGTGTATGTGTCTCCACCACTGGTGTGCTTCCGGAGGGCAGGGTCTGCTCTCTGCCCTGTTGACAGCTTAACATTGTTTGTTGTTGGCTCCACGGCCTTTCTGGTGAGCAAATGAAGTATAGGAATCTATTGTTTAGTACTGTTTAGTTTTCTATGCTATGTTAAAGTCTTGTGTAACATGGTCCATTTCTTAATTCTCTTTTGACCTGGAAGTTGTCTATCATTGTATGAGATTGCTGTGTGTGCACATATATGTTTTTATATGTGTATGTGTGTATATGTGTATGTTTGTGTGCATGTGTGTCTCTTTATGTATGTGTGTATTTGTATGTTTGTGTGCGTCTCGTGTATATGTGTATACTTGTATGTATGTATATGTGTATGTATGCATATATATGCTTGTATGCGTATGTTTGTATATATCTGTCTCAGTATGTGTATGTTTGTATGTATCTGTCTCTGTATGTGTATGTTTGTATGTATCTGTCTATGTATATGTTTGTATGTTTGTGTCTATGTATGTGTACACGTGTATACATGTATGTTTGTGTGTATTTTGTGTGTATGTGTATATTTGTAGTATTATGTATGTATGTATGTATGTCTCTGTTTGTATGTATGTGTCTGTATATATGTGTGTGTGTGTGTGTGTGTGTGTCTATGTGTCTATGTGTTTTTTGTATGAACTGTAAGATTTCAACTTTTTCTTTTTGTGTTAGGGTCTTGCTATGTGATCATCCTGCCTTTGTCCCGACTCCTTAGGAAATGTGTGCTATGTCCAGAACTCTGAGTAAACTTGTGTTATTGATGGCAAAGACTGTTTATCAAGATTAGGATTGACTGTGTAGCCAGACAAGGTTAAAGAAGGCAATGGCTGGCAGGCAGCTGGTGACAGGGCCAGGGACTCCGATTCCAGCATTGTCACCCCATCAGGCTGGTGGGAACAGGGGAGGACAAGTCCCTCCTCTTAAGATCTTTCACGGGAATTGTGCTTTTGTTGTGATCGGGGCCCACACTCAGTCACGTGATCATACCTGCAAGAATGGCTGAGTGGCCAGCCCGGAAGTCAGGGAGAGCTCTATTATTAAAGAGAAAAAGAATAGATACTGGAATAAGCTGGCAGTGTGACCCCCGGACACCAGAGTGTCCAACCTGTATTGGCAGCCTGGCCTGGCCTTGACTTACCTTCAGGTCTGACTTTTAACATTTAGGGTAAAAGCATTGTTCACATTTCCTGATATGACACCAGGTGCCAGGTGGATCCATGATCCTTCAGCTGTTGCCACAGTGACTGCTGTGCACATCAAGGACCTCTGGTTCATCAGTGTGTGGTGGCTAAGAATAAGGAGCCACGCTGCCCTGCCTTATATTCATGCTCTCATAGGCTTGCTGTGTGTCCTGGGCAAGTCACTGAACTTCTCTTTCACCCCAGTGCTTGGAGGCAGGCAGATATCTGTGAGCTCCAAGCCAGCCGGGTGACATTGTGAGACCCTGTCTCCAACAAAACAACTGAAACAACCCAGGGTTTGGGGACCAACACAGATGGTTTTGCATTGCAGATCACTTTTCCCCAGAGAACGTGAACGACACAGCCAAGGAAACATGCCTGAATTGGTTTTTCAAGATTGCTTCCATCCGGGAACTCATTCCGAGATTGTATCCTTTTCTTGTCCTGTTTTAATGGCCGGTGGGAAGAGTGGTGCTGGTATCAGCAGCCGGGGGATGGGCTGCCCAGAAGTTCCCGCTGACACCTGGTTCTGTCGTGGTCAGTAGCTACACTGGAGAGGGCCTTGCTTGGAATCCCTCTCCATCTTGATAGTTTTCTTGTTTGTTACTTTGAATACGATGCATGAGTCAGGCTTTTGTTCTTTTGAGCAACATTCCCATGTTAAGAAGTCTCATTTTTTAAAAAAAAATTAATTTGGTTTTAAACGGGGGAAAAGTGGGGTTGGAAAACCCCCGAAGCCAAAAGCAATGGGTCAACTGGAACCGAAGTTAAAAGTGGTTGTGAGTCACCCTGATGATGCAGGTCCTCCGGCTTGGTGGCAACCCGATGAGCCATCTCGAGGGTCCAGGTCCTGCTCTTCTTCATCAGTACCCCAGTACTGAAGCATGGGGACATTGACCTACACACACTGTTTCTTAGTTATCTCAGGTCTATGCTTCCCATGGGGCTTTGATTGGAAGGCTTAAAACTCACTTTAAATCTCCCCAGAGCCAGGAGCCAACAGGCAACATTTCCCCAAACTTAAACAAGCGAGGAACTTGGAGGACCCTGTAGAGAACACAGCAGCTGCCTATCAGTTCTCTCCATGGCCACGGGCCATGATGTCCTTCTCCTGCCTAACTTACTGGTCTTTGTTTCCTTCTGGAGTAGCCTTTGTCTGGCAGGGAACAGGCCATCCTGGACCATGTCTTCCTTAACGGAACGTTTCTGTAGTTACGTGGAAGCATCCATCCTGAAGTGTAACAAATTCCTCTCCAAAACGTAAGGCCCTTCTTCATCTGGGGCTGTAGGATTTCTGTTCAAAGACACAAGCCCACGATAGCGGTGTGACAGTAGCAATTGTCATTGAGTTTGTGGCGTGTGATCCTGTGCTGATTCCCCATGTATTTTCCCATTTACATGGAAACTTAATGAAGTGGAGATGACATTTTAGTCCCTATATGATGAACAGAGAGGGAAAGTCAGGTGCGGGGGTGGGGCGGTGTGTAGCCTGCAGGAGGTCAGTTCCCTGGGATCTGGCCATGGGTCTCCAGTAAGTTATTTACACCCTGAGCCTCAGTCCCCTTTGCTGAGCACGGACCTATTGAGAAGTGTGGGTCCTGACTATATACACAGCACTGGGTGCCTGCACCTTGCTATGTAGGCTGCCACTGTTGGCGATCATGGTAAAGATCACGGTGGAAGCAGGAGCCTTTGCTCCTGGGGCTGAGGCAGCGGGGCTGAGGCAGCATGCAAAGGGATTCTGAGCCATTTGCATGCCCTGAGGAAGCCAGTGGCATTTAGAGTCATGCCTGGCACCTGTGTCACAAGCTCATAAGGGCAGCCAGGGACTTCCCACAGAGAACTGTTTAATTTGGAGCTATGGGTGACTGGCATGGTTTATAGGTACTGAAGAAATAGTTATTTTTGCCTCCCCACTTGGGCGAGGATCGTGTCTAAGAGGGAAGACCTGTGTCACAGGCATGAATCTTAGGTCACATTGATGGGGTTTGAGGTGGCCGTTTGCTGCCAGCCTGAGGTGGTAGGAAGAGATGGGACATAGGACACTGATCCAGGACCCAACAGTGATCCGTATAGATCTATATAGAACAGTGCTTCTCAACATCTTCATGCTGTGACCCTTTAATACAGTTCCTCATGTTGTGGTGACCCCCTAACCATAAAAATATTTTTGTTGCTACTGTGTAATTCTAATTTTGCTACAGTTATGAATCATAAGGTAATTATCTGATATACAGTACATTTGATATGTGACCTCTGTGAAAGGGTCATTTGACCCCCAAAGGGGTTGTGACCCACAGGTTGAGAACCACTGATATAAAAGATCAGAAGGCTGGCAATTGATGGAAAGTCACGTGAGGGATAAAACTTACAATTTATAAAGTGGGGCTTGGGTAGGCAGCTCAAACCTGCGGTCCCGCCACTAGGGCAGGAGAATTGAGGCATTGAGTCTAGTCTCCAACACACCAAAATAAATGAATTCAAATAACTCTGACCTCAGACAGGAGTGTGTGTGGGGAGCATCAGTAAGTTGTCCCCACAGACTAGTCACACGGAACTGAAGCTTTGACCTTGCTTCTTCCAGGAGTGTTTTCCTCCCCTGCACAGAGGAGAATGGAAGTGGAGAACAGCAGGTCCTCCCATGAGGTGTAACTCTGCCCTTCTTTCTCCCACAGGGGGATTTCAGAGTGCCTGCCCCGACTGACGAGCATGATCAGAGGGATCGGGGACCCACTCGTGTCCGTGTACGCCCGGGCCTATCTGTGTCGGGTATGCTGAGCTCGCAGAGCTGACTCTGCCTCCTTAGCAGTTCTTTCTCCAGCTCCTTCTGCTCTGTTAGCTGCGGGCTGGAGGACACGGTCCTCACAGAGAGGAGGGAGAGCTGCGGGGTGGAGGACACGGTCCTCACAGAGAGGAGGGAGAGCTGCGGGGTGGAGGACACG
>NC_022015.1:10606570-10624602 GCF_000317375.1 Microtus ochrogaster
GGCTCTTTTTCAGTCACTTGAGACCGACTTTTCCTTGTGTTGAATTCTCTGGGTTTATTTGGGATGTGTGTGTGTGTGTGTGTGTGTGTGTGTGTGTGTGTGTGTGTATGTGCGTGTGTGTGTGCTTGTGTGTGTGTGTCCCTAGTTAAAGAGTTGGGCTAGGTGTGAGCTGGCGAAGGCCTGGGAGGGAGCACCATCCCTGACATAGGTTTGGGCTGCTGTGGTGATCGGAGACGACTGGGCAAGGATAATCCTCTCCTCTTAAATTGTCTTCTCAGGTGTCAGAGAAGGAACTGATAGAAACTGAGTCTGAAAATACAGGCTAGCACTTGGCTAGGTCTAGATCTACAAAGTTGGGCATTTGCTTCGTCCGGGTTGGCTTCCTTCTGTATTTGCTCTTTATATATGATAGACCACAGCAGCGTTCAGCTCCCACACATCACATTTAGGGACTGTTTTTAGGTTACTTGTAAAGTGCCTCTTCCCAGTAGATCCCGCTAGTCTCAAAGCTGATTCACTGGACACTACCTTGGGCCACTCACCTCTATCCCACCACCGTGGCTGTGGCATGGGAGTGTACTTAACTTATAGGGCCTTGGGCATGTGCCCACTCCTGGGAACTCAACTCTGTGGGACTAATGGTTAGGAAGGATCATCCCTAAACATAACCTAGTGGGCTGATGCAGAAGCAGAGGGAATGAGTAGGTGGGGGGTGGAGGAGCCGCCAGCAGCTCCCTGTGCTACCCCAGGGTTGGACTGGGGCCAAGCAGCAGCTCCAAGAGCCAGACTGACTCCTAAACTGCTGCCTTGGCTTGATGAGAAGAGAGAGGGAAAAAAAAAGAAGAAGAAAAGAACAAAAGCAGTGAGTGGGTGAGCCTGAAGTGTTTACCAGGGGAGAGGCAGAGTAGCCCCTCCTCCAGCCCTCCAGCTGTGGCCGCTGCAGCTGCTCTCCACTGCCTGCCCTCTGGGCAGCCCTCTCTGTCCTCCCTAGACATCTAAGGTATCACATAGAGGGGCAGACAACAGACTCAGAACTGGTGGAGCTGGTTGTTAGCTAGGTGTCCATCCTTGGAAATACCCTGTGGCCTTTCAGCTGTTCTGGGAATTTAACCCTCTGGTGAGTCTCACACCCAAAGGGTGGTGGTTGATACCATCAGAACAGCGTCCTTTTGGGAACCACTGGCCTGGTAACTGGGAGAATTCTGTTCCAGCTGGAGGAGCCCAGGCAGCAGCTTCCTGTAGGAAGTCTTGTCTTTGGTTGGCCAGTGGTTTGAAACTGAGCTTATGTACCGGTTATAACATCCAAATGCTTATTCCTCGCTGAGGTGCATACATACCTTCACTTACCTCTGACCCCCGAGCTCTGAGTGCCCATAGGGGAGGGTTTTTGTTTGTTTTTGTTTTGTTTTGCTAGATTGTCTTCAAAAAGCACTCTTTCTCCTCTGCCTTAGGTACCTTGCTTCAAACTTTAAAACTCACGCTGTTTTTAAAGTACTGCTTTCTGGAGCTGCTAATGATGGCTGATGGCTATTTATCTATCTATCTATCTATCTATCTATCTATCTATCTATCTATCTATCTATCTATCTATTTATTTATTTATTTATTTTGAGGCAGGATCTCACTACGTAGCCTTGACTGGCCTGGAACTTCACCTGCCCCTGCCTCCGGAGGGCTGGGATTAAAGATGTAAGCCACCATGCCTGCCCTGGATGATGGCTTTAAAAAATAATTGCTGTTATATCCCCTTAGTGTGGGAAGGCATGCCATGAGGTCGGTCTTCTCTCTGCTACTTGGGCTCCAGGATTGTACTTGGAATGTTAGTTTTGGCAGCAGGCACTTTTGTCTACTGAACCATCTCACCGGACAGGCCATGGCGTTTGTTAGCTTCGTGCTTGTCATATTAAAATTCTGTAAGACACATTTAAAAGTGTGTCCTTTTTCATGTTTGCCTAATAAAGAATGTGTCTGCACTGCTGTCAGCAATGACGTGGTAACTGAGTGTCTTTGGCTCCCTAAGCTTTGGGGATTAAGGAGGATGCTGAAGTCAAACCCAGGGCCTTGTATGTACTGAGCATGGGACCACCACCCTGCCCCTCCTGCCTATATCTTAATCTTGCTTCATCTACTAAACATATCCATGAGTGTTGATCATCTTGTGTGTTAAAAGAGAAGATTGTTTTCGTCGTCTTGAGAGCACGGCCTCCTTTGTGCTGTATTGATTTGTTCTCTGGTGGTTTCTTCAGAAATACATTCATTGCCCTGGAGGGAACTCAAAGTTGATCCCAAATGTCATTTTTCGTTAAAAATAGCGTCTGTGGTTTTTCTTATAAAATTAATGCATGTTTATTGAGCGGGAAAATAGATAAGCAGAATGATGTAGGCTTTTCCTCTAAATGTGTATGTGTATGCATGCGTGTGTATTTGTGTGTGTGTGTGTGTGTGTGTGTGTGTGTGCGCGAGCGCGCGTGCCCGCACATGTGTGCGTGCTGTGGTGCTGGAAATTGAATACTAGGACCCTTTACATGTTCAGCTCTACTGCTGAGCTATATCCTAGCTCCTTTGTTTTCTGTTTTCAAAGTGGTACTGTAGCTAGGTGTGTGGCACACATTTGTAATTCCAGCACTTTAGAGACCGAGGCAGGAGGACTGGGTACAAGGCCTCATGGCATAGAGACAGCCTGGGTTGAAAAGAAAAAAAGTATGATAAGGCAGGCACATCATCTTATTTGTGCCTGGCTCTTTGCTGCTAAGATGGTTTCGCTTTGTTTGGTTGCAGGTGGGGATGGAAGTGGCCCCGCACCTCAAGGAAAGCCTCAACAAGAACTTCTTTGACTTCCTGCTTACATTTAAACAGGTAGGAGAGCACCGCATAGCAGCTCATTGAACTGACTTTGGTGGGAGCAGATTCACAAGACCGAGTGGGCTCGTCAAGCTGAGGATCCTTGCAGCCTGCCAGATGTACAGAGTGGCATGGGTGTCTGCAGGGGACCATGCCCTGTAGTGGATGGAGGGAGAGCTGACACACATTTATGAACAGGAAATGGCACTAGCCACTCAGCCTTACTGCCTGGCATGGGTTACTTCTGCCTGTACAACACTCCTCCAGAGCTGCTCTGCTGGGTGGCGTGGGAAACTCGCTGTGTATTTTGTTTTTAAATACACAGAGGAAGCAGGCTGTTTCCATCATATCCATCCATGCACCTCCAAGCCAGCCTGGTGTGTGTGAGTGACTCCCCTCTTTTCTGATGTCCTTTTGGTCTCCTGTAGATTCACGGAGACACGGTCCAGAACCAGCTGGTGGCCCAGGGTGTGGAGCTGTTGTCCTATCTCCCTCTGTACTCGCCCGCCATGGGTTGGATCTTTCAGTGTGTCTCCTACCAAGCCCCTGAGGTAAGGCCAGTGGGGGTACCCCTGGGGAGCAGGGCTGACTCCCCTTCTCCATGGTGTGAGACCCTGCCCAGTGTGTCCTGTAATATTCCCAGGGTCCTTTTCTGGCAGCTTCAGTAATGTCTGTGCCAGCTGCCTTTCTGGAGAGCTAGGCTGAATGGGTGGTTGGTTCTATGCCGATTGTCTTTCTAGATTGTGTCCTTTTCTGCACTGGAAGGAGAGGAGCCACTCGGAGAGGCTACACTCTTATGGCTGGAAAGTGGCGACCAGAGGGAAACCTTTGAGATCCTCCTCCAGGGTGGGGGAAGTTTCTCACCTCTTCATTTACCTTCCTCTGCCCCATTTGTGTCTGTCACAGTTCCGTGAGGCCTGTGTAGCAGGTGGCACTGTCCTATTTCATGCAAGGGCAAGTAGACCTTTCCTTATTGCTTGCGTAATGCTTTCTCCTTTTCCTCACCCCCCACTTTTGTCTTCTGAGTGATATACTCTCAGGAATTAAGCTGGTAACAGATATATGATTTTTTTTCTTCCCGGTGGTTCTCAGAGCGGCTGACATGACTGTGGTAGATGAAGCTTTCCTGGCCTGCCTCTTGGTGGTCAAGAGGAAAAGGCAGCTTGCTGTAAACTGCAGTGTGGGGAAAGCTGTTCAGAGTCAGGGGCCTGTTTCCCAGCAACAGGCAACAAAAAGAGCAGGCTTCTGACTGAGCAGTGCTGCTTTCATGGGTTGATCCTGGAGAGATAAACGACGAGCGTTTAACATGAACACATATGTTCATGTAGTTGTAATGGTGCAGAACTGGAAGTAGCCACCAGGGCTCCGACTGAATTCTTTTGTGTGCATTCACTGGAAGGGTGCAGGGTCCTTTGAAAGACTTGACCCCGTGAGTGCCTGTCTGTCCTGCCGTAAGGCCGTTCCCAGTACATAGCTGAGCAGAAGCAGTAGCTCTACTCACTGCTGTGTGGGTGGTCAGCCATGGAGTAGCCTAGTGCTGGAATAAGGGCTTTGGTGCTGGGGTGATTGGGTCTGTCCTCGATTCTGTGACCTTGTCATGGAACAGTGGGAGCCTGATGACTCGCTCCTCGTCACTGAGAATACTGTGTCTTTATCTGTGACAATCCCTGTTCTCTAGTGTGTGGCTGGACTAAACCAGGATGGTGCTTTTACTGTGGAGTGGGTATCCCACATACAGCCCTATGTTCAGTGGGGGTCTTGCTTTGTAGCCCAGGCTAACCTCAAACTCATTATCCTCCTGCCTTAGTCTCTTGATTGCTGGGATTACAGTGTACACCTTCATACCTGGATTGCTTTGAGACCATCTTAACTGAATTCCCTTTGCCCTGTGTGTGGTTTTACTTTTTGGAATCTAAAGTATGGGGGGGCAAAGACTTGCTATATTTTAGGTGGGGATTGTTTTAATCATTTTGTAAGCCGATTTCATGTCTAAATGGAAGGTAATTTGAAGAGCTGCTAGGTGCTATGTGGTCTTTAGCAACCACACGTGGTCCCCTCCTGGGGGAAAATGTGCCACAAACTTGATTGTGAAAACAGAACCCCTCAGCCTTCCTCTGAATGATTCAAACACTCCTACAAGAAGGGTTAGTGTGCTGGAAATGAGAACGCTTTTTTTTCTTATTTTAATGAAAGGCAAAATCAGATGAAGAAATGCAGGGAGGGTGTCCCAAGATGCCCTTGCGTTTATTTGAACCATCAGAAGTCTCAGAGGAGTCAGGCTGGGAATAGAACCTTCTGTGGGGAGTACCGCTCTAGGAAAGCATCCTGCAGTAGGAGAAGTAACTGGAAAATTAGGTCACCTGAATAATGATAAACTGTGTTCTTGGGGTACTTGGATGAGGGACTTGCAGTATCTTGTTAAAAAAAAAAAGTTAATAATTTCCAAACAGTAGATGAAATGCTGTCAGTAAGGAAGGTGGAGTTGAAGGGACGGTGACAGTTTGGTGCTAAGAGCTCTTGGATAGCTGGAACGAGACGAGGGGAGGCCAGAGAGTGTGTCTCTAGCCAGTCTTCCAAATAAAATGTTGAAAAGTTGGGCCACAGCAGTTGGTCTGCACAGCTCAGGCAGCTGCGAGGGAAGGGACAGATGTTAGCTGCATCTGATGTATAAAGTTGCAAATTGTAATTGAAATCCACAGCCAGATGTGTTGGCAGGCCTGTAATCCTAGCGTTTGGGAAGTGAGGCAGGAAGATCATAGTTGAGCCTAGTCTGGGCTACATAGGAGGACCCTGTCTCAATAATAATAATAATAGAAATTAAAATCTAGAAAGGGTGATTATCCAGGAGGTTTTCCCCTATTATGGTTTGTAGGTGGGATTTTTCTTTCTTTCTACAGTTGAGATTGTAGTAAGTGAAAGATTGCCACTTCATTTCAGGTACCCCAAGCTTAGACAAGGGTAGCTGTTGTACACAGCTCGCCGTGGGTGATGGGAATAAGTGACTTGAGAAACTATGTGTTGCTGTTTGATGAAGTGGGGGGTTGGAGGAGGCCTGTGGTGATTCTCAGAGTCGTATGGTCCACGGCTGAGTTGCCCAGCAGCTTGTCAATGGTGAAGGCGGAAAGGACAGTGCAGCTCCAGGCTCTCCCTGGAGGTGGACAGTTGGACCGGGTTAACCTTTCTCTAAGGGCTGTGGCTCTGGGGACCATGATGAGGGTAGTCCTGGCAGAGCTCGTGTGAGCCAGTGGAAACCTGAGCTGGCTTGAAGACCGGGGACAGCTGGGAGGGGACCTGTGTGAATAGGTAGGCTAGGTGCACGGTAAGGGTCCGGGAATACTTGAGAAGAGGAAAAAATCTGGCCAGCTGGAGTGCCCGGCATGGCCAGGGTTAGGTCAGGTTCCACCATCCTGAGAAGAGGGAGCCTGCGGGGCTTTGGAAAGGCAAACGGTCTGAAGAGAGGAGTATCCTGAGGAATGCAGATGGCAGAGACATACCAGCTTGGGTGAGGAAGGGTTGCTGTGCAAAGAGAGGAGGAGGGGTGGGTAAGTGTGAGTAAACATCCTGAAACTTAGAGAAAATTTAGACAAGGTGAAAGAAAGATGGCCACCCAAAATCTTGCCATCTGTCAATTGTCAATGTTCTATCTTGGGTGCTTTCGCGCTCTGAGAGTGTGTGTGTGTGTGTGTGTCTGTGTGTGTGTGTGTGTGTGTGTGTGTGTGTGTGGTGTGAGAGAGAGAGAGAGAGAGAGAGAGAGAGAGAGAGAGAGAGAGAGAGAGAGATCTTTTCCTGTAGGTGAGTCACTTTCCTATTTAATCTCTGAAGCCTTTCCCTCCCAGGCCATCAGTCATGTCTAGAGGTGTGTGGAAGGCCATGTGACCTTGTGGAGTAGGGAGCTGAGTCACAGACAATGTGAGACTGTCACACAGCTACTGCTTTGTCAAGGCCCATGACATACCATCTCTGAGGGGTTTACTCTGCTTGAATTATCCAAAGTCTTCCATGTGCTCTTATTGTCCTGGTCTGACAGTTGAGGCAGCCATGACTGAGAATGTCTTACATATCACACAGCTGGAAAGAGTCGGTGTGTGGTGCTGACTCCAAAGGTAGCAGGTGTCTTTCAGCTTGTCCCCTCTGGGTGCCTTCTGCTAACCGCTGCACCTGAGGTAGATGTAAGCCCTGACAGATGATGCAAGGGACTTTGCATTCCAGTGTGCTTCCTGGAGACGACTCCTTAGACACTGTCAACACAGGGCAGGCGGGGTGACACCTGCCTGTAATCCCAATCCTTGGGAGATTGAGGCAGGAGGGTCACCTCAACTTTGAGGGCTGCCAGGGTTACATAGTGAATCTGAGGTGGAGGCCAGCCTCATCTACATACCAAGACCCTATTTCAAAAATGGGAAAGTACAGGACCAGTGTGCTGGGCTCAGTGGGTAAAGACACTTGCCATACAAACCTGTGACCTAAGTTCCATTCCCAGAACCCACATAAATGTAAAAGGAGAAACTGAATCTCTAAAGTTGTCTCCAACCTCCACACATGCCCCACAGTGTGTGCATACATGCTCTCACTCTCATAGCAATCCTAACAGAAAATGACAATAACAACACGAATCTAGAGTGATGGCTTAGCGGGTGAGAGTCCTGCTGTGTGAACATAAGGACCCAACGTCAAATATCTAGTGTCCAAAAGTTGCCTGGACATCCTGGTGCCTGCACATTCCCCTGTAACTCTAATGCTATTTGGGGTACAGAGGGGATGGCTGAGATTTGCTGCTCACTAGTAGAACATCAGGTTTTGTGAGAGACCCCATCCAAAAGGAACAAAGCAGAGAACAAGAGCAGGACAACCAGTATCATCTTCCAGCCTAGCGTGTGCATGAACCTGCACATCACACACACACATACATACACACACACACACACACACACACACACGCACCCTCTTCATATACACAGAAGTGCAAGGTGAGGCTAACATCACAAATGTCTAATATCTAAGGTTCTGCACATAGTTATGTTCTATTTGCTTATTAGAAAAAAAATCCCAGTGAAGAGAAATAACAGGAAAAATGGAAGAAAAACATTTTACATATCCATCAGTTAGGGTCAGTTTGAAAACCATCTGCTTGTGATGTGACTGCTCAGCCATTAAAATGATGGCCCTGTGTTCCATGGAAGCAGGGAGGGTTGTCCTTGATTCTTGAGTAGACAGGGTCATTTGCAGTCCAGTGTAGTGGGAACAGCAGGCTGTGTTCCTGCCGCCGGCTCCCAGCTACCTGGCTAGCTTATGCTCCGAAATAACACATAAATTGTATTCATTTAAACACTGCTTGGCCCATTAGCTGTAGCCTCTTATTGGCTAACTCTCACATCTTGATTAACCCATTTCTATTAATGTGTGTAGCACCATGAGGTGGTGGCTTACCAGGAAGATTCTAACCTATATCCATCTCGGAGAGGAGAGCTATAGTGTCTGCCTCACTTCCCTTCTTCCCAGCATTCTGTTCTGTCTACTCCACCCACCTATGTTCTGACCTATCAGGCCAAGCAGTTTCTTTATTAATTAACCAATGAAAGCAACACATAGAAAGAAGACCCACCTACATCATTTCCCCTTTTTCTGTTAAAAAAAAAAACCATCACTACAGTCCAGCATGAATAGGGTTGTCCTGTTTCTGTAAAAAACAAAACAGACTTCTATAGTAGTAACTGATATAATAGTGAATACTTCACAAAGGTGAAGTTCTAGAAAGATCAATACCCAAATATTATTAATTATGATTAGAAGAGGAGGAGTCACACATTCCTAGATGCATATTGATATATCTAGATGCATTTTGTAGCTAACTATCTCTTATAGTGTTTATGAGAAAGAACAACAAAGTGTGTAGATAATGAAATTTGGGAGCAAGAATAGTACTAGGAGTATACAGAAAGTCTGACTCCCAGTGCATACCTTCTGCACTGCAGGATCTGTTGGGTGTGGATGCTATGTATGCCGAGGTGGGAGTGCTTCAGTGGGTTAGCCAGGCCAGAAGTCTGTTGTTACAACCTCAGTGGGCTTTGAACTGTTGGTCCTCTTGTCCTTGTGAAAGACCAGAATGAAATAAATAAAATTATCCTTGTGTGGATTTGCCTGCTTGTGTAATGCTTGTCACCCTGGACACTTACAGATGTGCTTTATTTTGTATGACAGCCCCATTCATATATTTTTCAAGACAAGGTTTCTTGGTGTAGCTTTGGAGCCTGTCCTGGTAATCACTCTGTAGACCAGCATGGCCTCGACTCACAGAGATCCCCCTGCCTCTGCCTCCCGAGTGCTGGGATTAAAAGCTTGTGCCATCACTGCCACTCCATATCTTCTTGAAGACATTTTTGATGCATTCTTGTGTGTGTTGCATTGTGTGTAGTGTGATGTATGTACTTGTTAGTGTAGATATATGCACGTGTGAGTAGAAGCCAGAGGTAGATAGCAGGTGTTTTCTTCAGTTGCTTTCCACCTTTATTTTAGCTATTTATTGATTTGATTTTTGAGGCAAGGTTTCTCTGGATAGCCTCATTTGTCTTGGAACTCACTCTGTAGACCAGGCTGGGCTCAAACTCATAGAGATCTGCCTGTCTGCCTCCTGAGTGGTAGGATTAAAGGTGTGCTTCACTAACACCCGCCACCTTTATTCTTCTAATTACATTTTTAATTTTTTTGTTATTGTATGGATTGGGGAAGGGTGTTACATGTACCACGGTGAACATGTGGAGGTCAGAGGACAGCTCTGTGGAGCGGATGCTCTGTTCCCACCTTGATACCTTGCCTGTTCTGAGTCGTGAATCCAGGTCTCCAGGCTTGTGCAATAACAGCCTTTACTTGGTGAACTGTTTTGCTAGCCTTCTACCTTTCTTTTAGAGACAAGGTCTCTCACTAAACCTAAAGTTCATTGATTAGACTGGACTGGCTGGCTGGTGAGCTTCAGGGCTCCTGTCTTCATTCCCTCGCCCCCAAATCTGATGTACAAACCATCTTGCCTGGATTTTTCTTGGCTTTTGAAGATCCAATCTCAGGACTTTTTTGTGCTGTTGAAGCAGGTGTGTCACTGGCTGAGCCATCTCTCCATTTTCTAAAATGATATTAGAAAACAAAATAAACAAAAGAAAAACAGGTTATTTTCCCTTTAGACAGGCATTTTCCTCAGTTCATCTTTTCAGAAGTGTTAAGTGGCTCAGGCATGCTGGCCTAGCACTTGAGAGGTTGAATCAGGAAAATTAAGGGTTGGAGACCAGCCTGGGTTATGTAGCAAGTTTCAAGTCAATCTGGGCTACATATCAAGACTCTGTCCAAAAACCTGAAAATGGCCAACACATTATTATGTATGTGCATGCTTGCATGTGCGTGTGTGTGGTGTATACATGTGCATGTGTGCATATGGAAGAACGGCACTCAGGAAAGCATGCGTCCTGTCTGTCCTCCTCCCTGCCTTCTCCCCTGCGCCCCAGTCATTGTTCCGTGTGTTAAGGTTGCTCCTTCAGTAGGGTTTGCATTTGTGTGCTGTGGAGTATCACACTTGCACGGGATTTCCCTTTCTCAGCTTTTCTGAGATAGCACTTGGGGTTAGTTGTCAAGAGTGACTTTCTAAGTAGTGTGTCTCGAGTGGGTCAGGAAGCCATTGTGACAGCATCTTAGCAGCAGCAGGGATTCTTCTGGCTGTAAGGAGCAGACAGTTGACAAGCCTGGATGACAGATATCGTCAGTATGTCCTTCAGCAGCAAGGCATTCTGGGCCAGTCATCTTCCATCTGTCTTTCTGTTCTGCAGCCTCCTGCTAGGAGCGAGGTGTCTGCAGCCACTCCTACGCCTGTGTCACAATTAAATTGTTTTTCAAAGCCCTTAGAAGACCCCCCCCCCCACCTGTCTCAGCAGCTAGAAATGGAGCACATGGCCAACTCTAAACTCACAAGGAAAAGCTAAGAGAGGCTGCAGAGCTTTGGTTGAGTATTTGTTAGGCGCCACAGTCCCTCCAGGGAGAGAGCACATCCTGGCAGACCTGAGCAGCCGACAGTTACTGTCTCACCACTCTGGAGGCTTGAAGACCAAGGTCATGTGCTAGCAGAGCTGGTCTCTGGTGAGGCCACCCTTCCTCCCTCCCTCCTCCGTGTGCAGATGGCTGCCTCCTCCCGTGTCCTTCCCTGTGTGCACACATCTCCCTGCGCTCTCTGCCTTCCTTCTGAAGCTGCCAGTCCTTTTGGATGGGGTCCCACACTGATGACCTCACTTAACCTTAGTACTTCCTCAAAGGCCCTGCATACAGTCTCACTGGAATTTAGGGTTTCTATGTGTAAATTTGGGGCGGGGCATGACATAACAGAATCCAGTGTGATGTGGGACAGAGTCCAGAATCTGAAAAAGGTTGCTGAAAAAGGCACTGACAATTGTTTTGACTTCAGGGTTAGATTTCAACACAAACCTCATTTCCACTCCTTAGGAGGAAGCACTGGCCATATCTGGCTTAGCCCACGTGTACAGGGGTCTGTTTTTCCCAGACCTCCAGCCCTGTGGCAAAGCATGCAGAAGAAAGGACAGTTATTCAGACACCCGGTCAAGTACTCAGGTCTAGACCGCTGGCATTAGTCCTTCTGTCTTACGCTTGACCTTGTCTATAACTATACAAAACCATTCCCAAACCACTGCCCTAAAGACTACTTCTTGTATTGATTTTTCAAAGCAAAACAGAAAACCCAGGAGCTCTTTTGAAGACACGTCATTACCTTAAGATGGCTCCAAAGCCCTCTGTAGTGCACAGCAGTATAGCAGTCTCCTTCGGGTGGAAGGACATGCTTGGAACTTAGGAAAGGGCACATGGTAAGGAATGTACCTCCAGCACAGTGGGGTCACTGCTGACCCTGGTGCCTGGCTGTGTGACCTTGGCTAAAATCTGGCCACAGCTCAGTTTCCTGTCTGTGAAATGGGAGAATCACAATGCATCTGGGTAGGAGAGATGAGACACACGAGAACAAGCTTCTCTGCGATTAGTGGGCACTGGGTTGTGGCCTGGCGTTTGTTGATCGCTTTTTGACTGCATTACTGAGCAAGCCACAGGCTCTTTGACAAATGAGTAAGAGTGTCGTAGAAACTTGAGAACTTCCCTCCTTGTTCATGCCTGGGAGCTGGAGGTGCATTGTTCTGTAGTGACACTGGGTAGGATGCTGCCACCATGTCTAATTCGGTGTCTCACCAAGGTCTTGCCAGCAGTGGCTGGAGAGACTGAGCCTGACCCTGGACTCGCCTGATATCTGGCCCCAGCTCTTTGTTGTTGTTGTTGTTGTTGTTAGTTTTTTGAGACAGAGTTTTTCTGTGTTATAGCCCTGGCTATCCTGGAACTCACTCTGTAGACTAGTCTGTCCTCAAACTCACAGAGATCCACCTGCCTCTGCCTCCCGAGTGCTGGGATTAAAGGCGGGCGCCACCACCACTTGTTTTACTTTCTTACCTTTCTCATCCTTGCCAAGCTGTGGGAATTTGCATTATGTAAATTGGATGCTGTTTAAAGTATGGCATTTTGAAAATCTCTTAGAGATGTTGCTTTGTATCCTCCGAGTTGACACTTTTCCTCTTAAACTTCCTAGGCTTTGCTGACGGAGATGATGGAGAGATGTAAAAAACTAGGCAACAAGTAAGTACTTATAAGACTCATATAGGCACCTGCTTGAAATTGCAGTCAGTGGCTGTGTGTGTGTGTGTGTGTGTGTGTGTGTAATGTGTATATGTATGTCTGAGTTCATGCACAGAGGCAGGGGGCCGTGTTAGGTGTCGTTCTCCATGGTGCTCCACCTCATTTTTGAGGCAGGGTCTCTCATGAACCTGGAGCTCTCTGATTCAGTTAGACTGGTTGGCCAGTGAGCACAGGTATCTTTCTTTCTCTGCCTGTCCAGCAGTGGGGTCACAGGTGTTCTCCATCACAGCCAGATCTTTATGTGGGTGCTGGAAATTTGAATCCAGGCCCTCGTATCTGTGCAGTACGCACTTTACCCACAGAACTCTCTCCTTGCCCATCGTTTGCTTCTATTTAATCTTCTGAGCTTCCACCGTTAACATGGGTGAGAGCAAGCATAGGGGTTTGTTAGACTGTGTGGAGGTTCAGAACAACACATTAGAATTGCCTGGTCTCAGACCTCAGCTCTGTTCTAACTTAGCTTTGTGATCTTGGCACACTAACCTAACTACCCTGCCCCTCAGTCTTCCCCCTCTACAAAATGGGGGTGATACTAATAGCCCTTTCTGTATGGGGCTTGGTAAGTGGTAGGGCCAGGATACACTTGGTTTCCTGCCTCCTGCCTCTGAGGTTCCCTTTACTACTTTCTTGGTGACAAATACGTATACATCTGGAGTAGGTTTTGATCTTCCTCAAGTACCTAAAATTCAGGGTCTCTCTCATAAGAAATTCTTCATATAAAAGAAACACATTTATAGCAAGGACCCATGGTGTTATGAATATTCAGTTTTGTTAGTGCATGAGCCTATGAAGGCTCACGTCTACTCAAGTGGGTTATCTGTAGATGATTTTCCTGTCCATCCATCTAGTTCATTCCACCGTTGTCAAGTCAAATATGCCGTGCGTCCTGTGGCAGCCTCTAGGGAATGCCCCTTACTATGTCTGCTGTTTTGATTGTTTTTTCTTCCTTATAACCTTTCATTAAAAGCTGTCAATCATCCTTCTTGGTAGGCAATGTACACCCTAGCATTAAATCTGGCTTGCAAGCCAGGTACAGTGACAATTATTCATAATCCCAGAATTTGAGGAGTAGAGGTGGGAGGGTTGTATGTTCCATGCCAGCCTAGGCTACGTAAAAAGACAAACAAAGGTAAATAGACAAATAAATAAAGGAAGGACATGTATCCTGAGGAAGCTGTGAGTGACTGGGCACCTGTGTCTTTCAGTGCTTTGCTCTTGAACTCCGTGATGTCAGCTTTCAGGGCTGAGTTCATTGCCACCAGGTCTATGGACTTCATTGGCATGATCAAAGAGTGCAACGAGTCTGGCTTCCCCAAGGTAGGCTCTTGATTCACTGTATATTGGGAGAAGAGACAATGGTGTCTGCCTGATTGCTCTGGAGTCAGGTGTGGGGGCAGTGCAGGCTAGAGGAGACAGCTGAAGGCTCTGTTTCCAAAGGGTGTGACAGGAGATGGTTGAGATTGGGATCCCTGATGCCACGGAACTTCTCTGCATAGGGCCTTGAATGCTGAACCTGTGAATGGACTCGCCATGGAGTGTTTAGGAAAGATGTGGTCACACTTCTTTAAAATATATTTGCTGTTGGGCTATGGAGGTGCTTGGTCAGTAAAGTACTTGTATAAGCATGAGGGCCTGAATTTGATGCCCACATAAAAAGCCAGGAATGGTAGCACATGCTTGTAGTCCCAGTGCTGGAGGCGGGTGGAGACAGGCAGAGCCTGGGGCTCTCTGACCAGTCAGTCCACCTAAGTGGTGATTCCCAGGTCCCAGTAAGAGCCTGTCTCAAAAGCCAAGGTGGATGGCTCCTGAGGAACAACATTCATGTTTCATTCTGGTCTCTTCGTGCGCGCGCGTGCGCGCACACATACACACACACACACACACACACACACACACACGCACGCACGCACACGCACACTCACATGCATGCACACGCACACATTCTCTCTCCATCCCCCAATTAGTGAAAACCACCTCCAGTAATACGTGTGATCTGCAAATTCGGCCACCCATGGCCAGTTCACTTTTGGGTGTGTACTGGGAACTGAGCTCCAGCTCTCGCATGGGCTAAGCGCATACTCTACCTGAGATGCTTGGCGGTGGGCGTCAGCTCCACGAGTTCTCAGAGCTGTTTGGGTGGATCTCTGAAACTTCAGAAAAAGTCTTAGGAGGATTCCCCTGGAGACAGATGAAATGCTGGAGCCTTTTCTTTCTTTTTCAAGCCTCGGGTTATTTTGACTTCAAATCTCTAGGAACATAACCGTTTTCTACTTTCTCAGCATCTCCTTTTCCATTCACTGGGACTGAACTTGGCCTTGGCTGATCCTCCTGAGAATGATCGACTTCAGATTCTCAATGAAGCTTGGAAAGTCATCACTAAGTTGAAGAATCCTCAGGTGAGTGCCCGTTTAGACCTAAGATCCACTAATTTTTGTAGAAGTATTACAATGTACGCTTAAGTTTTTTATAAATGTGTTCGGGTGTTTTACCTGCATATATGTCTGTATACTATCTGTGAGCAGTGACCATGGTCCCCTGGAATATAGTTATGGGTGCTGGGAATCAAACCTGGGTTCTCTGCAAGAGCAACAAATGTTCTTAACTGCCAAGCCACCTCTCCAGCTCCATACATTTTGCTTTTACAGATGGTTGTGAGCCACCATGTGGTTGCTGGGAATTGAACTCAGGACCTTTGGAAGAACAGTCAGTGATCTTAACCTCTGAGCCATCTCTCCAGCCCACATTTTGCTTTTAAAGAAACAAGCTTTAACCATGTATGGTGACTCCCATCTGTAATTGCAACACTCAGGAGACTGAGGCAGGAATATGAAGCATTTAAGACCAGCCTGGGCTACATAAGGGAGACCCTGTCTCAAAAACCAAGAGCCAAATAATAGCAACAACAAAGCATCATGATAATAAATGACATTTCCACTAATCAAACTTATTAAAAAGATTCTCCTTGTATCATTTATTATGATATTCTATAGAGGGAACAAATGACATTAAAGATGCTTCTTAATTTTTCTGTCCCAATTATATCTTGTTTCTAAAGCCCCAAGATGTACTAAACACATACAGTTACTGGCATTAAAAACTTTAGGTGTCACCAGGTGGTGGTGAATGTCTTTAATCCCAGCACTTGGGAGGCAGAGGCAGGCCACCTCTGTGAGTTCAAGGCCAGCCTGGTCTCCAAGAGCTAATTTTCAGGACAGGCCCCAAAGCTACAGAGAAATCCTGTCTCGAAACAAACAAACAAAATAAAACAAACAAACAAACAAACAAAACCTTTAGGTGCCTTTTAGCCATGCAAAGAGCATCTAGAGTTCAGCTGTCAAGTGTATATTTTAAAATGGCAATCTACTAGGGTATCCCTAAAGGACTGAAGATTAGTGGTTGAACACCAGGGCTGCCAAAAGTCTTACATGACAGACTGGCCGGTGTCATTTACTGTCATGCATATGATGATGACCATGGCCATCGGGGTTGTGTGTTTGTGTGTGTAAGCTCTCTTTTGCCTTGGAATGTGGGCTTCCCACCTTGGTTCTGTGCAGTTCCATGCTAGCTGCCTGTGGGCTTTCCTCCTCTTGTGCTGTTTGTTTTGATTCCTGGCTGACCTGGCACTATATATAGATCAGGCTGAAACTCACAGAGATCCTCTGCCTCCTGGGTGCTAGGATTGAAAGTGTGCACCAAAGCATCAGGCTTTTTTACATGGGTTGGTAGTCTTGATGGCAAGTGCTCTTACCGGCTGAGCCACCTTCCTGGCCCCTTTAGGGCTTTTCAAACCTTTTTATAGGATAGATTTACAGCCCTTCTATAGATCAAATCTTTATTTTTCAAGCAGCTTGCAAAGCTTGAATGCTCGCTCAGATTCCCAACCCTCTGGGGTTTTCTGCTGAGGTTGGCAAGGGCTCCTCGCATCATGGGCCTTTTGCTCGTTAAGCATGGCAGACTCCATAGATTTGCATCTTTGGCCTAAGGAGCAATGCTGGGGTCAGAGTCTATAGTGAGCAGCAGGCTACTTGTCTCCTTTTATGACTTGCTTTTCATGGTAATGTGTGTCAGTCAGTAAGCCCTGTGCTTCTCTGTCCCAGCATCTGGCAGAAGCAACTTCAGGGAGGTTTATTTTGGCTCACAGTTGAGAGGATAGTAGCAGTGGGGACTTGTTTTGTATCCTCTTACAGTTGGTGGATTCAGGAAGTAGAGTCCTGGCTGGAGGCTGGGTTATAGCCCTCAAAGGACCACCTCCTTCAGCTTTGCATCCCATCCCAGATGTCCCACAGTCTCCCAGAATAGCCCCAGCAGTGGAAACCCATGAGGGACATTCATAGTATTTTCTTTTCTTTCCTTCCTTTCCTTTCCTTCCTTCCTTCCTTCCTTCCTTCCTTCCTTCCTTCCTTCCTTTTCTTTTTTTTTCTTTCTGTTTTTGGTTTTTCGAGACAGGGTTTCTCTGTAGCTTTGGAGCCTCTCTTGTATGGCCTCGAACTCACAGAGATCCTCCTGCCTCTGCCTCCCAAGTGCTGGGATTAAAGGCGTGCGCCACTACTGCTCAACTAAGGGACATTCATACAAACCGTAAGAGTAAGCCAGGGTTTTCTGTATTTCTCTTTTGTTGGAGCCCTTGAGGATATCTCTGTGAACTTGTGGCAAAAGTTAAGCAGTGTTGTGCTCACTCTGAAGCTATGTTTACCTTTTCTTTGTAGGACTACATTAATTGTGCTGAAGTATGGGTAGAGTACACCTGCAGGCATTTCACGGTATGTATGACTCTGGGGTTGTTTTCCTAAGGGTTTTGTGGTTTAATGGTTACCATAGCAACAGAGTCTGGCCATTTAGGAATGTTGCAGTAGTACTTGAGATGGTACTTGACAACACTGTGTTATCCCGTCGGGTCTCAAAATCCTGGCCTCAAGTCTATTGGCATATGCCACTAAGCCCAGATCTTAAACGTCAAGGTGTAAGAAGTGTTAGCATGTGTTGTCAGCAAGTGTGCCACACATTGGCACATCAGTCTGGGCAGTGCTGCGTCAGATAAAACCAAACAGTAGGCCCTCAGGAACTAAAATGCTAAAATGTTCTGTAAATTGCCGTAAGTGTCTAGTAGGCAGTGTTTTCTTTTTTCCATTTTATTTAATGTTATTACTGTTGTTTAGCATTTCAAACATTCAGAGCCTGTGTGTGCTTCCCACCCACAAGCAAACACAGACACTTCTTCCCCCGGGTGCAGACAAAAATCATAATTTGGAGAATACTGAGCTAATCAAAGCATAAAGACTTTAGATGCAGGTAGAAGTGGTCTCTTCTGAGCTCCTTACCAGAGTAAACTTGTTTTAGAAACGCAATTTTTAAAACATTTTGACGTGTGTATGTGTGTACTCTGTGTGCATATGTGTATCTTTCTGTTACCACATCATCATCATCATCTAGAGCTAGAAATCCTGTCTCGAAACAAACAAACAAAATAA
>NC_022015.1:10624818-10635737 GCF_000317375.1 Microtus ochrogaster
ACGTGTTTCCATTCAGAGGCAGAGGAGGAAGCCTCTTCCCACTCTCAGCCTTTTGGGTAGACTGGTAGCCAACAATCCTCCAGTCACTACTCACTCTACCCCAGCTCTCCCCAGTCCTGGAGTTACAGGTACGCATAGCTACTCCTGGCTTTTATGTGGGTGCTAGGGATCCGAACTCAGGTCCTCATGTTTGAGCATCCAGCCTGTTACAAGTTAGTGCAGGGTTATGGTTTGGACTTGTGTCCACCCTGCATCCTTGATTCATGTGCTTAAACCTGTTCCCTGAATTCAGTGTTAAGAAGTGGAGCCATAGACTTCACACTGCTGCCTACACTTCACATTGCTGGCTGGCATTGCGAGTGTAGGTCACACCAGTTCTTGTTAACTGTCTCAAGGATGCCAGGGTAATCATGTCATGACAGTGGAGTCCTGGTGGGTGGGATTAGTGCCCTTAAAACAACCCCAGAGGAGTCTGTTAGCCCCTTCCATCATTAGAGGGCCTGTGAGGAACAGACTTTCTCCAGACACTGAATCTGCTGGTGCCCTGATCTGAGTCTTCCTGACCCCCAGGCCATGAGTAGGAAACTTCTGTCTTTACACTTCCTGGCTTAAGGTGTCCTTTTACAGCAGACAGTGCATGAGGAAGCACAGCTGGGTTCCTATCAATCATGCTTTCTGAAATTCGAGTCTCAGAATTTTGCTCTCATGAAATACTATCCTGTAACTAATTACTGTTAGTTAGGGTTTGTATTGCTGTGAAGACACACCATGACCGTGGTAACTCTTAGAAAGGAAAACATTTAATCGTATGGCTTACAGTTCAGAGGTTTAGTCCAGTATCATCATGGTGGACATGGCGGCATGCAGGTAGACAGGGTGCTGAGAGGAAGCTGAGAGTCCTATATCTTGCACAGGCAACAGGAAGTGAACTGACACACTGGGTGTGGCTTGAGCATATGTGAGACTTCAAAGCCTGCCTCCACAGTGGCATACTTTCTCTAAGGCCACACCTACTCCAACAAAGCCACACCTCCTAATAATGCCACTCCCTATGATCTTATGGGGGCCAATTATGTTCAAACTACCAAAAGTCCCATCTCTCTGGGTTGAATGTGAAACTATTCTTCACTTGTTGGCTATGTAACAGGAGGCTGGCTTTGGGCTGTAGATGGCTGACCCCTGGCGTAGATGACTGATGTGAGCAGTTAGGGCAGATGGCCTGTAAAGGGTGAGTCTCTACCCTTCCCACAATGCTTCACTGCTCACTTTCCAGGTGCTGAGACAGGAACCTGGGCTGGGTAGGCAGAAAGTAGCCTAAAGGACATTATCTTTCTAGAACAGTATTCAGTGCTGACTAGACTGAGGATATGGACATGATTTCTTTCCTTGTATTTATTTTTTCAGAGTATTTGAAACTATTTCATGGAAGGTGTGTGGCCTTTTGCTTGTCTGTTTGGTTTTTGGTACCAGAATGAAGCCAGGTCCTCACACCTGCTGGGCAAGTGCTCACTGAACTGTCCGCCCAGGCCTGTATCATGATATGTCAGTGTTTCTCCCCAGGAAGAAAGCCAATGGTCCCAGTCTAACAATAGAATTGGTTTATGTTCCCTGTATAGAAACGAGAAGTGAACACCGTTTTGGCTGACGTCATCAAGCATATGACTCCGGATCGAGCATTTGAGGATTCCTACCCCCAGGTAATAGGGGCGTGCTTCCCACTGTGGGGATCTTGTTCTGTTGAGTGACATACTCATGTTGTACTATCAGAGGGTACACCCGAGAATCCTGTGTTTAATGTGGCAGGGCCTCACTTTTGTAGTATACTACACAGACTTACACACATACACATTACACCATATACACTACCCAGACCTACACACACACACACACACACACACACACGCGCGCGCGCGCGTGCACACACATGACACATGTACACTATACAGACCTACACATACATGCACCATTTATGCACATACACTACACAGAGCGACACATATACACATGACACGCATATGCTGCACAGACCTGCACACATATGCCAAAGAAGGAAAAGAGAAAAGATGAAGTGTTTGGTCCCAGACTGGATCCACACAGGAGAGAACAAGGGGGCAAGGGTAATGTCAGAAGGGACCTGGTGAGGCCTTGTGAGCTTGGACTGTGTGTGACGAAATCTTTTCAAGTTAGTGTGAAATTGGCTGAATTTGATGGCAGCAAA
Source organism: Microtus ochrogaster (assembly GCF_000317375.1). Lineage (NCBI taxonomy): Eukaryota > Metazoa > Chordata > Mammalia > Rodentia > Cricetidae > Microtus > Microtus ochrogaster. The sequence goes on from NC_022015.1 coordinate 10,627,037, forward strand.
GTGGGGTGCCAGTAAGGAATGTTGTTTTTAGGAAATGCAAAATGCAGTATTAAAGCACGAGGGATGTTGTTCTCATGATCTAAGGGAAAAGAAAGCTTGTCTTTCTTAGAGAAAATGTCAGGTGTTGTTAGTGTTGGTTACTACAATAAATAACCTATGGTAATCAATTTATACAGTCCTTGTTGTTCTTTTTGTTTTGTTTGGCTCACAGTTTTGAAGGTTACAAGCCTAATTAGTCGATCCTGTTGGGTACATTGCTAGCCATCTGGAGAAGTATCTCAGTTTTGAACAAGCGAGTTTATTAATTTTAAGCCAAAGTAAAAGGATAAATACTGAGAGATAGGTAAACATCTAGCAAAACATTATCGAACTGGGCACGCAGAACATCCAGTGGAAATCTATTGGTGGGGAAAGCTGGCTCCTTTAAGGCAGCTAGCTGGAGTTCCCCATGTGAGAAAGTTCCAGACAATTCCCTCAGGTGAGGCTTCCACGTAGCAACTGACAGAGAACATCATCCAGTCAAGTGCTCCCAGCATCCAGCAGAAAACCACTGGGAAAGTTGAGGCTGACATTCCTGGGTCAGCTTTCTGTCCAGGGGTAAGCCGCCATGGATGGACTTTTCTTTATGTTGTGTGATAAACAGTAATAACCTGTTCTCGGGGACACAGCTTTTAGGCTGTTTTACTGTTCTCTTCTTTCCCTGCCATGGAGTTAGGGGGCAGCCATCCTGAAAAAAGGGGCCTTGGAGGACACTTGAGACAGGCATGCTTAAGTCTGAAATGTTTCCAGAGTCAACTTCTCAGTGAGCTTAAAAGGCACATGATAATTTACCAAGATAATGTACTAGTAATACATACTAGCCAGGGAGCAAGAAAGAGACCAGGAATGGTTGTGTCCCATAATCCCCCAGGTAGGCACACCCAGTCACCTAAGGACTTCTCACCAGGTCCCCCACCTTTCTAACATTCCACTCTCTCCCAGTTGTACCATATGGGAAACCAAGATTTCCCAGCACCACATAAAACAGGCAGAGTGGCACACACCCGTCCGTACTCTCAGCACTGGGGAGGTAGAGGCAAAAGGACTAGAAATTCCCAGTTACTCTTGGCAACATACTATGCTCAAGGCACATATACTACCTTTTATTTTGAAAGGTCAGTCAGAGCATTGCAGAACAGGCTCTTTCCTGAGCACATGAGCAGTCCTACCTAATCCTCATGGATACTGCCCTGCAGAAGAGGCTGAGGCCAGGGCATAGTCCCCAGGACTCTAAAGGAGGAGGTAGAGTAAGAAGAGCCCCAACTGAGGCAGGATCTAACCTGATCTGGTTTTCCTTCCTTGAGCAATCCAGGCTAACTCTGTAGTGGTTGTGGTAGGGAGCTATGAAGGAGAGGCTGCCTTTTTAAAAAAGTACAGGTTTTATTAAACAAGATGTCTTCTCTTGTTCTGCTTTACAGCTTCAGTCAATAATTAAGAAAGTCATAGCCCACTTCCACGATTTCTCCGTGCTCTTCTCAGTGGTAAGTAGCGTTTCTCAGTGACCTGTGGAGATGGTGTCCTCTGTTGCTGTCATGGTTTCATGGCACCCCGGCCAGGAAAGCACTTAGTTCCTGTCATTTTGACAAGAATTGTTTGATACTACTTAAACACCATTTAGAAATACAGTACTTGCAGACTGAGTGAAGACTGTTGTTTCTGTCTGATTTCTTCCTCATCAGAGGGGTGTGCACCCCACCTGGTGCTGACTGAGAACCCCTTGTCCAGATGCTTCATACATGGTGTTTTGTTCTTGGATTTAGGGTTATTCACACATATATAGAATAAGATTCCTTAAACAGAATTTGCTTACGTTTTATGTGTATCTTTGCACAAAGACGGAGTCTCATGTAATATCTTAATAATTCTGTACAAGGGACTGAAGATGCAGCCCAGGGATGCCGCTCTTACCTGACATGTTCTGTGCCCACACTGTCAAACAACACAACAAGCACGAGCAGAATATCATGGTATAAAATGTTCAACTTGGGGCATCGTATTGACACTAAAAAGTACAGATTTAGGAACATCTTAGGTTTCAGATTTTAGATTAAGGGTGTTCAGTCTGTAATCATTTAAAAAAAAAAGAATTCCAAGCCAGGCCCTTCAGGGGATCCCCAAACATTCCTTCTGCTTATTTGAACCTCCCCACCCCCAAATTACCCACAAATTATTTTCAGTTATTTGTGTCAAGTGCTTTCTTTATCCTTAGGAAAAGTTTCTACCATTTCTGGACATGTTCCAAAAAGAGAGTGTGCGGGTGGAGGTTTGCAAGTGCATCATGGAAGCCTTTATCAAGTGAGTACAAGACGTCGTGACCGGCAGCCGTGACTCCTAGCAGTTTGAGAAGTGTGTCTGTGGTGATGCACATAACAGAACAGAACATAAATCTTTAAAATTTTATATATTTGTGTGTGCTTGTGTGTGTGCCTGAGTGTATGTTATATGTACCATGGGTATGCAGGAGCCCATGGGAGTCAGCAGAGGGGCATCAGCTCCTATGGAACTGGGAATTGAACATGTAAGTGCTTTTAGCTGCTGAGACATCTTTCTGGCACCACGGTAATTTTTTAAAATATAAGACATCATGATAAAAGTTAGTAATTAATGCTTAAGAAAGCCAAATGGGGGTCTGGAGAGACTGTCTTAGTGGATGAAGCCGCCAAGCTTGATGATCTGAGTTCAGTCTCCAGAGCCCACGTGATGGAAGGCCCAACTCCATGTGCATGCCATGGAGCATACCCTGCCCCTCCCCCATGAGTAAATGTTTAAAAAAAAAAAAGACCAAATTCAAATCAAACTGCCAGATGTTGACAGGATACTGGCCACCAGTTCCATGCCTTCAACATGGTTTTGGAAGGAGTCTTTCTTTGTGTTAAGATTGGTGTTTATTTGGTATTTTTGCATCAACGAGGGTCCTACATACCCATGGCTACCTTGCTGTGTAGCCCAGGGAAGCCTTGAACTTGCAATAACATTCTGAGTACTGGAATTGCAGCTGGGTGCCATCAGATTCGTTTTGAAGGAGACGCATGGAGCCTGCAGAGCAGCATTTACAGAGTGAAAGCAGGCGTGTGCACGAGGGGCTGGTGCCAAGAAAGCCGTCTCCAGTGCTGGGTTTACAGCACACGGCTTCATGGCTCATTTTAGTCCCTGTCATTTTCTTAAGTCCAGATTCTTAAACTGCCTGCCAGTGGCGCTCCCTGTAATGATGTACAAGCAAGCACAAATTTTCCTATAGTACTAGGGATGTGGATTCCAGTCTTCATGCTTATGCAGCAAGTACTTACCTGCCGAGCCATCTTCCCAGCACTTTAATTTAAATTTAGTCTTTTTGTTTGTTTGTTTAGATTCTAAGATACTAAGTATTCAAGATAGAACATTATCTCTCAACACAGACGTACACAAAATGCCTGTCAAATAGTGGAGAACATTATACGTGACTATCCTTAGACATACTTGTTGAGAGCCTATCATATATGCTTACACATGTGGGCTTGTGACTACAGTTCCAGCTGTTCAGGAGGCTGAGGCAGGAGGATTGCTGAGGCTATACTTTTAAAATGAAAACTGCTCTAAATACTAAGTACATGAATGCGGTTGGGTTTAGAAAATTGAATATCAAACAATATACAGAATATTTCAGAGTAATATCAAATTCTGTGTATTGTTCTCTTTTTAAAAAGGTTTTTGAGTTCATTTCTCTCTGTGTGTGTGCATAGGTGTGTGTTGATTGTATGTGCGTGTTCATGCATGTGCATGCATGTGTGTACGTGTGTGTGTTCGTGCATGTATGTTCGTGCGTGTGTGTGTGTGTGTGCATGTGTGTGTGCATGTGTGTGTGTGTGTGTGTGTGTGCATGTGTTGCAGTGCAGGTGTGGCCGTCAGAGGAAACAAATAAGTTTTTTCCTTCTACCATGTGGGCCATCAGGCTTAGTGGTGAGTACCCTTACCCACTGAGCCATCTTGCTGGCTCTCATCTTTCTAGAAGATTAATTCCTGACTGGTGAGATTGCTCATGGGGTAAGGCACTCTGTGCAAGCCTGATAACCTGAGTTCAATCCCCGGAACCCATGTAAAGTGGACAGAGAACTGACTCGAGAATTGTCCTCTGACATCTACATACTTCTTATGGTGTGCCTGTACCCACCCACACAAGTACATACCATAATGATAAATGTATTTTTCCTTTCTAAAGACTAATATTGACTGCTTTATCTTTAGTATATATGGAGCAGACATACGTACTTTACATGAAGATTTGTTTTGGGTGTTAGTCCTGTCATGTTTTGCTTGGCACTTAACTTCCATGCAGGTTGTAGGCAGCAGTGAGTGTTAAATGTAGTAAAGAGATAGGCTTTCCCTTTGCCAGGCACAGGCAGCGACTTACGGTGGTTTCACAACTAGGAGCAGTCAAATGTGAAAGAGAGCACCTTGTGACTTACGGAAGAGCTGAGAGGAAAACCAGAGCAGTGCATCTCAGTGCTCACTGCCTGTGTGCCATACCGAACAGAGCATTTGGGTTCTCATACGGCTGCTGAAAGCCAAACCCACTCTTTCATGTCTCTTTATGTCTCCTAGGCACCATCAGGAGCCAACCAAGGACCCCGTCATCCTGAATGCCCTATTGCACATTTGCAAGACCATGCATGACTCTGTGAAGTAAGACACCGTTAAAGCTGAGATGCAGCATGACTGGGGTGCATTGGGGAACGATGTCTGTAAGCTGCTGCTGCAAGAGGCTTGATCTGGTCTAGATTCTCAAAACCTGGGTCTGGAGAGAGAGAAAAGTGAATAAGGGTGCTTATTACTCTTGCGGATGGCTTGGGTTTGATTCCCAGGACCTATACATGTTGGCTCACAATTGCCTATAATTTCCAGGGGATCCGACATCCTCTTATCTCTGCAGGCTCCTGCGTGCGCATGATGCACATGAACTCATGCAGTCTCGCACACACAAACGAGTAAAATAAAAAGATACCTGCTCAGGAGGCTGCAAGAGATGGTTTGGCTGATAATGTGCCTCTTGTGCAAACAGGAGGACCTGAGTTTGAATCCCTGGCACCCATGTAAAAGCCAGATGCTGCTGGGCACATCTGTAACCTCAATGGTGGGAACACAGAGACAGGCTGAGCCCCAGCCAGTCTTATCTATCAGAATTGATAAGCTCCAGATTCAGTGAGACACTGACTCAAAATAGGTGATGAGCAATTAACAAAGACACTTGATATGAATCTCTAGATTTCACATGCATGTGCGCGCACACACACACACACACACACACTCCATACTCCTATTGAAAAGAACACTCCAGTCTTACAGAGCAAGGAGCACAGGCTAACCACCAAAAGAAAAGTAAGATAGCAAATGTTTGTACAGAAGGATTCCTGCTGGGAAGAAAGGGCTGTTTTTGTGTGTGTGAACTCAAAGGCCTTCTAGAGCTGTCTGAGAGCAGTGATGGTGTAAGGACTGCTCACTCAGCCCTAGCACAGTCCCTTAGTTTATCTCCTCCTTATCGTGTTATTTGACGTGCAAAAGACATAGCTTCCATTTCCTGCAGTGGCTTTGTGTGTCCAGAATGTTGACAGCGTAGGTCTAGCCTCAGGCCTTAACTTTTCTCTCAGGGGCTGCTTCCATCTCACAAGTTGCTTGTGGTTATTTTAATCTCCAAGGAATTTTTGTGCAGCAACTTGGTTCACTGAGAAGTGTCTTAAGAACTGAGAACGTTGCTTTGGCATCTCATCATCCACGGGACGCGTTTCTTCTTTTTTCTTCTTGTTAATTTTAGAGCCTTTATAACTGTGCCTCAGATTCATGAGTAGTTAGGAAAATCCAAATGTTATCAGCATTACTACACTTCTGTCAGGTGAAGTGGCGCACACCAGTAATCCCAGCACTTGGGAGACAAAGGCAGGAGGATCACAAGTTCAAGACCAGACTGCATAGTGGGGGTCTTAACAACAACAGTAGTTATACATTTTCATAATAAAAGTACTCAATAGACTGTAAAGGAGCAAAAACAGGAACAAAGGAATACAGATATTTATATCTTACAAGGTAGCATTTGACTCAGGAGACCTGCGGCGGGGCATGATAGCCCTTAGGTACATCACCGAAGGATCCAGTGTCCTCCTGGTGCTGCCTGTCTTTCCTGAGCTGTGCCGCTCTCGTGTTCCTGCTGGAAGGTGGCTTATGTCCACACAGGCCATGTCCACAGCCCAGCTTTCTCTGAGGGACAGCACTGGGGACAGTCACACTTCGCCTGCCTTCACAGTGTCACACCTAGCTGTGAAAGAGACTAGGAAACGTCTCAAAGAACTGAGGGGCACTAAGCGAGGTGCCATACACCTTTAAGCCCTGACTCTAGGCTCAGGCAGGCGGCCAACCTGGGCCAGATAGTGAGACCCTGTCTCAAATACTAAAAATGAAAAGAACTGAGGGCACATTGTATATCAAAGAACAGTGCAATATTTGCCAAAATTTATTATTTCTTATGATAAACCAAACAAGAACTTTGCTCTTCTTTATTTTGGGGATTAACCTCAGGGCCTTACACAATGCTAGGCAATCATTCTACCACTGAACTCAATCATCAACCCCAAAGTTTTAAAAACTTTAAACATAAATTTGGGGAGCTATCATACAGGAACTATTTGCATGTGTAATCAAACTAGACTCAGCAATTTAGATTTATATTTGTGTTTCATTTTCTGCAAAGTATCAGTGAGATCTTTTCAGACACATCCAAAGGTAAGTTGAGGGATGAAGGTGGGGAGAGCAGCCACATGCTAGAACAAGTGTCGCAAGGTGTTGATGGTAGACTCTTGTTGATGGCAAGTGTGTGGTGTCTGTTAGAAAGTTTTTTGATAAGCAGCGGCAGTGGCGCAAACCTTTAATTGGGAGGCAGAGCAGGTAGATTTATGTGAGTTTGAGGCCAGCCTGGTCTACAGAGTGGGTTCCAGGACAGCCAGGGCTTCACAGTAAAACCCTGTCTTGAGAAAAAAAAGAAAAAGAAAAGAGAAAGAGAAGAAAGTTCTTTGATGTGTGGTAGAAAATTTTAAAAATAAAGAGACTCCAGATTTTCTCTGAAGTGCAGGACTCTGACGTCAATGCTTGCTGTCTGAATTCTAAAGAGGAGAAAGTTGCCTTCCCTTGTGCTGTTGATAACCATGCCTTGGGAAAGGCGGCTTCGGGGAGAAGAGACATACATTTGAATTCTGTTCCCCTTGGTTAACACTTCTGTCTAAAGATAGACAGGCAGCCTATTGGGAGTTTCTGCATCTAGAAAACGCAGTTGCCTCGCTCTGAACCGCCTGCCTCTGGTGCTCTCCTCTGCGGGCGGCTACATTTGCTGCCTCCGTGTTAATTATGCACTGTTATTGATTGTAGCGCTCTCACGCTGGAGGACGAGAAGCGGATGCTGGCCCACTTGATCAATGGATTTATAAAAATGGTAAGTTTGTGGGAAAGAAGTTTCAGTGCACTTGGAAACATGATGTCATTGTTTATCCCCTCTCCACTGAGAGTGGCTCACGTTGTATTCCCCAGTGCTTTTCATTTTTACTGAGATAAGATGGAATTAGAAATTTCTTAACGTTTGTCAAGACTCCCTTGGGGACAGAGCAAGCCAAGAGAAGCTGACTGTGGGAAAAGTCAGAGGGGGAGGGGTGGGACAGGGAAAATGCAGATGAAAACTCCTGGGTAGTGGCTGGGCTTGGGGTCTTCTCTGCTGCCAAGACCTCCCATCTATGTCACCATGGTCCCACCCTCTTCCCATTGCCTTCTGTCCTGAGCAGGCTTACTTCTGACCCTGTGGCCTATCAAGATGGATTCCCACAGCTTCTGGGGTGGGAGCTCTTTGGATTAACTTGTGTGTTAGTTACATTTCTCACACTTGCATTCAAATACTTGACAAAAGCAAGATACGTGAGGAAGGGTTTGTTTGGGCTCACAGTTTGAGAGCACAGTCCTTCATGGTGGGGGTAGGGGTGGTGATGTCACCAAGGTAGGACCTTGAGGCCACAAGTCACTTTGTGTCCACAGTCAAATGGGGGTTGGGGAGGTTCCCTTGTGTTTGGTATGCTTTCTCCTTTTTATGTAGTCCGGACCACAGCCCACAGAATGGTACCACCTAAATTTAGGGTGGACCTTTTCATCTTAATTTACTCAAGCTAAATAATCCTTGGTAAACATGCCCAGAGGCCATTTCCCTGGTGAGTCTAAACTCTGTGAAGGTGACAATCATGATTGACCAGACAGCTTGGGGGGTCTGAGAGACCCGTGTGACCCAATCATGAAGACCAGGAATGAAGAGCCAGGGTCCTGGAGCAGCCCTCCTGTGGATTGTCCGGTGGTGGCAAAACCTGAGCCTGGGCAGAATGCCCCACGCCCATCCCATCATTTGCTGCTGCTTGGCAGTTAACCTCAAACGTGGTGGCAGAGAATAGTGCTTTCTTTGGTTTTTAATTTATTTTTTTATTTCTTATTTGATGGTTTTATACAAATGCACATTTTATTTTATTCATATCACCCTATTTACCCTCTCTCATCCCCCCTCTCTGCCTCTGCACCCTTTCCCAACAAGTCTGCCTCTTGCTTTCATGTTTCTTTTATTCCATTTGTGTGTGTGTGTGTGTGTGTGTGTGTGTGTGTGTGTGTGTGTGTG